>NW_024080747.1:2580368-3009596 GCF_003009895.1 Hyaena hyaena
CATATAATGGCTGAAGTCCACAGACCATTTTGGGTCTCGATGTATCTTCAGTGTGGTAACCTTATGCTAACCTGGTAGAAGAGAACAAACAGGAGTCGGGATGTCTGATGAAAACATAGGATGGACTTCTTACCGGGGCACCTGGGTGGCTCAGTCAGCTAAGCATCCAACTTCAGCTTAGGTCATGATCTCACAATTTGTGAGCTTGAGCCCGACACGCGGGGCTCTCAGGTGTCGGTGCAGAACGCACTTTGGGTCCTCTGTCCCCTTCTTTCTCTGCGCACCTCCCCCCACCCTCTCTCAAAAGAAAAATAAACATTAAGAAAAAAAAAAAGGTGGACTTCCTACCTCCAGATTTGTTTTACATGAGAATAAAATAAACCTTCTATTTATGTAATGCCTCCTATTAAGGTGTATTCTGGTCTCTAAACATTCTAACACTACAGGATGTAGACAGTTTCACTAAAGGGAGGCAGAGAGGAAAGTTGTTTTAGCAAGGAAAGTAGCACTCTGTTGGGAGGTTGTGTAATTTTACCTCTGTTCTCATTTTGATAATTTCTCAAGACCTCTGGTAGTATTTATTGTGTTCCTCTTGCCTTCCACCAATACTTCAATAGAGGCAGTTTGGCTCAGCGACTAAGGTTACGGACTGTTGACTCAGACTACATGGTTAAGATCCCCGCTTAACCATGGGCTGTATGACCTGGACAATTATTTAACCTTCCCCAGTTTTCTCATTTACATAATGTAAAAGCCGATGAAACCTACTTCATAGGGTTTTTGTAAAGATTAATTCATGAAGGCTGTAATAACAAATGTCAGAGAGAAACGGATCTATCACATTCCAGAATGATACGCTGAGTGTTCATAGAATATCAAGCTCTATACTCAATCGGGGAACACAGAGTTAAATACATCACATTCCTTACTCTCTAGAAGTTTACAGTCTAGTGATCTGTGAGAGCAAATGTGTTTGCATCTCAGGGATGAGTCTCTTTGTAGTTCCATGTCCTGTGAACCGCCACACCGTGCAGTTCTGAGGTATAGAATGCTGTTTATTCAGCAGATGAACTATGCAGTTCAGCACACGCTCCAATGTCAGGGAAAGGTGTTCTGGCATGGTACACAAGATCGCTGCGATAATATCAGGAAATGATATCCCTACAAAAAGGAAGAGCAGACGATCTCTCAGTGTGTTCCGGCTAATGGTAACTCAGTTTGGGGGAGGCCTAAAAATGAGTAATGTCAGAGTGTGACACCCTTAAAGGCGTCTAGTATTCATAGATTACAGTTTGTGCCAATACAAATGACAAAGCAATATTTACACACCTCTACCGCCTGTCAATATGTCTATACTGAGAGATATTTCCTCTTTTGTGCACATGACTTTTCATCAACCTCCACTTCCACTTGGAAGTATGGAAGAAGCTACCAAGTCATAAGAAAGTGTGTCAGTTCTTTGGAAATTGAATATATAGTTTATAGAAATAATAAATACATGAGGCCGACCTAACTCATAATGTGCCTCACTAAAGACTAGCATCGTCCTCTAAGCTCTCCCCAGGGGAAATTCATACTGTATTCTGACTTCAAATGGCAGAAGCCGTGTCCCACTATGTAACCCTTCCCAGCACTGTCTCCCCAGTCACTGGGAAGGATTACTGAGAGCTGGATGAAGAGCTGCAGCTCTCTGGGACGTGGCGAAAGGGCTGTCGGAAGAGGGCAAGGGCGACTCTTTGGTCCTTCATTCTGCATCAGCTCCAAATTACATTACTCTTTACAGAGCCCTGATGTGACCACACATTTCCAGTTCTACTACAGGGAACTTTATTATATAGAACTGTCCCTTCTGCCCACAGTTTGTCTCCACTCCCAGGTCACAGTCATGAAAAACTGAAGCTGTTCTCTAGTCTCCGAGTGCCTGAATCCCAAGTGTACAGTCCTTTGGAGCAGTGGTTTCCAAACAAAATTTTATTTTACTCTGATCCCCAGTAAGAAGAGCATGTTACATCATAGTTAAATAAATATGTACCTATATATTTATGTAACTGAAACAAGAGTTTTAGGGAACAAAACTCATCATACTGTGTGATAGGCACGTTGATCATTTGTATTTCCTTCTAGCGTATTGCAAAAAATCAGTTCACTGGGGCGCCTGGGTGACTTAGTCGGTTAAGCATCTGACTTTCGCTTAGGTCATGATCTCGCGGTTCGTGGGTTCGAGCCCCACGTCGGGCTCTGTGCTGACTGCCAGCTCAGAGCCTGGAGCCTGTTTCAGAGTCTGTATCTCCCTCTCTCTCTGACCCTCCCCTGCTCACGCTCTCTCTCTCTCTCTCTCTCCTAGAAATAAATAAAAAGAGTTTAAAAAAAATCAGCTCACTAAATGGATTTAATGACAGATTTAGAGGTCACATCGCACTGTTTTAAGAATCCTTATTTGAAGGTTTTTAAAACATAACTTCTTTTTTAATATTTTTATTTATTTTTGAGAGAGAGTGTGTGTGCACATGTACACACACTGGTGAGAGGAAGAGAGAGAGAGGGAGAGAGGGAGAATCCCAAGCGGCTCTACAGTATCAGCACAGAGCCTGACACAGGGGCTCAAACCCCCGAACCCATGAGATCATGACCTGAGCCGAAATCAGGAGTCAGATGTTCAACTGACTGAACCACCCAGGTGCCCCAACATTTTAATAATAAAACTAAAAACATTAGCTTAAAACTGACATATAGTAGGGAAATTCACAAAAGTCAGGTCATCTAAAAAGTCTCACTCTTCTGGGCCTTTTAGTTTACTTCTGCCTGCTTAATTATTGAGCTTCTTTCCTATGTTTGGGAACTTCTCTACCCCCATGATGCCTGGGGAAGCAGGACCCATCTCCTACCATAAAATCTCCACTGTCCAAACACAGTTCTTTCTCTAGGCCCTCGAAGTGAGGGATGAGTACAAGCTTACAGGCGCTTGGTCTAGAGCAAGAAATTATCTGGCAGGTTTTTTTTTTAATATTTATTTATTTTTGAGAGAGAGAAAGAGAGAGAGAGAGAGAATTGGAAGCAGGCTCCAGGCTTCGAGCTATCAGCACAGAACCTGATGCAGGGCTCAAACTCACAGACTGTGATCATGACCTGAGCCAAAGTTGGACACTCAACCAACTGAGCCACCCAGGTGCCCCCATCTGGCAGTTTAAATTAGCTTTGGCCAAAGTCACTGTTGTGGTGCAACAGTCCCTGCCTGGTGCCAAACGGAACTGGGTGTCTGGTGCTGTACCTCACGTACAGCTGGAAGGATAATGGTGTCTGCTTCCAGGCGGCACTCAGCCAAGGTGAGGTTTCAGCTGTACTCACTGTGTCTAGCCTCTTGGCTCTTGCCTCAGTTTTGTCCAATTCTCTCGTCTTTCTGGCAATTCCTTTTCTGTTTAAATCTGCATAGCATTAGTTGGTTTCTCTCGTTTGTTATCAGTTGCAATCAGTTTCCCTAAGGTTTCATTAAACATTAGGTATTTTAGCTCTGCTTTATGTAAAGGATGACTGTCTTGGCAGCTCCTTGCAAAATCTACTTTAGAAGTCCAGTGAAGAGAAGGAAGGGGAACTGTGACAGGTGAAAGCTTCACTGGGAGACTGACAGTGCGGCTTGCCGGTGAGGTCATACGTCAGGGAAGAAGCCACCTTGGAGATTTTCCACTTTCCTTTCTCAGCCAGCTTCCTTGTTATATCTCTTCTAACTATCAAAAACTCAGGGTGGGAGTGGTAGATTGTGCGTGGGGATGAGGGAAGGCAGTCATAGACAATGAAAGGGAAGGGGCAGGCCTGAGAAATAAAAGCAAACTGTTATGGTCCTTTTCTGGGATAACTTTTTACATTCCAGAAGGCCAGTCCTGGGTATACATGAGTACACACCCCTACTATATATGAAATTACAGTACATCTACCATGAACAGTCACTGCAGTATAAATATCTGATTCAGTCCTTCCTTCTTCCTTCCTTCCTTCCTTCCTTCCTTCCTCCCTCCCTCCTTCCCTCCCTCCCTCCCTCCCTACTCCCTCTCTCCCTCTCTCTCTTTCTTTCTTGCTTGTTTGCTTGCTTGCTTGCTTGCTTGCTGTCAGCAACGCTGAGATCCAATTTCATTCTTCTCAGTCAAGGAAATCAAGGAAATCAACTGGCTAGATGGCCAGTTTAAATGCTTTAGGTTGATTCATCAAGATGGTACCTCGACTTCTGTAGTTTCTAGTGAATAGGATTGGAGTAAGGAGTACCCAAGTCCAAAGATACAAGTTTGTTGGAACAAACACGCACTCAATTCCACTGCTGCTTTTCTTTTTAGGGCATTGATGTTTTGACATCTCAACCGTCTTCATCGCACAAGATGTTTCAGACAAAATACTTCGTGTGTAAATCCAGTAAGTACAGATGTGTTGGAAATTTTAATTTCCAACCCAAGTGTCAGCAGCCTACCAAATCCTTACTGGACTAATTTACTGTGTAAATGTGATGATTCCTTGCCTGCTACTAAGCCAAGTAAACAGAAATATGAATTTGGAGCAATAAGCAAACAATACTAATGAAACAAACAGGAAATATCAATCAATAAACAAACAAAAAAAAGATGTGATAATTTCATTTTTAAAAAAAATTTAACATTTATTTATTTTTGGGAGACAAAGCAAGACAGAGCATGAGTGGGGGAGGGGCAGAGAGAGAGGGAGACACAGAATCTGAAGCAGACTCCAGGCTCTGAGCTGTTGGCACAGAGCCTGACGTGGGGCTTGAACTCACAGACCACAAGATCGTGACCTGAGCCAAAATCAGATGCTTAACTGACTGGACCACCCAGGTGCCCCCCGATAATTTCATTTAAGTATTGGCTAATTTAGTATAGGCAGTGACCATATAGATACCATTAATATGAATATTGTTTTAGTATCAAAATATCAATTTTAATGTTCAAAACATTTGGAAAGGTGATATTTACTGGTATTGATCTCATGAATTTTCATTAGGAAAATAAAAAAACAGTTCTTAGAAATTTTTCTTTTCTTAGAATCTTCCTTCTTTATCTGCATTGTGATAGTGAGATACAAATGTAGGGCACAGATAGTGTTCGCATGAATTATTGTGCAATAGGAATGTTAAGTAGTATGAATACATGGTTAAAAGGTGTCACCTGTGGGTTCAGGCTTGAGTATGATTAAGGCTGAGTTGCCTGAACTTACTGTGGGTCTGAGGTATGAAGGGATGGGATCTTCGAGGGCATCATCTAGTTTATACAATGAAGTATATTTTTTAACTTTTTTACTTTTTAAATGTTTATGTCTTTTATAGAGAAAGAAAGAGGGGGAGGGGAGAGAGAGAGAGAGGTCACACAAGTGGAGGAGGGGCAGAGAGAGAGAGGGAGACAGAATCCAAAGCAGGCTCCAGGCTCTGAGTTGTCAGCACAGAGCCCAACACTGGGCTCGAACTCACAAACTGTGAGATCATGACCGAACCTGAAGTCAGATGCTTAACCGACTGAGCTACCCAGGTGCCCCTCCAATTAACTATTAATTTGTTAGAAAGAATGATTCTTCCTCGTAAACTAAATGCTAACGTTAACTTTCAGAATCTGACAGATAAGCTATCCTCACAAATATTCACGTATTCAAGAATACGTGGAAAATACTTAACATTTTTAAAGAGCAAATAGTTTCAACTTTTGATCCAATCAATTAAAAAATCATTTAAGGGTTATCACAGTTAAAACAATGTGAAGATTTAAAAATCTTATTCCTTTTATCATAAATTTCCAAATGCTACTTTGTTTAGGAATGTTAAGCTCAGAATCGAAGTATATTTAGAAACGAACAAAAAAAAATAGTAAAAATGAAGTACATTCTATTTCCAGAAGAGTCATAAGTTAATTTTACAAATTATTTTAAAAGATGAATGCCCTGTGGGTCTGTGCCCAGGCAGCTTCTCTGGATCTGCTTTTCCTTCTCTGTGAAACCTGAACCAGATGATGTCATCCTAATGCCTGAGAAGACTAAACATTTGGTAATGGAAAGAGAACAGGAATGCATCCTCTTTACTTGAAACTTACTATTTACTGCGCGTTGTTGTTCTCTATCTATATTATCTCACTTTACATCCAGAGTAGACCCTGGGTGGTTGAAGTAATACACAGAGGAAAAGTGACTTCACCTCAAAACGGAAAGCCCAGGTGATACCTGAGGAATCTGCCTCCTGAGCGTGTGCCTGGGGCCATCTGTATCTTTGATATGAGAAATTTCAGAAAAATGCATTTCAAGTATTACCTCCTTTAGAAATAGGTATCTGACTCTCCCAGGCTTCCCAAGAACTTTTCCTTTTGCCCCCTCAGTACACTTTGTTCATTCTATAAACCACCATACTGGTTCATTCTATAAACCATCCTATAAACCACCATACTGGTTGCCACTATGCCCACCTCCCTTTCTGAGAGAGGGGACTGTGATATTTCATATAGTATCCCCAGAACCTATCCGTATCTGCTATCTAGTAGATACTAAACACATCCATTAAAGAGGTGGATTGAATAGATGAACAGATTCTATATGCTTAATATTGCTGATGATCCACCAGTATCATTCCAGGGCACAGGTAGAGTGCCAGAGGCATAAGCTTCCCTGGTAAGATGGCTTAATTAATTAGTATTTCCTCTAGAGCTTTGTTAAAGATGATCCTGAGTTGTGTGGGGGCCACTCCTGGCCTAAGCTTTGGCAAATTATGTGGCCAGATGACAAAATCCAGGTCTAACTGTGCTTCTGTCCTGTCCTGAATAAATTATTTACTACCAAGTAAGTCATTTATCCTCAGGTTCTATCATCATTATTGCTGGAATTTGTGTCCCTTGGACTCTAATCTTTTAAGAAAGTATCAGTAGCCATGTTTATACTGGATGGAACAGGGCCACAGAATTTGGTATTGACTTTGTTTGTTGAAAACCCATAGTTGTGATGGGATACCAGGCTTTCTCCATTTGTTTTTGGATATTTGTCACTGGCAAAAGAATGCATTATCACACTAGTAGTTCTATTCTTGAAATCTCCACATTGAGAAAAATGCATATGAGGGCTTTTGGAACCTTCTCTGAGTTCAAAATCCAATTTTAAAGAGTCGACAGGTTTTTCCTGTTGGCATGCATCAGAAATTCCTTGTCCGTCATCTTTAGGTTTTCATTTGCTATTATATTATGCTGACTATGGATATCATTAATTAAATGAGCCAACATTTCTATGTGCCTTCTGTAACAAATCAGAACACACATTCTTATGATAATTTGGAGAACAATATCTCTTTGAAGTGTGTGGTCTGGGTTTTGAGGCCACATTGCTGTCATACTTCTCATCTTTGAAAAGATCTGTTAACTTAGTTTAGCTTTTGTTTTAAATATGTTTTTGTAATTGACTATCTAAAAAGGCTGGAAATTCAGTATTGCCCAAATTATAACACAGATGTGTATTTTGAATTATATAGTTTTGTGTAAAATAAAAGACAACTTCATATTCAACAGGAATGAAACACTTCAATAACGGTGTCAGAACAGAGAACCACACCCTTTACAATATAGAACATGAATTAACTTGTACACATTTGTTGGAATGTTATAGGTAGTCCCTGGTATTTCCATTGAGTGAAAATAGTCATTAAAGACTTCTTTACTCTTTCCAATACCTCTCATGCATTGATGATGGGAATTTGATATGGAGGGCAAAATGACAATATCCAGAAAAATTATACATATATCTTCTCTTTGACTCAGCAATCAATCCCATTTCTAAGAAGCTCTCCCAAAATTACACTGGGAAGAATATATACCATGTGCATAGATTCATTACTTGTAACCCTGTTTGTAATGGCAAAATTAAAAAGAAGCCCATCAGCAGAGAGCAAGTTGAGCAAATTATATGACCGCATGATGGAGCACATACAATAATTAAAGGAAGTGAGGAGAATCTCTACATAATGCTAGATTGCTGGAAAAAGCCAGGTGGACATCACTGTGTACAGTAAGGTATGTTGCATCATCCACAGTAATGGGCGGTCTGATTCACAGCCAGATTTCATGTTTGTCTTGATGTAATACAACATAAAGTACATAGATTTTTCCTACAAAGTATTCTTGCCGAAAGTGTTTAACCTGAGTCTCACTTAGTCTTAAGGCCTAATTACCAGTTTACCCGAAATATGGGGGACAGAGGAACATTTTAAAGGAGACGCGTGAGAACAATCAGATCAAAGCGGAAGGTGGGACACTCTGCGAGACCACTGGTCTGTTGTCTTTAACAAGGAAGTGTCTTGGGAAAAGATAAAAAGTTTGTGATAAGGACTCTTCTAGATTAAAATAGAACTTACACTTTGGAGCTTGAATTGATTCTGGTTTTAAACCAACCAATTCCCAAAGACATTTTGGTTGCAATTAAACATGGACTAAGTAGTAGGTGGTATTAAAAAATCACTATCATTCTGAGCATGTGTGATCATGGTATGGTGATGAGGTAGGGAAATGTCCTTGTTTCAGAGATGCATCTAGAAATAGTTACAGTAGAAATACTATATTGTCTGTAATTAAAATACTTCAGGAAAAGTAGTTGAAACAAATTGGGCGGAATGTTGACCACCACAAATTCTAGGTGATGACTCTAGGGGTTATTATTTTTTAAAATTTGTTTTAATGTTTATTTTTGAGAGAGAGACAGAGTGCGAGTGGGAGAGGGGCAGAGAGAGAGGGAGAGACACAGAATCCGAAGCAGGCTCCAGGCTCTGAGCTGTCAGCACATAGCCCGATGTGGGACTTGAACCCATGAGCTGTGAGATCATGACCTGAGCCAAAGTCGGAGGCTTATCTCACTGAGCCACCCAGGCGTCCCTGGTAGTTGTTGTATTATTGTTGTATTATTTCTACTTTTATCTGTGTTTGTAATGTTATTTAATAAAAAGCTAAAAAATAAAACCAAAGCAGCAAAACAGCATATGAGGTGACTCCTTCAGTCCCTGGCCCTTCCTTCTCTTGAAGACTGGGAACAGGCAAGAGCTGCAGCAGCTGCCTTGACTACATAGAAGGTATGAGTTGAAGTTGGCAGAGGAGTGCCAGATCTGGAGCCCCCGCCCACCAGCACTGGACCACTTGTCTACCCAGGGAGAAATAATTATTATAATTAAGCCATCAGAAAAATATTTAATTTTAAGTGTTGTAAATTTGCAGGGTGTTCCAAGAAGTGAAATACACATGCTGAACCTCAGAATTCCCACAACCCCCTCCCACGCCTTTGAGACTAAATCTTAGATCCTATGGGACTTGCAAAAGTGGGGGCCCATGGAACAACTCACTATGATATTTGGAACATTGTTAATTCCTAATAAAAAGTTGCCAAAGAGTTTGTTTGATTTATCTCACTAATGACCAAATGACCTGCTTGCATGTAGGTGGCTTATAAAATACAAATGAAGCTACCCTGAGGATTCAGAATAAATATGTAAAACTTCACATAAATGCCCTTCCCAAATGGTATATTTCACCAACACCGAGGAAGGGGAAGTTACCGTAAACAGACGTACTTGGATATAAGAAAGCTGTTTCTAAAATGCATCAATAAAATAACATGTGTAAAATATCTTCTTGGCAGGATTCTGATTGGCAGAAGTTTCTAGGCATGGTTTGTAGTCTGTGGCAAAAATGATAGTTAAACATTTAATTTGCTTGAGAATTGTTTCCCAGACTATTATTATAGGATCACTGATTTGGTGCTATAAACATTTTATATTTCAAGAAGTGTTTGATGTGTCTAAGACATCTAGTAATGCTAATACCGACCAACCCTCTAACCCACTTCTCATCTTTAATGTTGAATTTGCTTCATGAGTCCTTGGGGGGGATAATCTTGTGGGCAATGATGGCTCATTAACACAAACAAAGCAACTGATGGTAGGAAGAGTTAGGCTTCCCATGAAAAATCAAGCTATGATGAGAGGCTAGGACAGTGATTAAAACCTGAGCAAGACCCCCTTCCTGGATGGGTGTTAAGTGTAAATCTTACGTTCACTCCCACTTCATTTTACCAATCCATCTCCCTCACACATTCCACCCCACTCCCACCCACCTCTCCAAGCCCTGCTACAGTCAAGGAACACCGCTTCCTGGCCCATTGCAAACACCTGTTGTGGAATTTTGGTACCAACATAGCATCATTTGAGACTTTCTAAACCTCTACATTTCCCCCCACCCCCAAACTATAACTGCTGTAGAATTTCATCAGAATACTTACAGACACAAGTAATTTGTCTACACAAAGTCAGAATTCTTAAGGTACAGTGGTAAAATCCTATGGGCGTAAGATGACTCAGTGTCTATCATATGATGCTTTTTGTTCAGTTTTACTTCTATCTGCTCCCTAAACAATCTGCAACAGAGAGGATTGGGAGCAGGGTAGGGAGGAAAGGGGTTGAGGGAGAGGAGATCATATATATATACATTGAAAATACAGTGGGTTTTTTTGCATTGATTTGCATTTAGTCACAATATTTATTTTCAAATACTATTAAAAGAAATTAAATTTCTATATTCCATAAAAGGGAACCTGAGAAATACTGCACTGTCCCTGATCAAAAGTAACATTAACAGAAATGTCTAGAGCCTTCCCATGTGCTTTTTATTCTAAATGGTAAGTTGACTTACTTGCAGTTATTCTTAGTATTCTTACCCCCATTTTGCAATAATTAACAACTGTATAAATAATTATATATATTTTACTGAGCTGTCTTTGGTTCTTTTTGAAAGTGAATACCAAATTTACGGGGAAAAAAACAACCAGGAACAGAGACATGGGCTGATGTAGGAGTACATACGGTACTGCCAGCGATCGCAATGTTTTCATTGTTTCTATTATGGTGAGATTTCAGGCAAGGAATTGGTCTTGGCCAATATAAAATTTGGTAACATAGGCTTGTAGCTCTCCTAATAAATCAAAATGTCTCACATTCATGGTGCCAAATATTTTCTTGACTCACTTATATTTATAGTTGCTGAAAATCTAGCTCCGTGCCTTGGGATGATGTTAAACATGACAGCTCAGTTGGTTAAGTGTCTACCTCTTGATTTCAGCTCAGGTCTTGATCTCAGATCTTGAAGTGAAGCCCCATAGCGGGCATGGAGCCTACTTTAGAAAAAACAAAAACAAAAAAACCTTGAGGGGCACCTCGGTGGTTCAATCGGTTAAGCAGCTGACTCTTGATTTCAGCTCAGCTCATGATGTCTGGGTTGGGCTCTGCGCTGACAGCGAAGAACCTACTAGGGATTTTCTGTCTCTCTCTCTCTCTCAAAATAAGTAAACATTTTTTTTAAAATGATGAGAAAAATAAGTGTAGCACAATGAGTTTTTCATGAAGTTAATTTTATTTATTTTAAAAGACTATCCTTTATTATAATAGTATTCCTTTCCTGGTTTTTAATGTTGAAATAAATCCTTCCCTTTATAAAACAATGGTGATGGCAGCCGGTAATTGTTTTAATGTGTGCTTAACGTTCTTAATTTAACAAATTAAAAGATAGCAAATGTATGTTTCTTTAGTCGTTTTTTTCCACTAGAGGACAGGTTTTACTTGTAGTGGAAATCCCAAAGCTGAAGACCCACTGTCCATAGTCTGCTTTCTCCATAGTCTCCATTCTCTGCTCCAAAAGTTGTTTTCCAGGAGGTGACTGAGTGAGATTACAGCTGAGAGAAAAGGATCGAATTGCAAACGTGCTTCTCAAGTCACAAAGTGACTTTTCAAGTTGTAAACTGCTTGATAGGAACACTGTTTCTTTTTTTAACTGAAAAGATGTTTCTGAATCGAAAAGACCAGTGCTTCTGAATAAACTGAGAAAGCATTTTCTTCATTTGCACAAAAAAGATCAAAGAGCCTGTCTTTCTCCTGGGCAATTCACTGTGATTTCACAATAATCATTTTCAGATTAATAAACCAGAGTCAGCCTTGCAGTTACCGGGCTTTTCTTTATTAGGAAATCTGAGGTTAGCTAGAACCCAGCTGCAGAACATAAGACAGACGAAAGACGGAAATGTGAGGCAATACTTAATCATTTCATTATGTGCAATTAACCATTTATTCACACTTCTTAAAAACAGAGGCCTGGGATGATGGTATCCGCAACAACAACAAAAAAGTGTAATTAAATGCCCCTCGGTTTGTCACCTTTGGTGAAATTTCATCATCGCAAACAATTTTATAATTCTTTGCAATTTCTTGTTTCCTCTCCATTTCCCCCCCCCACCTTGGGAATTCTTAGTTCGAAGCCCCAATCTAAATGGGGGATTTAAAAAAAAGTTATTTTTAGGGACAGAGAACAGTATTTTACACCTAAAAGGAAATAATGGATGTGGATATGGACTTAAGTTTCCACATCCATCAATATTTGTAAAGAGCACTGACTAGGCACTTATCTAAGGATAGAATTTCAACATAAATGTCAATACCAACCTTTAAATTTTCAAAACTACTTTTTGAAGAACAACAACCCAATTTTTGTGTTTTCTGAACAAAGAGTTCAAATATTCTTGATCTGACGAATTCATAAATATCCGGGTTTTTTTTTTTTTTTTTCTTTTGGTCGTTTTCGCCCTGTCGGGACATTTTTTTTTTTTTCTTAATTCTTCCAATCGCCTCTCCAGCGCTTTTGTTTAGTTCGCTTTATTGTTGAGTGAATGAACTATCTGGACCCAGTTCCAGCAGCCTGGTTGCCCTTGACTGTAGCCACGGATTCCAGGGTCCCCGGCTCCCCTGCAGGGACTGTCCTTTCCCGGCGGGAGACCCGGTCGCGCGGCACACACTAGCCGGGGCGGCTGCACGCGCGCCCGGAGGGGAGGCGGCGGCGCGGCCCGAGCGGTCCCCGCCGCGGCGCTCGGGGCTCCGGTTGGCCGGCAGCCTGGAGGCGGGCTGTGGGCGGACGACACCTCCGCAGCGGTGCCGAGCACAGCTACACCAGCCCAAGCACCGTAGGAGCGCGGAGCTGGCGGTCACCCGGCCGCAGCTCGCCGGGACCTGGGGTGCGGGAGGGAAGCTGCAGGGCGCCGGGCGAGCGCGCGGGGCGGAGCAGGGGCGGGGCCGGGGCAAGGATCCCACCTGACTTGGGGGCATCCCGGTAGAGGCGTGGCCCTGAGACCACGCGCGGTTTCTGGCGGGTTAAGAGGGGAAGCCGCTGCATTTCTCAGCCGTCGCCAACCCCCGCTTCTCCAGGCTCGAATTCAGCCTCCAAGCCGCGGCCGCCCGAAAGCCCACACCCCGAAGAAGAGCGTCTGCTCCTGGACATAGTTCTCCCGAGGGTGGTGGGGTTTGCTCAGGGCCGCACAGGCGTCGGGGACTGAGCCAGCCTGCAGGGAGAGGGCTGGAGAGGGGGCCAGAGAACCGCGCAGGGCGCGGGCAGCCGTCGGGGCTTGTGAGGCAGGGGCGCTGAGTTGGACTCCTCGATTCCGAGGCCCCTGACAGGTGACCGTAGCCTTAGCCGCAGCATCCCTTGGGGCGATTTCTTCCGTGCACACTGCTGATTCTGTTTCTCAGGATTACCCTCTTCCTCCCAGAAAGGCTGCACGTGCCCGCCCTGAGCGCTGAGCCCGCGGTCTCTGCTGAAAGCTGTACTAGAAAAGAAGGACTGGGTTCAGAGCTGTCTTCTGTCCCCGTGGCCCCCATGCTCTTGACATGGTTAACAGGACTAGCGGCTGGAATAGTCGTCCTGCATTTCTTGCAGAAACTCGTGTTGCCTTATTTCTGGGACGACTTCTGGTACCTGCTGAAGGTGGTACGCTATAGAATTTGGCTGGATATGTACGTGCTGAAAGGCGAGCTGTTCACTGTCCTGGATAAATTCCTGAGTCTTGCCAACAAGCAGCCCCAGAAGCCTTTCATCATCTATGAGGGAGACATCTACACCTATCAGGATGTGGACAAAAGGAGTAGCAGAGTGGCTCACGTCTTCCTGAACCATTCCTCGCTGAAAAGGGGGGACACCGTGGCTCTGCTGATGAGCAACGAGCCTGACTTCGTCCACGTGTGGTTCGGCCTGGCCAAGCTGGGCTGCGTGGTGGCCTTCCTCAGTTCCAACATTCGCTCCAACTCCCTTCTACATTGCATCCGCAGCTGTGAGCCCAGGGCCCTCGTGGTGGGTGCAGGTAAAAAGTCCCTCGGGGTGAGGTCTACTTGGGCGAGTCCTCTGTGCAAATGGCAACCCTGCCTGTCATCGGCCCCTGGCCCCTGTTGGTTAGAACAGTTCACAGCTAATACTTCTGGTGTGGGATGAAGTGTGCTTAGTATGGCCACAAAATACCTTTACAGTTCTGTGACTGCTACTCTAATATCCCTTGCTCGATTTCAATCACTTACTCTTTTGTAGATTAGTAAACACCAGGACAGGTTCAGAAAACTTTTCTGAAATCTCTGCTTCTCACTATTTTGAGAGAGGGGCACTTTTACGGTTATTGATATCTTACAGGAATGCAAGAACACAGAGAGGTAGAATTTGGTAAGTTCTAGTTTTGTCAGCTCTAACAGAATTATTTGATGAGTAGGAAAGTCACTTTGATTTCATTGTGGAACGCCTACCTGCCTCTAACAGCAACCGTATGAAGGTTGCCTATGTTTGAAGAACAAGTACGTTTCATGTGAATTGCATGAATTCTTATCTTCATTCTCCTCTTATTTTGACCTGCTTGCAAGCTGGGATTTGCCTGGCAAGGTTAGGTCACCATCTCGCAGCCAGTGGGTGGGCTCTTGGCAGACTCCTGGCTTCTTGCTCTGTCTTCCCTCACCCTCATCTCTGCATGTTTTTCTTTTTGTTTTAATTATGTTCTGGTCTTCTCTCCCTCCTCCCTTGACGTTAGGCTTTGGATACACACACTGACCCAGAACTGCAAAGAAAAGGTTTTGGTTGAGCACCTCATTAACAAAGAACCTAGGAAGTCGAGTTGCACGACCAAGTGGAATTGAATTACGACAAGTGATACTTACTTGGTATAATGTAATGAGTTTATGCATATTTTTCTGGCATAAAGATAGGAAGGTAGAGGATGAAGAGGTTCTGTGGCAAGGACCTTAGCGAAAGTATTTAAGTATTTTAGATTAATAGATGTATACTGACAACTCATACGGAATTTTTAGATTCACAGAGCAGTCTGGAAAAAATATCTGCTTGTATGCATAAGTGATCTTTAAGGTGAAGAACTTGACAAGTAACCCTTATCATACCGTAATTGCATATCACACAATAATGGGTTAGGGGATAAATAGTACAAACGTTAGTTACTCAAGACTTTGATTTCTGCTTGTTCCCATTGTCCTTCCAGCTCAACTTAGGACTTGATAAAGTAGCAAAATGTTCACTCTCAAGCACTTACTTTGTCTCGTTTGATCTAAAGGAGTAGAGAAACTAAATAGTCTGTGCATTTTTTGTTCATTTTTTTTCGTTCCATAGTCCTATCCCCTGAGGTTGAAAATCATTCCCTCACCTTGGAAAGAGGTTAACTAGCATGACGAACTTTCTCTGAACTGTGATCATAAGCAGTATAAATGAGTCACACAGAATTTTGATATCCTGGTGAACGGGAGCAAATGATAAATGTAAACGAAGCATTAAAAACAATATATCCTAGTTTTTTGGATATATTTTAACATTTTATTCCGTTGCCCATATTATTGCTCAGTCCAGTTAGATTGCGATATCCAAATGAGGTCATGGTTTCTAGAGCAAATAGAAATTAAATTGTGCTAAAATTTGATAAAGCCATAAATTGTTTTCACAAGAGCAAACGAAGAGGGCCAGAGTATCCCTGAAAAGGTTTCTGTAACCATGTTATTAAAGCCAACCTGAGAAACATCCTACAGCCAGTTTCCTGAGGGATTCCTCTCAAAGTGTATAGGGCTCGTTACCTTTCAACACAGAACATTCCATTTGCTCTTCGCTGAGTGCCTATCTAATTAGGACCAATTAATTTTGCAGTTTTACTTGTGCCAAAGTTTCGCTTTCCTTGCCAGTGACTTAATTGCGTTGTTTCCTTGTTTTTGATTTTAACACCAACAGTGAGTTTGGGTATAAAAAAGCCTGTTTGAGATGCTGAAATTTTAAGCCAACACCAGTCAGTTTGTTAGGGAGTAGATGGGTGGAGAAATCAACCTTAAATCTTAGTAACAGTTCTTTTTAGCATATCTAAAATACATAAGGTATGTAAGGTTGTCAGCTATGGGACAATTCTGTTTCATTTTATGACTAGATTCTTTAGTTCTTGTTAAGATGTGGCTTATATCACAAACACTTTTCTGTATTTGAAGTTCTTAGCCTGAAATATGAGAAATTCTGTTTTCTTGCCATCTTGAGTTAAATATATACATATGGTTTTTAGAGCCTTAAATGTTAGAGGTCTTAGAATCTCATGGAATGTTTCTAATCGAGATGTACCATTAAACTATTATATGCCCAGGGAAGTATATTGAGGTGGAAGGAGGAATCAGATGGTTTAGATGGAGATAAGCCAGGCAGATCTGGATTTCATACATGGTCTGTCACTTCTTAGCTGTGTAATGGAGGGTAAGATCATCAATTGTGCTGCCTCTCATTTTTTATTTAGTTACAAAATGGTGACAATACCATCTACTTCACAGTGTAATTCTGAGATTAAATGATAGAACTTTTGTAAAGTGACTAGCTGAATGCCTGGTATGTACTAGCTGAAGCCTTCGTGAATTGATGTTTTTTTTTTTTTTTTTTTTTTTTTTTATTTCTAGGAGAGAGAGAGAGACAGCGTGAGCAGGGGAGGGTCAGAGAGAGAGGGAGTCACAGACTGAAACAGGCTCCAGGCTCTGAGCTGACAGTCAACACAGAGCCCGACGCGGGGCTCAAACCCACGAACCGCGAGATCATGACCTAAGCAAAAGTCAGATGCTTAACCGACTAAGCCACCCAGGCGCCCCTAGCCTTCGTGAATTGAAATAATTGTTACTATTATTATCATTATTAAGTCATCTGAGGCTTTAAAAAAAAATTTTTTTTAAACGTTTGTTTAGTTTTGAGAGACACAGCATGAGGAGGGGAGGAGCAGAGAAAGAGAGACACAGAATCTGAAGCAGGCTCCAGGCTCTGGGCTTTCAGCACAGAGCCCAAGGAGGGGCTCGAACACACCAACCATGAGATCATGACCTGAGCCGAAGTAAGACCCTCAACCAACTGAGCCACCCAGGTGCCCTAGTTGAGGCTTTTAATAAGGAAACTTCTTTGGATATTGCTGTTAAAATCTAAAATGGTGTTAGCTCTGAGAAAGGCTAGTAAGTGGTTTGGCATAGGACCTCAAACATCTTACTTTGGTATATTTTAACAACACTTTATTTTCCAGAAGTTATCTAGAATCGATTTCAAACAGGTTTTATGGGTAGTCCAGATAATGTCTTATAATCCTGTCTCCAGGAACAAGTCAAAGGAAAAGATAGCAATGAATCTACCAGGCAAATTGTTACTGGCATTAACGAAAACATTAACAGTTGCCTTTAACTCAAGGCCAAATATGCAAAACATACTCCCAGTGATTCCGAGAGGCAGGGACCGAGAGTTATATATTGGAAACCGAGGGAAAGAAATTGAGTAAGGTGTCCATGTTGACGCAACTCAGGTTGCAGAGCTATCATTCGTTCCTGGTCTCCTATATAAGACAGCGCTGCACCGTAGAGCCTAATCGTTTCTTTCTTTTTTTTTTTTTTTTAATGTTTTATTTATTTTTGAGAGAGAGCACGAGCAGGGGAGGGTCAGAGGAGAGGGAGACACAGAATCCGAAATAGAGCCTAATCGTTTCTAAGAGCTGTCAGTCCCCTTGTGATATAACTAGGAAAACCTATGCATTCCAGTTATATAAAAATAGTAAAGTAAAGGTTGCCAATATTAAGACACCAGGTATTTCATACACAGATAACTAGAAACAATTTAAATGGTTTTATAACTTGTGTTTTTTTCCCTCCCAGTCTGAAGATTCAAAAATACTGACCAGGAAGTTTTCTGTGGGTAGCATGTGGTTTTGTGGAAGTGTCAAATGGCATTTCAGTTTTCCCTGGAACATTTCAGTGCTTCCTGAAAAATACCCTGCGATTAAACTTCGTCCTCTCCTCCCAATTATTTCAGCTTTGATATTAGTAATAGTGGCTGCTGCCAAGATTATCATATACATCTTTTTTTTTTTTAATTTTTTTTTTTAATGTTTTTATTTATTTCTAGGAGAGAGAGAGAGAGAGACAGCGTGAGCAGGGGAGGGTCAGAGAGAGAGGGAGTCACAGACTCTGAAACAGGCTCCAGGCTCTGAGCTGGCAGTCAGCACAGAGCCCGACGCGGGGCTCGAACCCACGAACCGCGAGATCATGACCCAAGCGAAAGTCGGACGCTTAACCGACTAAGCCACCCAGGCGCCCCAAGATTATCATATACATCTATATGCTTTTCTCTGTTTAGAATACATAGGAAAATGCTGGGGTGCTTGTATATCACTTTAGTTCTATTCTTTGACCTATTTAGTAATAATAATAATAATAATAATAATAATAATAATAAATTATCTTTC
Organism: Hyaena hyaena; assembly: GCF_003009895.1. Taxonomy (NCBI): domain Eukaryota; kingdom Metazoa; phylum Chordata; class Mammalia; order Carnivora; family Hyaenidae; genus Hyaena; species Hyaena hyaena. The sequence goes on from NW_024080747.1 coordinate 2,598,960, forward strand.
TTTTCTAAAGTACCTTGTAAATTACAAATTGTATATGTCTTATCTTAGGTGATCCTCACTCCAGCCATAGTACCCTTGTTTTAAAGATCAGGAAAGCAGAGTTCAGAGTGGGCAAGAGGTCCCCTCAAGCCCCCATAGGTAGGAGCAGCATATGACAGGAGCCTGCGTTTTCCGATGCAAAAGCCAGCTGGGCACACCTTCCTCCTCCTGCCCTGTTCATCCCCCACACCTCCCTCTTTCCTTTCCCTCCCCGCCCTCCCCTGCCCTCCCCGCCCCTCCCCTGCCCTACCCCTTTCTCGTCCTTCTCTCTCACTTCCCATCTGTCCACCTACTTTCTTTCAGTACCTTTTCCGCTCACCCATCCTGCCTCCCATGTACTCTGGCTGCTCACAGGGCCCAATGGAGAGGTGCAGTTCTCCTTGGTATTTTTGTCACTCTGGGAGGAGTAGACTCGAACGGGGATGTAAGCTCTTTGAGTTGAGGAAGTTTGTTTTGTTCACCCACCGCTAAATTCTCCAAATTTAGCACAAAGGAGATGTTCAGCAAATACTTATTGCCTAGATGAATGAATGGATGAACTAATGAAAAACTCCCAGGCACACATGCACACTCAGTAACTTGTTATTTACTTGCATAGCTTTGCTAAGAAGCTGTCCCTCTGCTGTCCGTCTGGTAGCTGATGGTGACAGTAGGTACATCAGCAGAATTACTTTGCTGTTTTACTTTATATTAATGTCGCTAAGTGTTAAGATCATGACTTCCCCCAAGGTATGAAGGTTTTTTGTTTTTTAAAGATTTTTTTTTAAATGTTTTATTTATAGGAGAGAGAGAGAGACAGCGTGAGCAGGGGAGGGTCAGAGAGAGAGGGAGTCACAGACTGAAACAGGCTCCAGGCTCTGAGCTGGCAGTTAGCACAGAGCCCAACTCGGGGCTCGAATCCATGAACCACGAGATCATGACCCAAGCGAAAGTCAGACGCTTAACCGACTAAGCCTCCCAGGCGCCCCCAAGGTATGAAGGAAGGTTTTTAGACACACTAAGCATCCCCAGCATTTCAGATTTACTTGCATGAGTGTGTTTTGTACTCTGTTCCTTGTGAATATACACAAATTATTATCAATGGATAACTAAAAAATACATATTAATATTACCCTGAACTCTGACTTTGGATTCAATAGTATTTTGTGTCTCAACACATTTGGAAGGGTTTTTTTCCCCAAGAAACAGCACCATAAACTTCAAGCAACACATGCAGGTTTGCCCAGTTGGTTTTCATGAACCGTTGCTTTCAGACTGTGCAGGGCAAATGTTCCTGTTAACAATCAGTTCTCATGCCATTCTCCCAGTGACCATCAGCCATAAAGATATCTGCTTTTCAAAGACCAAGAAGAAGAGGTAGGGGAAAAATAAAGACCTTTTAAGCTTTCCAGAAAGGAATATGTTTTCAGATAAGATCCATGGCTCATGTAAACTTTCATTATTTAATCTATGTGATATAATTATCTTCATGTATATCTGTTTTAATTTTTAGGGCATTGTAATATTTTTACTTATGTTTAGTAGAATGAATGGCTGTTTTGCATTTTTCTTTTCCATTTTAGAGTTGACAAAGATTACCTCCGTTCCAAAAGAAAATTAGGAAGGTTAAGTGGCTTCATGATTCATTAATTGAAAAAGACCATGTTCTAAGCACTGATGCATTTGTAGTTGTTTTTTTTTTTCTAATCATGGACACTCACTGGGGTTCTTACTTACAATATCTGTTGGACATATGTTTACTGTAAGGGGATGATATTTGAATACTGGCAGGAGTAAAAACTATTTAAAAGGAGATCATGCCTGCTTAGAGAAGTGGCAGAGTTAAATGGGAGAAATACCCATCTTGGAGCAGCCTAACCTGGGCTTGAAACCTAACTCTGATATTAACTGACTGCTGACACATAGCAGATGATCAGCGAGTATCATTGGGTCTTGTGTGAATTAAACCTAAAGAACGCAACAGAGTTCCTGGACCATAGTATCTATTCATTAAATCGTTGCTATAATTATTTTTAATTGCAGAGCAGCAGAGACATATATACAAACTCAGAGTCTCTTTCATTGCTGTGGGCAGAGGGCTGACAGGAGGGAGATTCGGGCACATGGCACGCGGCCCATGTGAACTGGGTTTAAGCAGCTCTTCTGTCCTCCCCAGGAGCGTTGCAGCCATATCTGTTTCCCAGTCCTCAGCAACCAGGGCTGGAAGAGTGTCAGACACAACTCAGGAGCCAGATTGGTTAGTTCTTCTGTGGCCAAGAAAAAAGAGGATTCTTCCATTTATAACCAAAAAGGACTGTGCAAAAGAACTCTGATGGGGTCCAAAATGTGTAGAAATACCACCTCAGAATTGCCTTTTTATCAGTTTCTCATTTACTTACTGATTCGTCTGGGTCTAGAGAGTTTTTCTATGCATTTACTAGGTTTTACTACTTTGTCATTGAAAAATAGTAAGCCGCATACACCGTGGCATTGTGGTCCCATTCGAGTGATAATCATTCACTGGCAATGGGAGATGTGCTAGAAAGAAAGTCAAATGAAGTGTTCTACTTTTGTTCACAATTTTACCCATAAGAGATATGATGTCTGTTCCTCAAAATGGGTGGAAATGGCCAAAAGTGAAAACACATAACCCCCCTTATAAACTCACTCGCATATGTTCAGGGCAGCTAATAAAATCATTTCAGGGAAGAATATGTTATCACAATGGAAAGTTTTGTGCTTCTGTGCCCTTCCTAGGCTTATTATGATAATTAACAAACTAATATTTGTTAGCATATCAACTAAATATCAGCTTCTTAGAAACCAGAGCCTGCCCCTACTTTCTATGAAAAACCTGTTCTAAGCTGCTGAAAAGCTATTCTAAGTAGCAGGATGGTAGTTACAAATCTGCAGTGAGGTCTATAATTTCACTTTGGTTTCTGTGTGATTCTTGGTTTGTGGTGGGGGAAGCTCAATATAATTGTTTGTAGTTGAATTTCATATAAGTTTTCTTCTTACCTAAGAGTTCAAGTGTTTGCCAATGTATTAAGGGCCACAAGCTATTCCTTTGCAAACCCTTTAATACATAATTGATGCTAATGGCATAGTAGAATGATATATTAAATTTTACTCATTGCATTTGTAGTGTCATAAATAGGAGTGGGAGACTTGATGTAGAAACAAATTTATTGGTACAAAAAGTGCTGAAGGATCATAAACAGAGATCACAACTTACCTGTTTTTATGCTTGCAGCACCACCTAATGAAATGCCTTGCGTAATTGAGAAATAATATGTGTTTTTTTAAGTTTACTTATTTATTTTGAGAGAGAGGAGAGAGTATGCATGCACACAAGCAGGGGAGGGACAGAGAGAGAGAAAGAGAGAAATTGTAAGCAGGCTCCGAGCTGTCAGCTCAGCTCCTGACATGGAGCTCAAACTCATGAGCCATGAGATCACAACCAGGGCTTGAACTGTGAGACCAGTCAGGATTTGAACTTATGAATCATGAGATCATGACCTGAGCTGATGGAGTCAAGAGTCAAATGTTTAACCAATGGAGCCACCCAGGTGCTTCAATAATATGTGCTTTTAAAAGAACCATTTCTTTGAAAGCCTTCTCCATGACAGCCTTGTTCTGTAATGTCAACTTAGTTAAAGGTCATAGAATATTCAGCTGTCTCACTTCTTATGGTAGTTTTCTGTCAAAACCTGCTTCCAGAGTTGATCCCATGAGCAGAGCTCAGCTCGGTAAACAGTTCTCTATCCAGTACCTCCAGTGCGTGTGCCAGGCACAGTCCACTCAAGTATGGATTACGGTACATATCATTCCTTTAAGATGTTACAGTTCTCTGGGTCTCAATGGTAGTACCCTTCACTAAAGAGTAAATCTTCATGAAACACAGCCAAGTTTACTTGAGGCATTTAAAGAAATGCTCTTTTGTGTCAGGACTTAAGATTTAGAATTTACAATTCAAAATTACACTGAAACTTTTTGTTTTGTTAAGATAAATTGGCCATGATAAATAAAATAATACTTTTATCTTCTGCAAGACTGCAAATTTTTACTTCAGTTTTCACTATCCTCACCCACATTTTCCACTACTCCTGAGGAAATAATTTGTTTGATCAGAGTTCTGTGGAATTCTAAGTGTTTCAGCTAAATCAGTTTAATTTTAGTATATGGAGGGAATTAAATTGTATTTCCTCTAATTCTTAGGAATCTACTCACTTCCTTTTTTTGGAAAAATCTGACTCTTTGACAACTTTGAGTGTTTATTTTTTTATTTTCTATATATATATATTTTAAAGTCTGTTTATTTATTTTGAGAGAGCAGGGGAGGGGCAGAGAAAGAAAGAGAGAGAGAATCCTAAGCAGGCTCTGCACAGGCACCACGAAGCCAGAGTCTGGGCTGTAACCCCGTGAACCATGAGATCATGACTCGAGCTGAAATCAAAAGTCCATTACTTAACCAAGTGAACAAGTCAGGTGCCTCTGAGTATTTCTTTAGGCTCTACAATTCCAACAAAGATTTGGGGCCAGAGCTTGTCATATTGTAACTTTCTTTGCACTTATTTTGCTTATTTAGACATATATATCATTACGAACATATAAAAGTTTGTATTGTTAATTTACAAGTCCCCATGAGCGATTTGAAATTAAGATAATGAAATGAGTCCATTCAGAGACTTGTACTTATACATTCAAAATGTGAGAAAGAGTTCTTAAAATAAAAGGAAAGGAAAATAGAAAGTCTAGATCATTTGCTTGTCCTATTTTTTCATTTATTTATGGCTTGTTCTTCCCCCAGCATTCCTTGTGATTTTTCACTTCTTCTTACCAAAGCAACTTGCAGTGTGCTGTGTATGCTCCATGGAACTCTGGACTCCTACAGTTTATTTTATTTGGATTTGTTATAGGAATGAAAATTAATACAAAGTAGTTTAAGTCCCAGTCTGGCTTCCTTCCGCCTGCCTATGAATTCCTTGTCATTTTCTGTGTTTCCCTTGTTTTATTGCAGGTTTTACTTGTGAGCTACCTGGTCCCATCTGGCATATTTCTCTTGTTGTTTCTTTGTGATCGATTTGAATGATATGGTTTGAGGAAGTAAATCATGAGTTTTTTCTCAAATGTGTTAGATTAGGGTAGAATTAAATAGTGGCTGACAGATTGCTTTTTGAGGTAACCAGAAACTGATTGACATTTCCAAAAAAGTGTGGAATGCAGCACCCTGAGTTCAGCTTCAAATACATCTTGTAATTACTTTTAAAGTTTTGTTTAAAAATTAGAAAAAAAATATAATTGTGTGGATGGAAATATTCATATCTACATGTACTTGAGCATTCTTACCAGGGTATATTTAATATTTAATAACATTATTTTTAATGTTTATTAATTTGGGGGTGAGAGGAGCAGAGAGAGAGAGAGCGCAAGAGAGAGAGAGAGAGAAAGAGAGAGAGAGAACCCATGCAGACTCCATGCTCAGTGCAGAGCCCAAGGTGGATTTCAATCTCATAAACTGTGAGATCATGATCTGAGCCAAATCCAAGTGTTGAATGTTCAACCTACGGAGCCACACAGCACCATGAATATTTTCTTTTATAATTGATTTTTTTAATGAGGTAGTATATAGATTTTAGAGATTATCAGACAACCCTCTGGAGGTGGGGTCAAGATGGTGGAACAGCATGGAAGGTTTGTGTGTGTGTCTCTCATCCCTGAAATGCAACCAGGTCAACACTAAAACATCTTGCACACCTAGAAAACTGATTAGAGGATTAACACAACAATCTGCACAATCTCCACCACAGAACTCAGCAGGTACTCGGCATAGAGAAGTGAACTGGGAGAGAGAGAAGCCGCGGAGGGCAGGGAGCTCTTTTTGCTTGTGAAGAAAGGATAGAGACATGGGGAAAGTATGGGTAAAGCACCACCCCCGAAAGTAGCTGAAAAGAAAGTGGAAGAGTGCAAACATCTGCAAGAGACTGAACACAAAAGGGAAAAAAGAGAACAGGAGTTTAAATTCCATTAAGATTTTATAAACAGGAGGAGCACAGAGTCTGAAACTCCACAGCTCAATACCTGGTTGCACTCTGGTGGGAAGGGCAAATCCCCAGGAGCAGAGAGCAAGCTCCAAGGGGCCCTCAGGCCACACAGGGAGTAGTGGTTTCGCTGCTGGGAGGACATTTGGTAGAGGCTGTGCAGTCTCCACACAGGCAAAGGAGAACCCAAAGAACACCACATTATCTGGTGCTGGAACAAGGACATTAAGGGTAAAGCCTGGTGCCACATGTGTGTGGTGATTTACCATAATCCCTGAAACGCTGTTGCTACATAACTGCACGAACTTTTTCTGGGTCTGGCACCCAGCCATAGTTTCTAGGGATTGGGAGCAGCATGGTCCTGCTAACGTTTCTGGGAGTGGGCTGGTACCCCGCCATTGCTCAGTAAGACCCTCCCTCAGAGGGTCTGAGCAAGTCAAGGCCACTGTCCCTCAGAAGTGAGGGGTTTAGGAAGCATAGCTCCATCTGAGATAAAACTCAGGAAGGAGGTGCCACCTGGCAGCCTGACGGCTTGGTCACAGGCAGTGTAGAAGGAGAGAGTGGACGGAAGCCGGAGTAAAAGGAGGGGTACTTGATTGCCGGTTGGGGAGAGCACAGAGTTCTGAAACTAGAGACTGGGTGGGTGGGTGATGCCATTTTCACTGGTGCATGTGCATACACATCTACCCATGCCACAGCAATCCACCGCAGTAAGCCAAGCAGCACCATCTAGTGGACAAGAGAGCTGTTACACTAAGCCCTGCCCAACTGGGCTAACCACACTTCAGGACCACCACAAGTTTCTCTGCCTGCGAAGTTTAGAGACTACAAAGTGCTTCATAGTTTGACTTCTAGGGGAAACCAAATGTAATTTCAATCGTATTTCATTCTGTCTGCTGGTCCATCTACTCATTGTTTTTCTTTTTCTTTTCTTATTCTTAAATACAGAAAGGGAAAACATTTATTTTTATTTTCCAATTAAGATTTTTCTTTTATTTTTTCTACTGTATTTTTTACATTTGTGTAAAGTTTTAAAATTCTATTTTACTTTCATTGTTTAATTTTTTCTACTTTACTGAATTCATTTTTTTCAAATTTTCAAATGTTTTCCTTTTTTCCCCTCTTTTTTCCTCTTTTTATTTTTCCTTTTTTCTCTAATCTCTCAAACTTCTCTCAACACCAGACCAAAATATACCTAGGCTCTAGTACGTTTTATTTTATTTTTTTGTGTTCTTTTTAATTAAACATTTTTTTTACTTTATTAATTCCTTTTCTAACTTCAAATGATGAAATGAAGGAATTAACCTCAAAAGAAGGAACAGGAAGAAATGACAGCCAGGGACCTAATCAATCCAGATACAAGCACGATGTCTGAACCAGAATTTGGAATCACAATAGTAAGATTACTACCTGGGGTAGAAAATAGATTAGAATCCTTTTCTGTGTAGATTAAAGAAGTAAAACCTACTCAGTATGAAATTTAAAAATTCTATAACTGAGCTGCAGTCTTGAATGGATGCCACAGTGGGAAGGATAGATGAAGCAGACCAGGGAGTCAGTGATATAGAGAACAAATTTATGGAGAATAATGAAGCAGAAAAAAAGATGGAAACTACGGTAAAAGAGCCTGATATAAGAATTGGAGAATTTAGTGACTTATTAAAAAGGAATAACATCTGAATCATAGAGGTCCCAAAAAATGAAGAGACAGCAAAAGGAGTAGAAGGCTTCTGTGAGCAAGTCATATTGTAAAACTTTCCTAACCTGGGGAAAGACACAGACATCAAAATCCAGGAGGCACAGAGAACACCTATTAGATTCAACAAAAAACAACCATTAGCAAGGCATATCATAGTCAAATACTCAAAGAAAGAATCATGAAACCAGCAAGGGAAAAAAGTCCTTAAGACTTTGCGGCAGACCTGTGCACAGAAACTTGGCAGGCCAGAAAGGAGTTGCAGGATATATTCAGTGTACTGAATCAGAAAAATATGCAGCCAAGAATTCTTTATCCAGAAAGGTTGTCATTCAGAAAAGGTGGAGAGATCAAGAAGTTTCCCAACAAACAAAAATTAAAGGAGTTTGTGACAACTAAACCAAGCCTGCAAGAAATTTTAAGGGGGACTCTCTGAGGGGAGAAAAGGGAAAAAAAATCAACAAAGACTAGAAAGGACCAGAGAACACAACCAGTAACTCCACCTCTACAGGCAACATAATGGCAATAAATCATATCTTTCAGTACTCACTCTAAAGGTCAATGGACTAAATGCACCAATCAAAAGACATAAGGTAACACAGTGGATAAGAACACAAGATCCATCTATATGCTGTTTACAAGAGACCCATTTTAGACCTAAAGACACCTTCAGATTGAGAGTAAGGGAATGGAGAACCATCTATCATGCTAATGGTCCCCAAAAGAAAACGATACTTAGACAATCTAGATTTTAAAAGAAAGACTATAGCCAGAGATGAAGAAGGACATTCTATCATACTTAACAGGTCTATCCACCAAGATCTAAAAATTGTTAACATTTATGCTCCAAATGTGGAAGCACCTAAATGTATAAATCACAAACATAAGCTCATTGATGATAATACCATAATAGTACAGGACTTCAACACCCTACTAGCAGCAATGGAAAGATAATCTAAACAGAAAATCAACAAGGAAACAATGGCTCTGAATGACACATTGGACCAGATGGACTTAATAGATAAATTCAGAATATTTCATCCTAAAGTAGCAGAATATATATTCTTCTTGAGTGCACGTGGAATTTTCTCCAGAATACATCACAGCCCTCAACAAGTACAAAAAGACTGAGATCATACTGTGTATATTTTCAGACCATAATGCTATGAAGAATTTTTTATTACTAATTCAATTTCTTTGCTGGTTATGGGTTTGTTCAAATTTTCTATCTCTTCTTGTTACTTATACCATACACAAAAATAAACTGAAAATGGAGGAAAGACCTAAATGCAAGACAGGAAGCCATCAAAATCCTCGAGGAGAAAGCTGATAAAAACCCCTTTGACCTAAGCCTCAACAATATCTTACTCATTTCCAGAAACAAGGGAAACAAAAGCAAAAATGAACTATTGGGACCTCATCAAGATAAAAAGCTTCTGCACAACGAAGGAAACAATCAGCAAAACTAAAAGGCAACTGATGGAATGGGAGAAGACATTTGTAAATGACATAGCAAATAAAGGGTTAGTATCCAAAATCTATACAGAACTTATCAAACTCAACACCCAGAAACCAAATAATCCAGTGGAGAAATGAGTAAAAGATGAATAGACCCTCCTTCAAAGAAGACACCCAGATAGCTAACAGACACTTGAAAAAATGCTCAACATCACTCATCCTCAGGGAAATACAAATCAAAACCACAATGAGATACCACTTCACACCCATCAGAATGACTAGCATTAACAACTCAGGCAAACACAGATGTTGGTGAGGATGCAGAGAAAGAGGATCTCTTTTGCACTGCTTGTGGGAATGCAAACTGGTGCAGCCATTCTGGAAAACTGTATGGAGGTTCTTCAAAAATTAAAAACAGAACTACCCTACAACCCAGAAGTGCACTACTAGGCATATATCCACAGGATACAGGTGTACTGTTTCAAAGGGGCACATGCATCCCAGTGTTTATAGCAGTGCTATCGACAATAGCCAAAGTTTGAAAAGGGCCAAATGTCCATCAATGGATAAATGGATAAAGAAGATGTGGTGTATATATACAATGGAGTATTGCTTGTCAGTCAAAAAGAATGAAATCTTGCCATTTGCAACTACGTGAATGGAACTAGAGGGTATCACGCTAAGTAAAATTTGTCAGAGAAAGACAAATATCATATGACTTCAATTATATGAATAATAATATAATATGTATAAAACAGATGAACATAAGGGAAAGGAAGCAAAAATAATATAAAATCAGGGAGGAGAACAAACCATAAAAGACTCTTAAATACAGAGAACAGAGGGTTGCTTGAGTGGTTGTGGGAGGGGAGATGGGCTAAATGGGTAAGGGGCTTTAAGGAATCTATTCTTGAAATCGTTGTTGCACTATATGCTAACTAACTCGGATATAAATTCAAAAATTAATTAATTAATTTTTTTAAAAAAGGATAACAATTCTGTCCACCAACTTGTGACCTTGGTGTATTAATTTCCCAGGGCTGCTAAAATAAAGTATCACACACCAGGTTGCTGAAAACAACAGAAATTTATTTTCTCAGAGTTCTGGGGCTAGAAGTCCAAAATAAAACTGTTGGAGGGCCCAGCTCTCTCTAAAGAGTCTAAGAAAAAAATCTTCCCTTGACTCATCCTAGCTTTTGGTGGTTGTTGATAATTTTGGCATTCCTTGCATTAACTCTACAGACTAGTGGGGTATTAGTTTTTCATATCTTCAATGACAATAATGTAGATTTTAAGATAAATGAATGTAGCCCTCAGAAATCCCTTATATCTCAGGCAACTGAGACATTTTATAGGAATACCAAACTAAAATCGGAGCACCTTGTGGAATGGGAAAGTCAAACTTCACTGATAGAGATCCATATTAAAGTAGGAAGTGTTAAATTTTAAAAGAATTTAAAATACATTATAACTGTGTCTCTACTCTGGAAAAAAAGAGAAGGCCTCCTCACTGGCTTCTACAAAGACTCTCCAAGAATGAGATGCCCTGCTTGCTTTATATCCTACAGTGTGCTGGGTGCCTTACTAAATATTTCCTCCTCAGGGACTCATGCCCATCTTCTGTCGTGCTTTTTCTCTACCTACTTCTCCCCCTGAGCAGATGACATTTTCGTCTACATTAATGACCAGATTAAGAAGGTTTGGTTCAGTCTCCCAAATTAACGTAACATAGCCTCTCCTCTCCAGGTGTTTTGTCGTTCCCTATATGGTAGATGCCTCTTGGGAGAGGTGTCCTGTTCTCCTGTCTGAAACCTTTATTGCAACCCAGATTCTTTGTCTTATGAGACTCTCAAGATCTTCAGGCCTGAGCACACCAGTGTTTCAGGCTTTTCTACTCCTCAGCCTCCCTTTTTGCTTGGCCTTGGGTCCCACTGCTGCTGACGGAGGGTGCTGCTGTCATCAGCCTGCTCCTACCTGCCACTGTTGCTCCTTGCTGGGAACTGAGGATCTTACTGCCTTTTCTGGATGGGGTTCATTTCCTCCTTTTGCTTTCAAAGACTTTCACTTTTAAAATGTTTTATTTTTTGAGAGGGAGAGTGCAAGCAAAGGAGGGGCAGAGAGGGATGGGGACAGAGGATCCACAGTGCACTCAGCACTGACAGGCTCACAGCAGTGAGCCCTGTGCAGGGCTTGAACTCATGAACCGTGAGATCACAGCCTGAGCCAAAGTTGGATGCTCAACCGACCAAGCCACCCAGATGACCCAAAACTGATTTTTCATTATCCTGATCCGGAGAGAAGCACATCTCTAAATTTCCTTAACTTAATTTTCGACTCTGAAAAGGTCTCTAAATCACAGTGATCTTGATACCAGAAGGGTCCGGCGAATCTCCTGGATGTATTGCCTTATGGTAGAATTAAACAGTGACAGACAGTTTTGGGGGGAATAATGAGCTACTGAGATGTATTTCAAGGAAAACGTTTACTGTAGTGTCCTGAGTGTGGATTTAAAGCAGGGTATAAAAACAGAGTTCCATCTAAAAACTGGAAAAAAGCATAATCTGAACAATGGTGTCTCTGAAATTCAATTTGAATCAGCCTATTTGAACTTATTAAGTCAGATGATAACCAGATTTCCCTTTCATCTGGTCCTATTGAATCAGAATCATAAAATGGCTATGATATTAGTTGTCCTAATGGAAAGGAAGTCAGTGTTATATTTACTTATCATCCCTGTTCCAACAGAGAAAAGAAAACACAGGTTAATGGTTGCGATTTATGGTTTATTTATGTATTCGTAAACCTTTGGTTTTTAGATTTGCTTGGAACTGTCGAAGACATCCTTCCGAGTCTCCCAGGAGGTATCAGTGTTTGGGCAATGAGTGATTCTGCTCCACGAGGCATGATTTCACTCAAAGAAAAACTGAGCATGGCATCCGACAAGCCAGTGCCACGCTGCCACCATGCCACGTCGAGCCTCAAGTCTGCTCATCTTTACATCTTTACCTCTGGAACCACAGGTATGATCCATTTGTCCTTGAGAATTAAAAAGAAAGCAACATATTTGCAAAGTAACGGCAGTCACCTTGGGTATTCCGCAAACATCTGAGAAAGCATCCAAGAAGTCCTGAGGCTCTTAGATCTTAGAAGCCTTAAGCCTGGATGAAAAAAGCTAATTGCTCTAATTGCAACGTGGCAAATCACCATGTTCACTTGGCCACTGTCTCATTTAGAAAGATTTTATTTAAGCTCAATTCAGTGAAGGACACTGGCATGTCCGAAGCCTTTGACCCAGTGCAGTTGCTTAGAGTGTGAAATTTGACCAACTTCTTCGGCCAGATAACTACGAGCTTCTCTGTTCCCTAAGATTCCTGATACATAAAAGGAAGAGATTAGCTGAAGTCGTTTCTAATTATCTTCCTGGATTCCAAATCCATTAGTCTTTTTTGAAATGGTCTTCTGTATTCTGTTGTACCATGTTAAATCCTAAACACAATCCAGCTATAGCTGTAATTTAAGCACCTGTAGCTGGCTCTCCCAGTTTTTCCTTAGGGTGATCAGAACATGTGACAAACAGGAAGTCTTGGAAGTCCTGCAGGTTTGGGAGAAGATACAAAATAGGATCATTCACCCCTTTTGGGGGGTGGGGGGATGTAAAATAACAACACACCAAAATAAAAAGAATAATTAAACTGCCTAAAAATTTAAAAAAATGTTAATCTCAATTGATTCTTAGGAAAAGTTGAATGGCATTTATGGTAGGCTAAATACGCTTTTGTAGTTAGTGTGAAGATGATTGGAGGTTTGAAGTAAGCACATTAAAAATATTGTCTCTTATTTCCTAAGCACAGGCAGTATTGCAAGCAAACTACTATTAAATAAAAAGTTTTCTTACTTTTTTTTTCCATTTCCTCTTCTGTGTGTGTGCAGGCGCGCACGCACGCCTGTCTGTGTCTCTCTCTCTCTCTCTTTTTTTTTTTTTTTTTTTTACTGTTTGGAGGCTAACAATGATCTCTTTTAGACTGGAGAGTAGACTGTGCTTTTGACTTCATTTAGAACGGTCTTGATACATGAACTGGAAAAGGCTAATGTATATCAAGTTGTCGGCATACATTCAGTCTGACTTTGGACTTTAAAAGAGACAATAACATTTCAGAAATGATAGGCTTTAAAAACTTCTTCAGAAGGTACTTAACCAATCTATCTGTATGGCTCTTTTCTTGCTAAAAATATAAAGTGACTGGTCTTCCAAATAATCTTCGCCACTCCCCCCAGCCCCAAAGAGAACATGCCAAAGCCACTAGTAACAACTTTTTGTTTTTCAAGATTGAAACCAGATTGTTTAATGCATTTGTATGACAGCCTGAAAGCAAAAGCACTACAATTTTGATTTTGTTTGATAATTATTTGTGTTAAAGTTATAGTGAAGAGATAAAAAAATCTAATGGTTTTAGAAATTTTAGAGAAAAGCACCCTGCAACCCCCCCCAACAATTTCTCCTTCCCCAAACCAAATACAGTCAGTATTTTAGATCTTCTTTTTAGAATCACCTCTGTTTCTCTAAACAGAATAAGTATCTTACTGGATATTTAGTAGATTCTTTAAAAAAAATTTTTTAATGTTTTATTTATTTCTGAGAGAGAGAGAGAGAGAGAGAGAGAGACAGTATGAGCAGGGGAGGGTCAGAGAGAGAGGGAGACACAGAATCCAAAGCAAGCTTCAGGCTCTGACCTGTCAGCACAAAGCCCAATGCGGGGCTTGAACCCAGGAACCGTGAGATCATGACCGAAGCCGAAGTCGGATGCTCAACCGGCTGAGCCACCCAGGTGCCCCTAGTAGATTCTTAACGGAAAAGTATCTCCTGATTTTCCATGATGGAAATGAGGATTTGCCTTCTGTCACCAACCACTCTTCCTCTCCACTCATTTTTTTCTCTCTGGTGCAGAAACTTTCTTTCCCCAACATCCCACTAATCATGTGTGATAATTAATTTTGACAGGATTGGGGGCGCCTGGGTGGCTTAGTCGGTTAAGCGTCCGACTTTCGCTTAGGTCATGATCTCGTGGTTCGTGGGTTCGAGCCCCGCGTCGGGCTCTGTGCTGAGTGCCAGCTCAGAGCCTGGAGCCTGTTTCAGTCTGTGACCCCCTCTCTCTCTGACCCTCCCCTGCTCACGCTGTCTCTCTCTCTCTCTCCTAGAAATAAATAAAAATATTTAAAAAAAATTTTTTTGACAGGATTGGTCTCTACCTCTTGCTGTCTCTGACCATCTGGGCTTATTTTTCACCATTGTCCTGGGAATTCCTTTCAGTTCTTTTTTCTTTCTTTCTTTCTTTTTTTTACTGGCCCCCTCAATTCCTAGATCCTAAATTGGTTTCTTTGGTTTGTTTTTAATTTTCTTGCTGCCCTGCTTTCAGTAGCTGTCTGCTAAGGAGTATTTAGGAGATGAATTGTTAAGTCCTCACATCCAGAAATGTCCTTTTTCTACCCTTCTATTTATCCGTGTCATATCCTAGGTTGGAAACATTTCTGTGCCAGGATTAGAGGACATGGCACCATCTTCTGACTTCCAGGACACACAATGAGACATCATTTCCTTTCTGATTTCTTTGACTCTACACCCAAGCTGGTCTTGTTTTCCTTTTGGGGGGAATTTTTATTATCTTCTGTGAAGCGTCAGTAATCTCTAAGCTGGTGATGACTTCTACTGGGCCTGGTCTTATTTATACATTTTTCCTGGGAAATTTGTAGGCCTTTTCTGTCTGGAGACTCATGTCTTACAAGTCTAGGTACTTGGAAATTAAATGAAAAACGAAGTTCTCCATCCCTTTCTCTTTCCCTTTTTATTGCTATCCTTTCTGCCCATTTCTTCCTTATATTATATTTGTTTGTTTATTCTTTTGTCTTTGAAACTAACTTTTTAAAGTTGGTCCTCCTGGGCTGACTTATTAATTTTCTAATCTTTTTATCCCATTTTCCTTCTCTTACTTTTCATGTACTTCTTGAGAGATTTATCTTCTATACCTCTGTTCTCTGAAAATGCCTCTTTTTGTACCATGTTATTTTGTATTGTTATTTATTATCTCATATCTCTCAGAATATTAGCAATAATTTTTTTGAAAATTTCTCCTCTTTGCCTTGTCTCTATTTTTGCCAATATCTGTTATCTTTTAGTTTATTTTGGCCTCTGTCCTTTACCCTAGAGGATTTCATTAAATATCGACTTCATACACAGAAACACACATGAAGCTCCCCAAAACAAATCCTGAACTACAGGCTCCGTGTGCCTGAGTGGAATTTGTGGACTGATTGGTTTCATTGTAAAGGACATTTTGTCATGGGATTCATGACTGTCAGTGTATTTCAGTTTTTATTTGTGGACAATTCAGATTCCTCAGACAGGAATCTAAAAGTGTGAAGTGAGTCAAATGTGAAAGGGAGTTGAAGGAAAAAGCAGACTTTGTTTTATTCCCCTGTTTGCTCAATATTTCTTCTTCCTGGGGTTTCTGGAGGCTTCTCTTTTCCAGAGGATAAATGTCATAAGTTCTACCAGAATAGTGGAAGCAATCTTGGGCTGTACTGTTGTATTATCTTTTGAATTGTAAAACAGATATCAAGAAGCATTAATTGACATTCTCTGAAAATTGATTTGTGAGTGATCTTACACAGGGAAAGTTCTACAAATGTCATCCCCTTTTAGCTTAAAGTCTAAGCAATGCGGGGTCCTCCTACAAAGAACAGAGCAGAGCAATATGCAGAACTGGTCACACAGTAGATGTTATGATTTATGAATATAATACTATCGAAGAGTGTGACAAAACCATATGGAGCCTCCTTAAAGATTTAATTGACCTTTTTTTAATAAAAGGTATCTCGCTCTAATACAAAACGTTGTCTTTGCAACTCAAAACCTTGAGCTAAATTTAGTGACTGTCATGGTAATAAATATGATCATTTACATTAGTATGACATTTGCTGTCATAAAAGTCACTTCATTCTCACACTATAAAGTCTTAGGATGCTGATAATGAAGAAGGTGTTGATGCAAGCTAGGAAGTGATATCGAAGGTGAAGCTTTGAAAAAGGGAGAGATGGGAGAATCTGCTCATAAGTCCTGTTGGCAGGTTGTAAGGAAGCCCTTCAGCTGATAGTAAACATTTCCTAGCCATTCTTACCACTGCCAAGTCCTGTTTGCCCAAGGTCACCAAAATAATATATTTCTGGATCTGAGCAAACACAGACTGTCTCCCAGTAAGGAGAAGGTTGAGTTCAGTTTTGAAGGCATTCACGTTTCCTTGACTTAGGCGATAATGTGAAAGTT
Organism: Hyaena hyaena; assembly: GCF_003009895.1. Classification (NCBI taxonomy): domain Eukaryota; kingdom Metazoa; phylum Chordata; class Mammalia; order Carnivora; family Hyaenidae; genus Hyaena; species Hyaena hyaena. The sequence continues at coordinate 2,615,491 of NW_024080747.1, forward strand.
TAATGAATAAGGGTTGAGCATCTTATAGATTCCCTTTTCTACAGCCCTGACATCATGGTTTCTTAAATAGAACTCCTACAGAGCTCCTTGTTTATAGTTCCGTATTTATCTTCCATTCTGTAGGGCGCCTGCTAATCAAATTTCTGAGCCTTTCTGGGGTTCTGTGTGGGCAAATCAGCTTTCGTCAAGGCTTATGTCCTGTGTCGGCTTTTTGGGTCTGCTGTGTCCATCACCACAGCCGTCCATCTGCTTTTCCAAAATTTGGTTGTTTTCATCTGTAATTCCTTTCTTTTTGCTTTGAGGGTCTACACATGTTGTTCTCTCTGCCAACATCTAGTCCTGTTACTGCTCACTGGGCTTGGTCAGGTTGCCTCAGGAATGTCTAGGAAAGCTTTTGGAGCCTGGACAGAGCAACCATGGGTTTGACCATTCCTACAAGGAGGTGGAGGAAGAAAACGAGGTCACTACCTGCCACCCTATGCCTGGAAGCCAGTTGCTAGCACCATCTCAGTTTCTTTTCATTGTCTCTCCTTTTCCTTAACCTTATGGCTTCTGTTCATTTTTCCAGAACTATCCCAGAATTCCCCAAATTATTTATTCCTACCTCTCACCTGGATTTCTCATGACATCATCTCTCCCTCCTTTATCCTCCTGATCCTCACCTCACTGGACACAGCCTTCCTCCCACCTCTATGCCTGGACTTCTTGCCGGACCTGAGGAGATCCAGAGCTAGGGGTTCACAGAAGGAGAGCAAAGGACTTTGGAGACCACCTCAGGTGGCTTTTCTCAAAGTCTGTTGTACAACATATGCCTTCACATCTTTAAAGAAATGCAATAAAAATTGAAAAGGGGCTTTATGACCAGACAAGTTTGAGAAAGAACGTCAACAAAAACATCAGTTTCTGGGGCGCCTGGGTGGCTCAGTCGGTTAAGCGTCCGACTTCGGCTCAGGTCATGATCTCACGGTTCGTGGGTTCGAGCCCCACGTCGGGCTCTGTGCTGACAGCTAGCTCAGAGCCTGGAGCCTGCTTCAGATTCTGTATCTTCCATTCTCTCTGACTCTCCCCTGCTCATGCTGCCTCTCTGTCTCTCTCAGAAACCAATAAAAACATTAAAAAAAATTTTTTTTAAACATCAGTTTCCGCACCATAGGGCCCCACAAGGACTTTAAAATGCTAATGTGCTTTCTAACTCCTTAAAGGGGGAACTTTAAAATGCTGTTTTAACAGACTTTATCTCCTTTTTCTTTTTTCCTTCTTTCCAACTTCAGCCTTGACTTTTGATCACTTTCATTTCCTGGACAAGCTCATAATTGTTGTCTCTTATCAAAAAATGTAACTGAATACTTTGGAAGGCTTATAATTAACAAGGTCATTATCACTTGAAGCTAACCAAATTAGGAAGGGAAACATGGCTAACTCATTTATTAATGTGCTCCGAAGGAGTGACATAGGCACACAGGAAACACCTAGATAAAGCATCCTTATTTGTGGTTGCAGCCTCAAGTAAAAAAGGTATTTTTAAAGTTGGGTTGCCATGAAATCTGGAACAGTGTGGGAAGTAGGGGATATAGTGACTGAAAGACCATGAGTGGGAACTTCTTGGAAGCATAAAACACATAAATGCTTGATCCTCTGGATGAAGAAGAGAAAGGCATTGAATTATCAAAAGCCGAAGATGAAGTTAGTCTCACCCCAAATCTTTATACGTGGCTTTGACAAGAAGATTTGGAGAGATTCCCTCTGCATGTGGAGGACAAGAAACTTCGACGTTGTGAGATGCCAAGCTGTCAGGAAGAGCCAGAGAGATTTCTTTTGAAAAAAAAAAAAAAAAGTAAATTTTAGTTAGGATAAAGAGCAAGATAATGGCAGCTTTGCATATGAGATCAACAAGCACAAAGCTTGTTGGACAATGTCAAAGCAGGTGCAGCAACAAGGTGGACTTGAGGGTAAAAGTGTATAGGAATCACAGAGGCCCCTGGTTCATAGCTCCATGTGCTGCTATGACCAAAAACCCCATGAAAATGTTGGCTCTTATCCGTGAATATGTTGAGTCAGAGAAAATAATGACGTCCTAGTATTAGTAAGATGGTGCCCCAGTTGCCTGTGCAATGTGTAAGTAATTTTGGTTACTGCAAACACCAAATATGTGATGAAATCAGAGAAGGCCTATGAGAGGAAATTGGAGTTTAGTTTGTATGCGATAGGTAGTGCTCATGGTCGCGGTGACATCTATGTTGGGAGATAGAAAGAGATAGAAATACCAGTATGAGTCAAATCTCAGTTGGAACATCAAGCATCATTTCAAAGAGGTTGAGCCAGAGCAGGTAAATGATCAGCAGTAGGGCATTGCATGGGGCCAGAGCATACCCAGAGAAGCATGTAGTGGGCACTAGGAGATTTTGGCTACAAAATTGGAACATCAGGCATGGAAGCGTATTTTATTTTATATCTTATTTTTATTAAGTTCTATGTGTAACATTGTAAGTTTAAAGTATGTAAATGTTACTTTGAAACATTTATATATTATAATATCACAACATAGTGATATTTAGTATATCACATAATTATAGTACAATATTACTGTTATATTCCTTGTATTGTGGATTAGCTCTCTATAGCTTATTTGCTGTTCCTTAAAAGTTTGTACCCATAAACACCATCACTTTTATCCCCCCGACCCCCACTATCCTTTGGTAACCAACATTTTACTCTCTGGTTTTTGTAGGCTTAAAATTTTTAGACCCCCATATATAAGTGATATCATACAGTATTTGTCTTTGTCTTTCTGACTTATCTCACTTAGCATAATGAGCTCACAGTCTATCCATATTGTCACAAATGGGAGAATAGCTTCCTTTTTAATGGCTGAATAATGGACCACATGTTTTTTTAATCCATTGATGGGCATTTGGGTTGTTTCCATGTCTTGACTATTGTGAATAATGCTGTGATAAGCATGGGATAGGCAGATGTCTTAGTGAAATCACATTTTCATTTCATTTGGGTATATATCCGGAAATGAAATTGGATTGTATGGTAAATCTATGTTTAATTTTTTGAAGAAGCTCCATATTCTTTTCCATAGTATTTAGACCAATTTACACTTCCACGAGCAATGTATAAATATTCCCCTTTTACTGCATCCTTGCCAGCATCTGTTGTCTCTTGTCTCTTTATAGTCATTCTAACACGTGTGAGGTGATATCTCACTGTGGTTTTGATTTGCATTTCTCTGGTGATTAGTGATGTTGAGCATCTTTTCAGCTATCTGTTGACCATTTTGATGTACGCTTTGGAGAAATGTCTATTACTTCTTCTGCCCAATTTGTAATTGGAATTTTTTTCCTGTTTTTGAATTCACTTCTTTACATGTTTTGAATATTAATTCCTTATCTGATACATAGTTTACAGAAATTTTCTCCCATTCTGTAGGTTGTCTTTTTATTTGGCTGTTTCTTTTGCTGTGAAGAAGACTTTGAGTTTGATGTAATCCCATTTGTTGAATTTTCTTTTGTTGTTTATGCTTTCGGTATAAAAAATTATTGCCAAGACCAATATCAGTGAGCAGCCTCCATACATTTTCTTTTGGGAGTTTTATTGCATTAGGTCTTAAAGTTTTTGATACATGGTAAGTTAATTTTTTTTATGGTGTGAGATAGAGGTCTGATTTCATTTTTCTATATGTTTGTAACACCTTTTTAAAAGTGTTTTAAGTGCTGATAGCACGAGCCTGGTGTGGGGCTTGATCTCATGAACTGTGAGATCATGACCTGAGCTGAAATCAAAAGGCTCACGCCTAACTGACTGAGCCGCCCAGGCACCCCTCATTGTTCTACATATCTTTATCTAGTATTCCCAGCATCATTTGTTGAGGAGACTATCTTTTCCCCACTAGGTATCCTTGGCTTACTTTTCAAATATTAGTTGACCATATATGCCAGGGTTTAATTCTAGGATCTCCATTCTGTTCCATTTGTAGATATACCTGTTTTTGTGCCAGTGCCATACTGTTTTCATTATTGTGAATTTGTATATAGTTTGAAATTCAGAAGCATTACACCTCTGGCTTTTTTCTTTTTTTTCTCAGGATTACATTGGCTATTCAGGGATTTTTGTGGTTCCACACAAATTTTCAGATTATTTCTTGTATTTCTGTGAATAATGCCTTTGGTATTTTGATGGTGATTGCTTTGAATCTGTAGATAGCTTTGGGTAGTGTGGCAATTCTAATAATATTAATTCTTCCAATCCATGACCATGGGATGTCTTTCTATTTGTGTCTTCTTTAATATCTTTTAGCAAAGTTTTATAGTTTTTCATTGTACAGATATTTTACTTCTTTAAGTATATTTATTCCTAAGTATTTTATTGTTTTTGAGGCTATTGTGAATAAGATGGTTTTCTTTCTCTTTCCTAGATGATTCATCATTAGTGTAAAGGAATACAATTGATTTCTGAGTGTTGATTTTGTATCCTGACCCTTCGCTGAAATTGTTGATTAATTCCAATAGTCTTTTGGTTAATTCTTTGGGATTTTCTATATATATATAGGATCATATCATCAGCAAATAATGACAATTTTACTTCTTTCTTTTCTATTTGGATACATTTTATTTCTTTATCTTGCCTAATTTCTCTTGCTAGGCTTCCAGTAATGTATTAAATAAGAATGGTAATAGTGGGCATCCTTTGTCTTCTTTCTTGATCTTAGAAGGAATGTTTTCAGTTTCTCTTTGTTGAACTGTCAGTCTGTCATATATGGCCCCTATTATATTAAGGTATATTCCTTCAATACATAGTGTGTTAAGGGATTTTATTATAAGAGGATGTTGTATTATCAAATGCTTTTCTTCTAAGTCCACTGAAATAATCATGTGATTTTTATGTTTCATCTTATTGATGTGATGTGACGTGATATTTATTGATTTGCCTATGTTGAACCATCCTTTGATCCCAGGGATAAATCCCACTTGGTCATGGTGTATCATGCTTTTATTGTGTTCTAGAATTTGCTTAGCTAATATGTCACTGAGAATTGTTGCATCTATTTTAATCAGGATATTGTTTTTCATATTTTTTTGTATTTTTATTTGGTATTGTTATCAAAGTAATGCTGACATTGTAAAATGAGTTTGGAAGTGTTCCTTCTTTGTCATTATTTTCTTCAAATGTTTGGTAGAAGTCTCTAGTGAAGGATCTGGTCTGGGGAATTCACTTTGGTGAGTTTTTGGGTTTTTTATACTCAGTCTTTTTACTCATGATTGATCTGTTCTGATTTCCTATTTCTTCCTGACTGAGTCTTGGTATGCTGTGTGCTTCTAGCAATGTATCTGTTTCTTCTATGTTATGTAATTTTTTGGCATATAATTGTTCATATTAGCTCCCATGATCCTTTTTATTTCTATAGTGTCAGTTGTAATGTCCTCTCTTTCATTTCTAATTTGTTTATGTGATTCATCTCTCTTCTCTAGTTTACCAATTTTGTTGATCTTTTTTAAAGAAAGAGCTTTTAGTTTTATTGATTTTTTTCAATTGTTTATTTTGGTTTGTACTTCTCTGATCTTTATTATTTCCTTCCTTCTACTAACTTTGGGCTTAATTTTTTCTTTTACTTGTTCCCTGAGGTGTAAAGTTAGGTTGTTTATTTGAGACCTTTCTAATTTCTTAATGTAGGGATTTATAGTTATAAGCTTTCTTCTAAGAACTGCTATTGCTGCATCCCACAATGTTTGTTATGTTGTGTCTTCATTTTGTTTTGAGATAAATGTTTTATTTCCCTTTTGATTTCTTCTTTGACTCAGTGGGTGTTTAGAAGTGTGTTGTTTAGCCTCCACTAATTGTAGATCTAACTTTTCTTTGTTGCTGATTTCCAGTTCCATACCACTGTGGTCAGAGAAGATAGTTGGCATGATTTCATTCTTCTTAAATTTGCTAAGATCTGTTTTGTGATCTACCCTGGAGACTGCACTGCATTTGAGAACAATGTGTATTCTGCTGCTGTTGGATGGAAAGTTCTGTATATGCTTATTAAATCCATTTGTTCTAAAATGTAGTTCAATTCCACTGCTTCCCTGTTGATTTTTTTTATTGAATGATCTACCTATTGTTGATAGTGGGGTATTGAAGTCCCCTACAATTGCTTCTTGGTCTTTTGACCAAGATCAAATGTGAAGTCCCATACAATTATTGTATTATCTATTTCTCCCTTAAGGTCTGTCATTAATTGCTTAACACATTTTGGTGCTCAGGTGTTGAGAACATATAATTACAATTATTGTGTCTTCTTGATGTATTGACCCCTTACTGTATAATGGCCTTCTTTCTCTTATTACCCATTTGGCCCGAAGTCTATTTTGTGATATAAATATGGCTATGCCTGCCTTCCTTTCATTTCCATTTTCTTGTAATATCAACTTTCATCCTTTCATTATGAACCTATGTGTGCCTTTAGAGCTGAAATGAGTCTTCTCTAGGCAGCATATAGCTGGGTCTTGCTTGTTTTAACCTATGCAACCACTCTGTGCCTTTTGACTCATGAGTACAATTTGTTTACATTTAGGGTGATTATTGATAAGTAAGGATTTACTAGGGTCATTTTATCTTTTGCCTTCTGGTTATTTTGCATTTCCATGGTTTCTTTTCCCTTCTCTTTATGTCTTCTTTTATAAGTTGGTAGTTTTCCATGGTGGTGTGTTCAGTCTCCCCCCTTTTTTATGCTTAATGTCTCTCCTCTAGATTTTTGCTTCATGGTTACCAAACATTTACATAAAAATATCTCTTTGATAAAATAGTTCTTTTTCTGCTGATAGCAATTTATCTTCACTCACCTCTAAAGGTTCTTTTTTACTCTTACCCTTTATATTTTTATATAAGTTTTTTGAGAGAAAGAGAGCATGAGTATAGTAGGGCAGAGAAGGAGACAGAACCTGAAGCAGGCTCCAGGCGCTAAACCATCAACACGGAGTTGGACATGGGACTCAAACCCATGAACTGGGAGATTATGACCTGAGCCGAAGTCAAATACTTAACCCACCGAACCACCCAGGCACCCCAGTAGCTATTTTTAATGCTACTTTCCTTTATCCTTTATGTTATAATTAAGAGTTTATTATACTATTCTAAAAAAGAGTTACAGTATTCTAGTTCTGACTGACTGCTTATCAACTTAATCACAGTTTTGTGTAATTTTGTCTTTTTGTTTCAGCTCAAAGAGCTTCTTTCAATATTTCATGTAAGTCAGGTCTAGTGGTAGTGAATTCTCTCAGTTTTTGTTTGTTTGGGAAAGCCTTTATTTCTGCTTCATATCTAAAAGATAACTTGGCCAGTTGGCTTATTGTTGGCTTGCAGCTTTTATCTTCCAATATCTTCCAATAGTTTGAATATTTCATTCTATTCTCTCCGGATGTGTAGAGTTTCTGCTGAGAAATCTGATGATAGCCTAACTTTATAGACATTGTCCGTTTTTCCTCCCTGGGTACCTGTAATATTCTTTCATTATCATTGGCTTTTGACAGTTTTAATATAATGTGTGTTGGAAAAGATCTTTCACATTGAAATACTAAGGTGTTCTTTTAGCTGCAAGGACTTGTATACCCAGTTTCTTCCCCAGGTATGGGAAGTTCTCAGCTATCATTTCTTTAAATATTCATTCTTTCCCCCTCTCCCTCTCATCTCCTTCTGGGATACCCATTATTCTTCTGTTGGCTTTTCAATTGAAATCAGAGAGTTCTCATAGGTTTTCTTCACTTTTTAAAAATCTTAGTTTTCATCTACTCTTATACCTGAATCATCTCTATACTTTTATCTTCCGTCTAACTGATTTTATCTTCCATATGATCTGGTCTATTTCCAGTGCATTCTAGTGCATTTTTCATCTCATTTATTGAATTTTTCAGTTCCAGAACTGGTAAAGTACTCCTATTCATTAATTTCCTGAGATCATCATATTGTCTTTCTGAGTTTTCTTGGAGGTCATTGAATTTCTTCATAAGAGCTATTTAAACATTTTTTAAAATGTTTATTTTTTTAGAGAGACAGAGAGGCAGAGAATCAGCAGGGGTGGGGGAGGGATAGAGAGAGAGGGAGACACAGAATCTGAAGCAGGCTCCAGGTTCCGAGCTGTTAGCACAGAGCCCAATGTGGGGCTAGACCTCACAAACTGTGAGATCATGACCTGAGCCAAAGTAAGCCACTTAACCGACTGAGCCACCCAAGCACCCTTTTAATAGCTATATTAAATTCCGTATCAGTTATATTGCAGTGTTCCATATTTTGGGGTTCAGTTCATGAAAATTTTTCATTTTCTTTTTGTTATATTGTGTTACCAGGATTTTTCATGGTGTTTGATGAATAGTGCCTCTGCCACCATATACCTTTCTTATTCAGGCAAGGTGGTTTTTCTGGTAGAGATTTTAAATAATGCTTTACACCAGTGTGGGACTCCAACTCACAAACCAAAGATCAAGGGTCTTGCCCTCCACCTGCTGAGCCAGCCAGGTGCCCCTAGGCAAGATTGTGTTTATTTTGATACCAACAGTTGAAAATGATTGTAGTTAGGAGCCTTCCTTTTGTTTTCAAGAAGTTGGTGCTATAACACTAGTTCTTGGTTTCTCTTTCTGGAGCTGTCAGCAGTTAAAAAAGGCAGAGTGGGGGGCGGGGGGTACTTAGCACTTGGGGCTTTGGATGTGCCCCTGCCGTGGTAGGGAAAATCACAAGTGGTGAGGGGAAGGGTGTCCTAGAGGTCTATGGGTGGTCCTCTTGAGTCCTGGGGCAACCAGTAGGAGTCACTTCCCTTCACTTCTCTTTGCCTCTTTCACTTTTCTTTCCCTCCCCTCAGTCCCTGTGATCTCTCCTCAGAGAGAGCAACTGTTCCGTCCATCTGCAACACATGCGGCCAGGCCAGTTCACCACTCACCCACTTTCACTTGTGACCTCCTCTGCCATCAAGGTCATGCTGGCCTGCCCTTGGGCCAGCTACCCCATTCTCTGCCTCCACAGCTCCAGTACCACTTCCCTCACTCTGCCATCGCCTCAGGGGCCCAGTTCACTCATGTTCATGTCCACAAGTGGATGGATCTCTGGGGTGTCCTTGTATGCTGTGCCGAGGGACTTTTGGAAGGGGGTAGTTATACATGTCTCATTAGGTGTATATCAGAGGGGAGAGAAAGAAGGACTGACTGACACAGCCTTGCAGCTGACATCACTGTAGGAGTATATTTTACTATAAGATTTTAAGGCAAGCTGAAAATAATAAGGAAGCACTTCTGTTTGGGAAACACATTGTGGAATTTAGGACTCCATTTCTAGAATTGGGAAATAAAGTCCAGTTAGGTGCAGCAGGAAGTTTGCAGAGCCGCTGACATTAGTGACCTACCTTTGACAGATAGTGAGTAGGACTATATCAGAATGGGGGCGGGGCGTGGAGGGAGAGGAAAAGGCTATACTTCTGGTTCTACTGTCTGCTGCTCTTCACTTTTGATCCTGTCATTTGCTTGTTCCAGTGTTTTCTCTGACGTGCCTCTCTGGAACAACGAATAATACTCCTTGTCACCAGTGCATTTTGTGAAGCGAAGTAACTTCATTGGTGAGGTAGATTTGGGCTGGGGCCCTCTGCATGAAGACATTCCAAAAATATTAGAACTCTTTGAACTGACAAAATAGGACTAAAATAGCATTTAATCTAACAAATGAATTCAAGATTGGATACTGATCGTTGGGAAAACAAGTTGTGTCCCATGCTAAGGAAATGTATGCTGAAACATGAAATTGCTGATATTCAGTCTCAGAGAAGCCAATTTCATATTGCATTATGTATTAACTGGATGAATTTATTATGCTGGCATCGTAATCCAAAAGACTATAACAATAAAGAAAATGAAAAACAGTATGCAAAACATTTTATACATTAATTACAGCTACAAAGGTTTACAAGAAACCCATTGTACATAGAAGATGACTGGAAGGAAAAAAGATGATTTATGTTTGGATCATGAATGTTTAGAATTATTGCAACATCATGTTTTACTGAATCTTATATTCTATAGTGATCTTATTCCAGGTCAGATGAAACATGATAAAATTACTGGTTCTTGGGACAGAATCTTACTTGAAATTTGAATTGTTAACTAGAAAATTTCTGTTTTAAGTATAATTTAGATTTATGTTGTGATTTGCTTCCTTTTGGGTGTACATTTTTTGGATTTGGGACATTTTTGTCATTCTTATTGCAGATATGGCTCTTTGAAGCCTTATAGTACCTAAAACTCTATATAATTTTAGTTTTGATCCTTCTGGGTAGATCCAAGATTCTAGGAATTAATTACAGTAGCAGATCACATTTGCACGGACCCCTATCAAGTACATGTAGTACTCTGATGTATTTTGTCTCAATTGCTACTGTGGTTAATACCAGCATAAACTTTCTATTACATACCTTTCTTTTCTTTTCTTCCAGGGCTGCCCAAACCAGCTGTGATCAGTCAGCTGCAGGCTTTACAGGGTTCTGCTGGCTTGTGGGCTTTCGACTGTACTGCTAATGACATCATTTATATAACTCTTCCTCTGTATCATAGCTCAGGAGCTCTTCTGGGAATCGGTGGATGTATTGAGTTAGGTAAGTTTGTATTTTCTGTTTGATAAGCTTTCAAAATGCCTATTAATTATAACTTGTGTTCACTGAAGTTTGAAACCCTATCAGTAGAATTCAGAGTGGTTGTGTGCTTATTATATAATTACAACAAACCTTTATTAAAATGACATAATTTCATGACATACTCAGTTTATTCCTGAAACTGGAAAGACCAGTGCCTTGGAAATTCGGCCTTGTGGTTGGAGCTGGCTGTTGACTGGGCTTCCTTCTCCATGTGGTCACTCATCCTTGGATGATCTACTCTGGCGTTCTTAAATGGTGCTCAGAGCCTTCCAAGAGGATGGATGTGGAAGCTGCATTGCTATTAAGGCTTAAGCTCAGCAATCATTTAGAACATTTCATATGTATTTTGTTGGTCAAAGCCAGTCCAGATTCAGTATTTGAGAGGTGGGGAAACAGAACTTACCTCTTGAAAGGAGGAGTCGTAAATGCACATTGCAAAGGTAAATGCATAGGAGGAATTGTTGAGCCTACCTTTGCAAACAAGGTACCCCAGGCATCCAGTAACTCAGTTGGTAGAGTTTGTGACTGGGTAGATTTCATCCATAAACATGCTTAGATTATGTGTCCGTATATGTGTATATCTGTATTATGTATATGTGTATATGTCATACCGTATATGTCTGAAATACAATAAAGAATTTTATGGAGTAGCATATTTAGTATATGATCAGTGTCCAAAATAAATAAAGACGAGGATCAAGACATTAGCATTTTCCTTGGAGAAAAGTCTGATGATTTACATTGTTGTGAAAATTAGGTTGTTATAGTTAAGTTCTGCAGCTATCCATGAACTTGTGTGTTGGTGCTATCTTACCAACTCTACCTTACTAACTCTCAACCTCAAGAAATATTAAGGCTCCTTTAAGATTTTAACAACAAATAAAATGTACATGTTCAAGGTCAAAAGTAAATGAATATTCTTCATCCCTGTGGAGAAGGCTGACCCTTATCTCTAGTCATGCTCTAACACTTGCAACTCCCTACATATTTTGATTACTTCTTTCACCCCAAAAAGAATATATTTGCAGTCAAAATATAGAATTACAACATGAATTTTTTAAAGGTTTATTGGACTGTAAGATTAATGTTTTCAAATGAGTTTGACATAAATGGCCGCTGATGGATTATAAAAGCCTTGAAATTGAATACAAGTGTTCCAGACAGGGCAACATCATTTGTTTTCTGTTAATTCTGCCCTTAAAATTTTCTCCTAGTGCCTGTTTTATTTTTTTTTTTTAATTTTTTAATTTTTTTCCTTTTCCCCTAGGAGCTACTTGTGTGTTAAAGAAGAAATTCTCAGCAAGTCAGTTTTGGAACGACTGTAGGAAGTACAATGTGACTGTGTTTCAGTATATTGGAGAACTTTGTCGCTATCTTTGCAAACAAGCTAAGGTAAGAATAATCATTATCAGAAAGGGAAAGTAATTTCAGGAAGAAAAAGCACAGAGAGAAAATTAATTTTTATTTGTGTATATTCCACTTCTTTCAGAATATAGTTTGACTGACTGACACATGTTTGCAATAACCCAAGAGGAAATGAGTATAAAACAAGTCAGAGAAAATAAAAGGAGAGCTATGCAGGATTGTACTAATCTGCCCTCTATGGTGGCAGGATAGGACAGACCCACGATCCAGTCCACTTCGTGTTTAGACAGATTAAAATTTCTGTAAACATAGCACACATCCAAGTATGAAATTAGATGCATGCTATGCACCCAGAAGGCAGTTATTACAAGGTTGAACTAGAGAATCTTTTAAATGCTGTTCCTTTAAAACAAAACAAAACAAGACAAAGCTAATGATAGGGATTAGACTTTTTTTCTATTTCTTTTGAATAAGTGATTACATTACTATATCTGTGTGGTTTTGATTTAAACATGAGAAGAAATTTTACTTTGATGTGTGTTTGTCCGCCCACCTGAGCCAACCATTTCTACAAACAACTGATAAATTGCCCCTTTCTGAAAATAGGCAAGCAGGGAGAGTTGCAAGAGCCTGGAGTATGTCTTTATTAGTTTGTTTGTTTTTTTGCCTCAGAGGTTATTTTCCTTCCCCTGGTGCCATTTGTATTTCAAGATGCTTATTTTTTAACTGTCTGACATTCTAAACATTCTCAGGGCTACAAAGAAGTGGCCTTCTGTAATCAGATCTACTCCAGCCCCATGAATAATGATAAAGAGAATGCCCCCCTGTGTGGGGTGGGCAGCAGAAGTGATGGCCTGCCCTTGGCCCTTGCTAACCCTCTTAGTTTATTTCTCACTCATCACCTTTGCCATCATCATGCCAGCTTAAGGCATGGATGGTGGGCCAGATGTCTTCACTGGGTGGCTAAAATATGGACATGTAATCCTTCCTTTACCCACAGCACAGCTGAGACTAGGCTGGAAGCATTTAAATAAGACTTTGGTGAAGATATGGGATTACACAGGGCAGAAAAACACAAAAAGAATGTGAAACTGGAGAACCTTATTTATAAAATGCTCTCATTCACTTTCAGCTCATAGTGTACCATGTAAAGACGTCCTGTCTAGCTCCTGACCCACCCCCCTTTGCGGCCAGAAGCCGTCCTTGTTCTCTCCTTGGTTAGGAGTGCTTCACTTTGCTACAGATTCCCTAGATCCATCGCTAAGACAGGGAGTCTCAGAGACATGTTCTAGACTTTTTTGACCTTTGTTCTCTTCGGGAGACTCTGCCAATGTCAGCGTTATAGTCTTCCCAAAAGTCCTAGTCGAACGATTAATTATGATGCCACAACCTGACATATTTTCTCTTCTAGTTTTCATTGTGTTCTTTGGTAATGTGATATCTGGACTAAGATAATTTAGGGAATTAATGTCCTCTAGTAAAACAGAAGCCACTTTCAGTAAAGGATAGATTAGGTACTTCATGGACTTTCTAAACTGTGCACCTAGCCTTTCCTTTTCCTCCTGATCCCTCAGTAACAGCATTAGTTTTTTGCAAGAACATTTGCTCATTAAGTACGTACTAAATGGCTGAATACATGAGGTTTTTTTCCTAACATTTTACTGTATTAAATGATGCTGCAATTAGTATCTTTATGCAAAATAGTCAGTACAGGGGCTCAGAAGTGAAGACGGTCAAAGGACATGGATATTTTGGTGATTTTTATGGCATATTTCCAAACTGCTATTCAAAATGGTTGATGTGATTTGGAATCTCATTGACCATTGTGGGAGGATGCGTATCGCACAGTTTCTTATCAGTATTGTGTGATATTAAAAATATTATTTTCTAATCATGCTTCATGGAGAACCAGCACCTTCTTCAAGTTTCCTCAAAAGTCCCTGAAGGATGGTGAATAGAGAAAATAGACTGATCTTCAAGATCCACCCTTTCAGATATGATGGATGAAACTCAGTTTGGTTGGGCGTCTTAATAATATTTTGTTCAAACAAAGAAGGCCTTGTTTTTTTAATGGGAAAACTATAATATTATTTATAATTTTATAGACTAGAAATCAACATATTTTTAAATTCTCTGTTAAGATTCCTGGCAAGGTGGGATAATTTTCTATCTTTTTTTTCTTTAAAATGTCTCTTATGAGCCTTTTACTCATTTATGTCTTTAGCTCATAATATTTTCTCTTTTCTTACCTATTTGAGCTATCATTTCCTATAATAAAGGTATCAATAGTTTGTCATGTTCACTAAAAATCTTTTTTCAGAATGTTTTCCTCTGAATTTGTTTTATAAAACAAAATATCCTTTTCACCTCTCTGAGATAGTAATGAAATGCACTAGTTTTGGGAAAATGCTATAGCCTCGAGAATTTGAGAGAACCAAGAACAGAAAGCAGAGTACTCAATTTCTTTTAGTTAATTAAATATTTTAATTCTTAACACAAGTTCTTTGAAAAAAAGACAGTGTTTGTGAAATAATCTCTAATATTTACCTAAAGGCAAGTGGAGGAGGAGAGAGGGAAATAAAAATAGCTTTGCCCAAAGGAAAATTTAATAACTTTTTTAATGTTTATTTTGAGAGAGAGAGAGAGACAGGAACTTAATTATTTTTTTTAAGCAGAGATGCATTGTATTACTTAATCCCTTTTGTTGATTTCACACAGAGCGAGAACAAACAGTTCTTGGCATTAAAGATTAGGAAAAGAAGAAAGTCATTCTGTTATGACATCTTACCCTTTCTTTTTTCTTTTTTTTTTTTTTTTATTTCTAGGAGAGAGAGAGAGAGAGACAGTGTGAGCAGGGGAGGGTCAGAGAGAGAGGGAGTCACAGACTGAAACAGTCTCCAGGCTCTGAGCTGGCAGTCAGCACAGAGTCCGACGCAGGGCTCGAACCCACGAACCGCGAGATCATGACCTAAGCGAAAGTCGGACGCTTAACCGACTAAGCCACCCAGGCGCCCTAACATCTTACCCTTTCAAGGAGGTCTTTTTCTTTTTTTTTTTTTTTCCTATTCAATATTTATTCCTTTCCATGAATTGCTTCTGCAGAGAAGAGGCCGTGTCTTCTGTGAGTATAGCATTGAATTCCAGTACCACCAGAGAGGAAACAGATGATAAGGTCCATACCCTTAGGGAATTAAAAGTGGAAGTCTCATAAACCATGGTTTGAAGCCCCCTAGACATTTGTTTAAAATAAATCCTTGAATAAAAGAAAGCAAAATCACCTATTTCACAGATACATCCGAATTTGCTGTCCATCCAAGGGTAAGTAATATATTCCAAAGGAGATTTATCTGCAAGTGGAATCCACCACCTGAGTTGAGTGTTTATTCCTGATTGCTTTCAGTGAATTACATATTTTAATTCTGAACCAAAGTTCTTCAGGGAAAAATTAGTGTTTGTGAAATAATCTTGAAGTAATTACCTGAAGGCAAATGGAGGAGGAAACCAGGAAATAAATATAGCTTTGCCCAAAGCTGTATGTGGTTTTACATAGTTGCATAAAAACACTCTGGAGTTGGCTTTCCCTGGCTGCAAAGCATTTATCCACCTCCACCCCCCAACCCTGTTTTGTCTTTTTTCTCCTTTCCAAAGTCCAGTTGCAAAAGTTCCTTTGGCGTACACATTGGATGTGCCTCAGACTTCTGGCAGCAACACTACCCTTTACAAAAAGCCAAGGTACTGGCTCTTCTTAGTCACAGAGGGATGGAATAATTATTCTCTTCCTTGGAGAGTAGGAAGGCAGCTTTTCCCCACATCCATCCTCCATGTTTCCTGCATTACTGAAGCACCATCATACAGCTTCTGATTGGATCTACTTCTTTGTTTTTTTTTTTTTTACCATCAATGGCATTTAGTATCGATTGGTGAGGAATGTGGGGGAGTGCTTTATGTCAGTGATCGGTTGGGAGATTCCTGCAGCATTTCATCTTATTTAAATAAATTCTGACAGCAGACAGCCTTCTCTAGGAATAGGATCATATCTGTCACTGGCTCATTCATTCAGGTAATATTGCAGGTTTCCGTATACGGGGGCACACAAGACAAGACCCCTTTTCTCATGGATCTCACACTCTAGTCTGGGGAGTGAGTAAATAAACCAGCCAACTCATGAAGGAAAGTCATTACAGACAAGGCCAAGTGTGATGAAGAAAAAGAGAGAGAGGCAGTTGAGGATGATGAGTGGTGAGAGTGAGGCATTGTTAATTAGGTTGAGGGGTCTGGGAAGGGTTCCCTGAAATGGTGACCTATGAGCTCAAGTACTGGTGTGGCAAGTGGGATCCAGCCATGGAAAAGCTGGGGGATTGCAGTCACAACAGAGCAAAATGAAAATAAAGGACACAGCCTGAATATTTAAAGAGGACGAAGGTTTGGCCAGGCTACTGAAGGACCAGATCTTGAAGGGCTCTGTCTACTGTGAAGGAGAAATTTGCATTTCATTCTCATCAGAGCATTTGGAAAAAGATGAAGGCAAACTGAAAAAACTATACTGATTTGGGATCTATTTGAAGGAAAGATAATAGGGGTAGAGAATGAAGTAATACAATCAATGATGAGTTTTAGGATTTTGGTTGAAATAGGTAAATTGTGAGCCATTTGCAGAGATGAGGAAAACCAAGATTTGAGGAATTAAAATGAAATGCATTTTTGACTGTTAATTTTGGTATGTTCATGAGGCATCAGGGTAGAATATACAGTTGTATGTGGGGAGCTAGAGCCCAGAGCATGCAGAGGGGATATAATTAACAAACCAAAGACCTATGTTATGGTGCATATATGTAATGGGTTTTTTTCCCCCCAGTTACTATTATAGTTTATCATTTGGGCAATGTAGTTTGTCTCCATGTAAAACACCTACATTTTGACATTCTGAAGGCATAGCCTACCTATACTTTTCTTCCTGCTGTTTTCTTAAAAGCCAAGAAATTCACTGGCAGCTAGAAAGTATCTTTAGGATTCTAGATACTTGCTTTAAAGCGCATTAAAACTTTGACAAAATGGGTTACACTCGATTCCTTATGAAAATAGAGACATTTTGCAGGACCTGGATAGCTGATAAGTATTTATTAAATATTGCTTATTAAAAGCCATATAAATTTTACTGATTTTTTTCCACTAGCAATGTTTAGACAATCCTCTGAGGAACCTTTAAGTATTTTCTGGGCTTTGCTGAGTGTAACAAAATGAAAGTGTTGAATAACAGTAGTCAAATATTGGGGCTGTGAGATTTTTTAAGAGATCAGTTTGAAAAAAACACTCACTCTATTTTCTCTGAAGAAAGCCCATCATTTCTTCCAAGCTTTAAGACCAGACAAGACAAGCTTTTTCCCTGTCATATGTAGGTAGGAGGGGGGAATGAAGATGTAGCAGTATCAAAGGGTAAAATTCCACTAGACGTTACTAAATGATGCTGAGTTGACATGGATGAATAAGTGCACCTTAATGGATATATTAAGAACATTTGTTCTTTTATCATGTTTACATTTTCTTCATTTCTACATACATGACTTCAAATGTTTTATCATCACGTTTTCCTCATACCGTGTCTTGTAAAAGATGTAGTTTATCAAAGCATGAAGCTCTGGAAACTTTTCTCATCATACTTAATAGCCTTTAAAGAAGGACATTTTTAAATTAATGTGAACTTTAACTGTTATTAAGATGTCCTGAGTTAGTTTCATTACCATTTTCCTCTCTGGAACACTCAACATAATTGATTTTATCTCCGAGACCTAGACATTTTAAGATATTTATTCATTTTTTTGGTATTTCCCCCAAATATTTGAAGCATATTATTATATGGTTGAGTAAATCATCTCTCTTTTAAAACTCAGTTTTCCTTAAGTAAATCAAAGATATGTTTAATATTTTCATACTAGGTATGAAAGCATTTAGAAAATTTGGCCAGCTCCCAGAACCTTCTTTTCTTCATAGAAACTACAATTCTAGAAATAGAGCCCTTAGAAGGAATAAGATAAGAAATAACGACAAGCAGCCTAAATGCTAGTAGAATTAGCAGGGAATTAATGAATATTTTGAGATGTTTTAGACTGTGTAAATTATTAAAGGTTTTAGTTGCTAATTTAAAATTTAATGATTCAAGTTTCATTGGTAGTGATACATGTAAAATATACATACGTTTTTCTTTCCATCTGCTTTTACCATTCATGCTGTGATTTCCATTAAGAATACACATATCCCGGGGCGCCTGGGTGGCTTAGTCGGTTAAGCGTCCGACTTTCGCTTGGGTCATGATCTCGCGGTTCGTGGGTTCGAGCCCCGCATCGGGCTCTGTGCTGACTGCCAGCTCAGAGCCTGGAGCCTGTTTCAGTCTGTGACTCCCTCTCTCTCTGACCCTCCCCTGCTCACGCTGTCTCTCTCTCCTAGAAATAAATTAAAAAAAAAAAAAAAAAAGAATACACATATCCCTTATTTATTGAATTTCCCAACAAATTTACTTTGTTGACAAAGTTATCAGATAGGGCATTAACTGTGGAATCAAAAGACACAGGTTCAATTTCAAACTTTTTTTTTTTAATCTTTTTAATGTTTATTTTTGAGATAGAGACAGAGTACGATCAGGGGAGGGGGAGAGAGACAGAGGAAGACAAAAAGTCTGCAGCAGGCTCCAGGCTCTGAGCTGTCAGCACAGAGCCCAATGTGGGGCTCAAACTCATGAACTCTGGGGGCATGACCTGAACTAAAGTCGGATGCTTAACCAACTGAGCCACCCAGGTGCCTCTCAATTTCAAACTCTTGTTGTATGACTTTCTGCTGATCACTTCTCTTTGAGCCATACTTCCCATCTTTATCTAAAATAGGTGATAGTATTCACTTGTCCTTGCTTGCCCCTTGCTTCTCATAATCCAGTGATGAGATATACTTGAAAAAAATCCACACTGGAAAGCCCAATACAAATGGAAGGATTTTATTTTTAAACAGAATGTAGTAACGTTTCCTGCAAATGTCATTGTAAAGTTAGAGTAATTTTTGTGAGTGTTGAAAATAATTGGTCTTTGACTAATAAAAATCACATTTTAATTATAAAAGCCAGTTTCACTACAGCATAATTTTAAAGTAAATATTTAAAGTAAAATATTAACATTTTAGTAATTTAATAATATTGTATTTTCACAAATAAAAACTAAAAATAAAAAATATATAATTAGACGTCCAGAAAATATGATGCCTATTTCCTCTTGGGTTATATAACTATTTTTCCTGTATATGTGGTATGTGGGTGAGGTTCTTACAGTCCACATTGATTTAAAATCTTAAGATTTACAATTAAGATTATTTATTTGATCATTTATTTGAATTTTTCTCATTGCCTCTTCCTTTAATAGCGTGTTCCTGACTTACTTGATATGGACATAGAAAATCAAAGTGAGAAATGGCCAGTCTTTACCCTGCAGTGAGCAAGCACAACAACTTCAGCAAATGATAAATGACTAGAATTTTCCAAATGATCTTTTTATTCCCAGTGGGAAAAAATAACAATAAATTTAGATTAAGCATACCAGGGGGCTAATTCCAGCCTTTCCATTAATTCACCATATGACATCAGGCAAGTCATTTAATTTCTTTGCCCCTTGGCATCAGGCAGTTTGAAATTCAAGCCTAACTTCCATGTCTCAAAAGCTCTCTGATCTTGGGCAAAGTATCTTGCTTTTCTGAGCAGCCTGCATGCCAGTTTTCTCATCTATAAAATGAGTGTAATAGTAATTATGACCAGAGTTGATATAAGGGTTAATGAGTTAAGTGCAGGAATTCAAATGGAAACAGATTGATCCCAGTAGCAAGGAACTCTCTGGAAGAGGCTTCCTGAGATGGTTTTTGTTATCTTAGGGAATATGCCTAATTTGAAGAGCCAGTGTGCAGCCTGATAGGTTCAGATTCCCCTTATCAGTGTACGTGTTTAGATTAGACTCATATCCACCAAGTTCCTGAGTGCCAGTTGAGAGCTTTACACGGTCTCCATTACTGGACCTTCCTTAATCTTCCTGACATCTGATCTAAAAAATGGCCAAAGCCCAAGTTTTCACCACCTCCTCCATCGACCTGCATTCCTTGCCCGAACCTGACCCTTAGTTAATGGCGCTTCCATTCTGCCAAGTCCTCAGCCACACAACACCCTCGAATCCATCTTGGAGGTTCTCTTTCCCTCACACCCCCTCTAATCCCTGCGCAAACCCTACAGATTTGACCTTCAAATACACCCAGAAGCAAACCCCAGTTTAACAGCTCACTGCTGCTCTCATCTGAGCCAGCCTGTTTTCTTATATTTTACCACTGGCTTCTTCTTCACTTCACTTTTGTCCCCCTAAATTCTGTCATTGCATAGCATTTGGAATGATTCTGTTAAAATACACATCATGTTATGTTACTTTGAAAATCCCTCTGATGGTTCACTTGGAAGAAAATCTCAGTTCCCTTTTCATGGACAGGGCTCTGTGTGGTCTGCTTCCTCTCCTGGGAGGTCCCCTCATCCCCTGCCTCCGTGCCACACCCACTCTCTCCGTGTTCTCTCCACCACATTTGCTGCCCTCCTTGCTTTTTTTCAATGCAAGGCGGCTCTCAGTTCCCTCCCCATAAATGTGCCCTCAAATATTTGCATGGCTCACTCCCTGGCCCATCCACACCCCCACCTTGTGGCAGAGAGCTTCATTGACCACAAGTCCTATTGATGTGAGGTGTGGTCACCTTAGCAACTCAGATGTCCCAGATTTGGTACAGATATTGAGACTTATGACACCATACATGCACCAAGAGAATATGAACAGGTCTATTACTTATGTACCAGCTTTCTGGGAAGAGCAGAGCAGAGTCCCAAGCATATCCAAAAATGACATCAGGGGCACCTGGGTGGCTCAGTCAGTTAGGCATCTGACTGTTGATTTCAGCTCAGGTCATGACCTCTTGGTTTGTGAAATGGAGCCCCACATAGGACACAGTGCAGAGCCTCCTTTGGATCCTCTCTTCTCTCTCTGCCTCTCCCCTACTTGCACTCTCTGGCTCTCTCACAATAAATAAATAATTTTTTTTTTAATGGCTAAAGAAAGCAGAAGAAAGAGATGGGCTTGGCTTTTATTGTGATAAGAAGGAGGCACCAGGGTGACTGGTCTTGTGCACTTGGCACTGCTTGTGTGCTTTGAACGTTCTGTTACTCCCAAAGGAAGGAAAACTGGGCTTTCTCTCCAGCTTTCCTGAATGTGGGGCGGGGAAAGAAAGAGGAGTGTTGCAGCTTAAAAGTTGTTAGTAGTCAGACACCAAGAATGAAGTCGGCTCTATTACAGTTTTATCCCATAGTCTTCATTCACTGCTTTATTTTTCTTCATAGAACTTCTTATGCTATTACAGATTTTAAATATAATTTGTCTTTATTCTCTCTAAATCCCTCCCTTCTATTATTACATAGATTCCGGGAAAGTTCCTTTTCATCTATGGTTAAATCGTCAGTACTCACATGGTACCTGACATATAATAGGTGCTTAGTAAAAATTTGTTGAATTATTTAAAAAATTTTTTAATGTTTACTTATTTTTGAGGGGGGGGGAGGGGCAGAGAGAGAGAGGGAGACACAGAATCCGAAGCCGAAGCTGAGCTGTCAGCACAGAACCTGACGTAGGGCTCAAAATCCTGAACTGTGAGATCATGACCTGAGCTGAAGTTGGACGCTTAACTGACTGAACCACCCAGGCTCCCCTGTTGATTTTTTTTTTTTTTTAAATAACCAGTGTAACAAGCCTCATTGCTGAGATACCTGTGTGCTCATGACCAGCACAATCTTTCTCTAGTCCTAGTCCTGCATGGTAAGCTCAGTCAAAATCAGAAAGTCAAGGGGCACCTGGGTGTCTCAGAGGTTAAGTGTCCAACTTCGGCTCAGGTCATCATCTCATGGTTTGTGGGTTCGAGCCCCACATCAGGATCTGTGCTGACAGCTCAGAGCCTGGAGCCTGCTTCGGGTTCTGTGTCTCCCTCTCTCTCTGCAGCCCCTCCCCCCCACCCCACCCCCCGCACTTGTGCTGTCTCTAAAACAAATAAAATAAAATGTTAAAAAAATTCTTATTTAAAAATCAGAAAGTCAAGTTCCTGAGAAGGCCAGAGACTACTGAGAGAGTTTGGATAAATCAAAGGTTTGTGTCCTTGCTT
This sequence comes from Hyaena hyaena, assembly GCF_003009895.1. NCBI lineage: Eukaryota > Metazoa > Chordata > Mammalia > Carnivora > Hyaenidae > Hyaena > Hyaena hyaena. The sequence goes on from NW_024080747.1 coordinate 2,637,716, forward strand.
GGAGCGAGTCAGACCATTGCTGCATCCAGCGCACAGCAGAAATTATCTTGGTAATGGGCCCCTGCACTTTTCAGAACATTTCATTAATAAATCACAGTAGTTGTGGCTCAGGTGACCCTTTTTCTGGGTGTCCAGGGAAGACCACCCTCCCCTTTGTGTCTACACAGCCCTTTTTTATTTAGATGAAATAAAATTAAGGTTTAAGGCAAGCCCTGCAGAGACTCTTTGAACCAGTCTTTCTCAAACAAGGCAGCTTTGAAATGTCTCTGGTGTGAACATGGCTCCCCCCAGCCCCCGTGCCGCGTCTCCCTGAGTCCTGCCAGGGTAGAAAACACCTGTTCAGAAGCGGACTGTAAATGGCAGACCCTCTTACTGTTATATTTAGAAGAGGAGTGTGAACTAAGCCCCTGATGTGGCCGCTTTCTGCTGTAACACTTGAAATCACAGAGGTCTTGTCAAGCTATTATTCATGTCTTGAAATGGTTTGTGGACCTGAGGCCTGGCCTCTCTGGAACTCTGGCCTGCCCAGACCCAGGCTGGAGGGGCAAGCAAGGCAAAGATCTCTAGGGGTGGCTGGAGCCAGCACCCAGTTAGCAGTGCCGATCCCTCCTTTCAGGTACTCTGGTCCCTTCTGGAAAGAGGCCTCCACCCTGCCCCCCACCCTTCCTTTCCCCTTTCGGTAAAAGGGAGTCTGCTGTTTTATGCCTGGATTTTTGCCCTGGGATTCTCTGACAGTCTGTTTGCATTTAGTATCACTTTGTGTCCATTCTGTAATACCCATGGGGCACACTGCCTTTATTTTTTTTCAAGGTATAACATTGGAGTGGCTGTGAAGGAAGCCAACTGTTGGAATGTAGTTTATTCTTATTATTATATGGACTGTGTTGATGTGACACATGCAATATGCATGCATAATTATCAGTGGGCTTAGGAAAAAGAGGTCTTAATAGACCTTAAATAGATGTTAAATAGAATCAAGATGGAAGAATCATAATCCCTAGCATGTGTTGTCATAAATTTTAGATGATCCTTGAGGAATGAGACCATGCTTTTGATTTGCACCTTAAGCAGCCAGTTATCCAAGAGGGAAGGCAGAGAGGATCTGCCCCTTTGTTTTCACTGTTAATTTCTATTTCTTTTCTGTGTCTCCATCTGTCGACAAGTGCTCTTTGTCTCCAGAGAAATCAAAGTTAATGCCGAATTACCTGTATTTAAGCAGAGCCTCCCAGAGTTTCACTTTTCACAGACATGTAAAGAGGCTGTTTCGCTTGGGTGTGTTTTACATTTTCTGAGGAGGGTTAAGCACATGTTCTGGAATAAGAATACTTTGTTTCTAGGAGGGCATTTTTTGAAGCAATTGAATACATAAATAAATGACTGCAGGAGGTTACTGTGGTTCAACCACTGCCTGGCCTAGAGCAGCTCAACCAACAGACACTGCTGGCAAAACAGCTCCCCGAGAACACTTTGAAGAACCCAGAGCCTTGCTTCCTGTTGATGTGACTCCTGTACGGTCACATCAGTTGGGCATGGGGCATCCGAGTTGGAGTGGATACATGGTACTGAAAGCCAAGTGCTCTCCTGAAATCCAAGACCTTGGGATCTCTGTACCAAAAGGTCTGACTCATTCAGCAGATTCACTTTTAAATTTCAAATGGGATGGGGCGCCTGGGTGGCCCAGCCAGCGGAGTGCCTAACTCTTGATTTCCGCTCAGGTCATGATCCACAGTTTGTAGACACAAGCCCTGAGTCTGGCTTTTGGGATTCCCTCTCTCCTCTCGCTGCCCCTCTCCAACTCTCAAGCTCTCTCTTCTTTAAAAAAAATAAATAATAATTAAAATGGGATTTTTTTAAATTTATTTCTAGGAGAGAGAGAGAGAGAGAGAGAGAGAGAGACAGCGTGAGCAGGGGAGGGTCAGAGAGAGAGGGAGATACAGACTCTGAAATAGGCTCCAGGCTCTGAGCTGGCAGTCAGCACAGAGCCCGAAGAGGGGCTCGAACCCACGAACCGCGAGATCATGACCTAAGCGAAAGTCGGGCGCTTAACCGACTAAGCCACCCAGGCGCCCCTAAAATGAGATTTTAAATGGCTGGAGATAAAATGAATACTTTCTGCGTGTTCTAAAGTGGCTTACCCTACATGTGTGCGAGTCTATAAATATGTAAGCATTAACTACTGAGTTCGAAACTCATGTTTTGATTGCTTCCTGTTACTAAAATCCTGGAGAAATACTAGGAAAAATAGAACATGGTCTTTGTTGGAGGTGGGGGGTTGAGCTGTTGTTTTCTCTCCTTCTCTTTTTTCCTTCCTTCCCTCCCTGTCTTCCTTTTTCTTTGACATACCTTCCCTCTCTTTCTTTCTTCCTCCCCCAGATATGTTTTAAACAACTCTTATGCACCAGGCACTGTCCTGGGCAACGGAGTTCAGTAGAGGAGGGTACAAGCAACAGTCCTGCCCTCACAGTGCTTTCATTTTAAGGAGTTCAAATTCTGTCTCTTTTTTATTTCATGTCTGTGACCTTGGACCTGAACTTCAGTATCCCCCTGTGCAAAATGGAGATAATACATCTTATTTTATAAAGTGATCTTATCGTGGTGATTAAAATGAGATAATACAGTAACCTGGCCATGGGGCTGAAACACATCCTCCATCCTTCTGCTTCTGCTGATTTGGCTGCAAACACGTCTTTGGATCCTGTCTCATCATCCTCTGGATTTCTGTTTTTAACCCCTTTCTCTGTCTCTATCTACGTAACTTGTTTGTTTCTCTATTTGCTTGTATCTCTGTGTGTCTCAGTACCTGTGTCTCTCTGGGCAACTGTGTGTCCTTATCTGTGTGTCTCTGTGTGCGCATCTTTCTCTCTCTCTTCAAGTATGTTTCTCTGTATCTTGCCTTTTTTTTTTTTTTTTACCTTTCTGCGCATGTGTGCATGCATGTGTGCAAAAGAGATCCCTTTGTGTGCAAGCACCTTTGTCTTTGTATGTCACTTAGTAGTGGGTCTCTCTGTGAATGTGTTTGCATGCCTATATGGTGGTGTGAGTATCTTCCTACATCTTTTGGGATTTCTCAGTGTTTTGCTCACAGTATGGGTCTCTCTCTGCCTCTGAATATGTCACTCTGTGTCTTTGTTTCTGTGTATCACTCTTTGTCCCTTTCTCTCTTTTGTTTATACTCTCTCCTCTTTCTCTCTCTTTCTCTCTATCCTCACTCTTTCCTCCCCCTACCCTCCACACCTTGCTCTGTGTGTCTTTCTTACTTTCTTCTGTGTGGGTCTCTCTCACTTTCTTTCATTTTCACTGTGTCTTTCCTGCTTTCCATGGGTCTCTGTTTGTCCCTCATGTATTCTCTTTGTCTCTCTTGTTTCTTATTCTCTCTGCCAGTCTGTCTTTCTCTTGCACATATATATTTGTAGGTGTTATGTATTCCTTCATCCATCTAATTGTACTTATATTTATGCATACTCTCTTCATTCCATTCCCAATGCAGCTTAGATATCTAGTGATATTTAGGTAGTAACCTCATGCCTCAGGGAGAATTAGAAGAAATAGGAATTTGTTCTAAGAATATTTGAAGAGAGGCACCTGGGTAGCTCAGTCGGTTAAATGCCCGACTTTGACTCAGGTCATGATCTCATAGTTCGTGAGTCTGAGACCCATGTTGGACTCTGTGCTGACAGCTCATTGCCTGGAGTCTGCTTTGGATTCTGTGTCTCCCTCTCTCTCTACCCCTCCTCAACTCACCTCTGTCTCTGTCTCTCTCAAAAATAAGTAAACTTTAGAAAAAAGGAATTTAAAAAATTTTTAAGGGATGCTGAGGTGGCTCAGTCAGTTAAGTGTCAGACTTCGGCTCAGGTCATGATCTCATAGTTTGTGGGTTCAAGCCTTGCATCAGGCTCTGTGCCGATGGCTTGGAGCCTGGAGCCTGCTTCTGATTCTGTGTCTCCCTCTCTCTCTGACCCTCCCCTGTTCACACTGTGTCTGTCTCTCTCTCAGAAATAAATTTAAAAAAACATTTTTTTTGGAAGAACTCATGGATAGAGAAGGGGATTTTATTTTTTAATTGTAGGTGGGAGTTGAAAAATTTGGCTGTATTTTAGATAATGTACTGGCTAGCTTCTGAGCAATATATGGACACATATAAAACTAAATAGAATTAGCAACCCTTAGACCCACCTTCCAATTTCCATACATTCCAGGATCACTTTTTAAAGCTCCATGTTTCAGCCTGTTTCAGATTCTGTGTCTCCCTCTCTCTCTGCCCCTCCCCCACTCATGCTCTGTCTCTCTCTGTCTCAAAAATAAATAAAATATTTAAAAAAATTTTTTAACTAAAAAAAATTAGACTAAACTGACCAATATTTTACCCACCTACCAATGCAATGTGCTCAATGTGCATGAGAAGCTACTCATCAACTTTATAAATAAAACCAATTCCCAGGTATTTCCTGTAAGATAAGGCTCATCTTAGGAAAGAAACATAAAATAAACAGACACCGGAATCTGGAGGAACTTTAATGAACCAACACTTGTAGCACCAGTGTATTTTCCAATTAACCAGACAGGGCTTGATTTGTCTCAATATTAAGAAGTTGTTGCTTTTTTTTTTCTTAATCTTATTTACAATTTTAAGACAAAGGTCAGCTAGCCTTTTTTTTTTTATGAATAAATTATTTTAGGCTTTGTGGATCATACTTCCTCTGTCACAAGTACCTAATTCTGCCACTGGATTACAAAAGACTTGATAGTCCATATAAGTGGGTGTGACTGTGTTCTAAAAAAAACTTCATTCACAAAAATGGGAGGTAGGCTGAATTTGGCCCCTATAGGCTATACTTTGCTAACCTTTGACTGAGACTTTATGATAACATCTTATTGTATAGATCTTTTATGTAAAATTTCCAGTCCTGTGCAGACTAGGTTTTTAAAATTTTTCTTTATTTCTCTCTCTCTTTTCCTCTCTCATATATGTATATACATGTTAGTGTGTATGCCAAAAATAACTATCTTTTGGGCTTGCTACAGGTTTTATATAATTTTTACATTATTATAATAAACAAAGGAATCATATTATTTTCATTTATAGATATTTCCTGGCTCAGGATTTGAATCAGGCAGACAAACTCTGAATAATGCTATTGACAACCTTAGTTAATTATTGCAGTAAACTGTACACAAGTGTAATTTATATCGCTCATATCAATTATGTCATTTATATTGGACTCTCTCTGGAGTGCTTAGTTTTAGATTCTCAGTTATCTTTTAAAGGAAGATTTCAGAAAAATTGTTGAAAAGTGTTTTGTGTGCACTTACCAAATCAGTTTAAAGATGTTTATAAAAGTTTAGACTTTTGTTGAGGAACTTCTATTTGCAAGTCTTTGGATAAGTACAATTGAATAAATTGAAAACTAAATTTTCCTAAAATCTGAATTGGCCGTAAATGAGACAAATCGTGACATTAAATTTTAAAAGCCACACTTTTCTCACACAGTTAATTCTAGATAAATGTAATAGTTAAATGTAAAGGAAAAAAGAAGTCTTGATTTTTTTGTTTTGTTATTGAATGGGAAAGAAGATTTTTAGTTGCAAATTAAGTAGAAATATACAAGAGAATAATATGTTTAATTATGAAAATAAGCACATTGAATACAAATACTAAAAATAAAAATAAAGGTAAAAGGAAACAAATCCTGTTAACTATTAAAACAAAGTACTAATCTTATTAATATATTATTATGTGACAAGAATTTAACTTGCCTAAAATCAAAGAAAACAAATAAAATCCAAAAAAACATTACACATTTTCTCCTCAAATTAGCAAGTTACATGGATTCTTCGTTCTAGTACCTGGAGGACGTATAGGATATAAATAGGACAGTCGTTGTAATACAACAGTCTTGGTAACAAAGTAGTAAAAATGTACAACTAGTAGGTTCTTTCAGAATGTAGCTGAATGAGCTGCAAAGATTTAGAGACAAGATATTTACTCAGTTTTATTTATAAGGCTGAATATTTAAAAACAAGATGGTTATCCAAAAAGAGGTGGTAGTAGATGAATTGTGATATAATATTATAATCATATCAACATGAAACATCATATTTTAGAAGCATAAGAGATAATACCTGAAGATAATGTTCAGAATATAGCATTGTATTAATAAAGTAGAAGATACAGCTCTAATACAGTGTGAATGTAACTTTTCATGTATATATATAGATATATAAAATTAATGTTAGTGTAGTAGGATTACAGATTTTTAAATTTCTTTTTAAATTTTTGTGTGCTTTCCAAATTTTCTATGATGTGTATATATTTCAAAATCAGAAGAAATACACCTTTCCTTTTTTCCCATAATAATAAATAATGAATCAGGTTTTCTGTCATAGACCCCTCAAAACATGATCTTCTGGGTTTTAAAAGGGAAGACCATAGACTAAAGTTACCTTTTTTTCTGTTTATTTATTTTGGAGAGAGAGAGAAAGGGAGAGAGCATGAGTGGGGGAAGGGCAGAGAGAGGGAGACACAGGGAATCCTAAGCAGGCTCCAGGCTCCGAGCTGTCAGCACAGAGCCCAACATGGGGCTCAAACCCATGAATCATGAGACCATGACCTGAGTCGAAGTCAGGCACTTAACTAAATGAACCACCCCAGCACTGCAAGAGAGTAGAATAAAGATACCCTGAGAGTTGGATAAGGGGATTTGATCTTTTCAGACAAAAGCCTTATCCTAGTTTTAATAATTTGATTTTTTTCTACCAATTGAATCATTTTGAATGAATGTCCTTATTTAATAAACTTCTATGAGTGTGGCCCACACAGGTTAAAGTGTATGAAATTTGGTTTGTAAACCACCGTCTTACTGTTTCGTGGAGCGTGCCAGCATATTTCAGAAGTAATGATACTTGCTGAAACTCATCTCTGACCTGAAAAGCATCCAAGAGTTGTACCATATACACGATTGTTCTCTGTTCAAGCAGAATAAATCCTAAGATTTGCAGCACTACTGTTTTGTCTAGAAAAATGGCAGTGGAAAATCCAAGAGCTAATTCCATGCCAGGTAGGCAGTATACAACATGTCCATAGGAGCTGGGAACCAGTACAAAACTGCTCAGGGTTATATTTAGTGGTTGAAAAGAATCCTCTACCTAAGAAGGAGCTCTTCTTGTCTGAGTGAGTTTTTTTCTCTGTCTGCAAAATGTTTACCTTAAGCCCTATTTATGTGGGACTAAGGAAATCGGCAAGTCAGAGTCTTATTTTTGATGTGTCCACACTCTTGTTTGTCTCTTATTTGGTTTCTTTAATTTTTATTTTATAAAAAAATAAGGACTTCTATAGTTTTAAAAAGTCAAATAGCTCTCAAGATAAACAGTAACCCCCTGCTATCAATGCCTGACCTCTAGAGGTAAACATTCTTAATTATTTTAAGATATTTTTGGTGCTTACACAGTCACCTATTTCTCAATGAAATACATATATTACTATTGATTTTTCAGGGCTTTTTTCTTCCTTTTTTTAAAGTTTATTTTGAAAGAGAGAGAGTGAGGAATGAGGAGGGGCAGAGAGAGAAGGAGAGTGAGAGAGTGCCAGGCAGGCTCCAGGGTCAGCATGGAGCCCAGCACGGAGCCCAGCACGGGTCTCAATCCCACAGGTTAATATCAAGAGTCAGACAATTAACCACCCGAGCCAACCAGGTACCCCTTGGTTTTTCAGTTTTAATTGTCACCTACCTGACTTCCTACTCACATATTTACATACATATATTTCTTCTACCTCTTTGGTACCAATGTAACTGTGATCGTTTTAAACTATGTTGATCATCAGTTTTTTATTATAGAGAAATTATAATATGTAAATTTTATTCATAGCTGAGGCAGGTCATGTGTTTAAAATATAATTACATTTGACTTTTGCAACATTTTGTTTCTAATAGTTGCCTTTTTAAGAAAGCATTTGGCTTTCTAAATGTCTAATGAATTAGGATCTAAATGAATTAGTACTGAAATACGACCTCACGCCAGTCAGAGTGGCTAAAATGAGCAAATCAGAGAACTCGAGATGCTGGCGAGGATGTGGAGAAATGGGCACCCTCCTACACTGTTGGTGAGAATGCAAACTGGTGCAGCCCCTCTGGAAAACAGTGTGGAGTTTCCTCAGGAAAATAACACTAGAACTCCCCTATGACCCAGCAATAGCACTGCTAGGAATTTACCCAAGGGATACAGAAATGCTGAGGCATAGGAGCACATGGACCCCAATGTTCATAGCAGCACTCTCCACAATAGCTAAAACATGGAAAGAGCCTAAGTGTCCATCAACGGACGAATGGATCAAGAAGATGTGGTTTATCTATACCATGGAATACTACATGGCGATGAGAAACAATGAAATCTGGCCATGTGTAGCAACATGGATGGACCATGATTAAGAGGAACTTAACTGAGGACCATTGGAGAGAAGAAGGGGGGAAATGGTGAGGGAGAGGGAGAGAGGCAAACCATGAGAGACTCTTGAATGCCGAGAAACAAACTGAGGACTGATGGATGTGGGGGGGGAGGGGGGAGATGGGCATGGAGGAGGGCACTTGTGGGAATGAGCACTGGGTATTATATGGAAACCAGTTTGACAATAAACTATTTGTAAAAAAAAAAGAAAAAGAAAGAAATACTAATTCATCTCAAACTCTCCATTGAAGCTGAAATTTCTCATTATGGTTTAACACTTCAAGTGTTTTCAAGCAATCTTATTTCTCTCATGAAGACCATCCCCCTGAGTGTCTTCAAGAATCAATCATTGTCCCACCAAACGCCAACAATATTCTGATTTCTATCACTGTAGATTAGTTTTGCTTTGGGATCAGAGCAGAAGAGTTGAATGATCTCACCTTTTATTTAATGCTACTATTTTCAGTAGATCCCTCAGCCCAGACTGCTGTCTGTCTGGAGACAGACTTCACAGAGTAAATCTCCAGTATTTGGCTAATGTGTAGCAAAGGCAGATGCCCCAGTGCATCATCTGTGTTGACATATCTGTGGGTATGGCTGCTTCTCAAACAGTTTCGATGCAGCCTTCTGCCTTCCTCATTCTTTTTGAAGGATGCTTCCACAACACCTCAGAGCGCTTGTTGTGTCCCGCCTGTGGATGTTGATATCAGCCTTCCCCCCTCTGCTTAGTCCATGGCTGTTATCTATTTACTTTCCAGTTTCCAGAATGAGCTTTCACTCACATTATCTTTGTTCTTGAGAATTAATTGATTAAAATTGTTCCTTTAAGGCTGAGAAGGACCTGATATAAAGAATGTGATCAATCGATCATTTTTAATTATAGAGTCAGGGACATTGGTTTCTCTATTTCATTACTGCCATTAATGTATCATTATTTCTTGTTAAGTTTGTATTACTTTTGTGAGGATAGAGGTAGCTCAGAGGAAATCATAGATTTACCATAACTACATTGATAGTATATTCTGACTCTAATTTTTTTGGTAAGGTGTAACTGACATTCAACATTATGTAAGTTTTAGATGTACAACATAATGATTTAGTAGTCATGTATTTTGCAGTGTGATCACAAAAATATGTCTAGTTAATATCCAACATCACATGTAGTTATAAATTTATTTTTCTTGTGAAGGAAACTTTGAGATTTACCCCCTTAACAACTTTGAAATATTCAGCACAGCATTATTAACTGCACCCACCATGCTGAACTTTACATTCCCTTGACTGTTTAATATCTGGAAGTTTGTACCCTTAAATCCCCTTCACCCATTTCACCTTCCCCTACTTCCCGTTTCTGTTCTCTATATGTATGAGCTTTGGGGTTTAGAGGGATTTTGGGGTTTTGCTTTTGTTTTTAGATTTCTCATATAAGTGAGATCACATGATCTTTGCCTTTCTCCTTCTGACTTACTTTGCTAAGTATAATGCCCTCAAGGTCCATCTACCTTGTTGCAAATGGCAATATTTCCCTTTTCTTGGATGAATAATATTCCTGTGTGTGTGTGTGTGTTTGTGTGTGTGTGTGTGTGTGTACCACAATTTCTTTATCCATTCATCTGTCAGTAGGCCCTTAGGTTGTTTTTGGGTCTTGGGTACTGTAAATAATGCTGCAGTGAATATGGGAGTGCATATCTTTTTCAGTTAGCATTTTTATTTCCTTTACATAAATACCCCAATGTAGAATCATATGGGATCTTAGGGGAGTTTTATTTTTAATTTTTAGAGAAATCTCCATTCTGTTTTCCATAGCGGCTGTATCAATGCACATTCCCACCCACAGTACACAAAGGTTTCCTTTTCTCTACATCCTCGCCAACACCTGTTATTCCTTGTCATTATAAAAATAGCCATTCTCATAGATGTTACTTAACGTTATTGTATTAAATGCAGAAGAAAATACAGTTTTATTTTCTCTTTCAATTCTAAAATATGAATTAGGGGCACCTGGGTGGCTCAGTCAGTTAAGCATCCAACTTTGGCTGAGGTCATGATCTCACGGTTCATAGGTTCGAACCCCACATCGGGCTCTGTGCTGACAGCTCAGAGCCTGGACCCTGTTTCAGATTCTGTCTCCATCTCTCTCTGCCCTTTCCCAGCTCACCCACTGTCTCTGTCTCTTAAATATAAATAAAACATTTTTTTAATTTTAATAAAAATACATAAATAAAATATGAATTAGAAGTAAAATATGAAAATATTATGCATTCAAAAATAATATTTACCATAGTAAATTGGCAAATTTACTTAGTAGTTGCCATAATATTTGCACTGTCAGATATTACAGTGATTAGATGACCTCACTTTATTGTTTCCCATCTCCTAAGTGCTGGGTTTACTCGGATACTGCAGCATATATGTGAGATAGGTGTTCTCAGTTCTCAGCGGGTGAATAAAATGAGAATCATAACGGTATTCAACCTGTGGTCCCAAGTTATATAGATAGTAGGTAGTAGACCTGACAGTGTGAACTCAAGTACATTTTATAATTCTTTTCAAATATTGCTTTTTTCCTGAAATATGCTTTCCTCCTTACCTAATCTCTACCAAATTAAGGCTTTCATAATCTAGAGTGTAGGCAGAGCTTTCAACAGATAATAAAAGCTATATTACTCTAGGCCAGTGTTAATTTCATTAGCTATTGGACATGGTTCTGCAAGAGTTAAACATGATTTGTTTTTACTTCCATTATTGCATATGTGCAACTAACTTCTGGATATTTCCATTTAAGTAATAATAATAAGAGAACAGAGAGCTGGAATGAGTCGATCACAAGTCAAATCTTTTCCTTTAACAGAGAGAAGGAGAAAAGGATCATCAAGTGCGTTTGGCAGTTGGAAACGGCATACGGAGTGATGTGTGGAGGGAATTTTTAGACAGATTTGGAAATATTAAGATATGTGAGCTTTATGGAGCTACTGAAGGAAACATTTCTTTCATGAATCAGACTGGGAAGATTGGATCTGTTGGGAGAACAAATTTCTTTCACAAAGTAAGTATAGTATTTTCTTTATGCAAGAAATATATTGAGATCTGCCTACCTCTCTTCTAGACTTTCTGCTTGTAAATTATGGTAAATATTGTCACATTGTTTTTCTTTTTTTTAAGTTGAGAACTGCTGTAAAGTAATGGCTTCTAGGTGAACATGGACTATGAAAACATCAACCATCTCGCGTGTTTTCCTCTATATGTGGGGATAATGATACGTAAATCTTTTTTATGTTTTCAAATTTAATGATATAATGTACAAACAACAAGGAAAATTTCTGATACATGTTAATTTGACTCTTTCCATTTCTCCTGAATATTTTCAATGCAGTATTTCTGCTTACTCTTCATTTTTATATCACTTAAAAATTATGTACAGGCTTCTAATGAATCAAGATACTGCCAAAATCTCAAAGGCTGTCCCCAAAATCACTTATCTAGGAGTAAAAGTAATTCCTGCTGATTTCTTAGTAGCACTCATGGAAAACAAGATTGAAAGATGTCTTCAGCTGGTTTGGAGAAAGTCATTGTCAAAATACAGTTCATACTCACCAATATTTTTTTATTTAAAAGGAAGGTTTTTAATGTTTTTATTTATTTTTGAGAGAAAGCAAGACAGAGTATAAGCAGGGTAGGGACGGAGAGGGAGACACAGAATCCAAAGCAGGCTCCAGGCTCTGGGCTGTCAACACAGAGCCCGACACGGGGCTTGAACCCACAAACCATGAGATCATGACCTGAACCAAAGTCAGAAGCTTAACCCCGTCGCCCTATATATACTCACCAATGTTTTTGAAGAATAAAAGTGAACATAAGGAAAATAGTCTCTAAATTTATATAGCAAAATGTATATAACCTCAAGTGGAAACAAAATAAAGCTGGAATAATAGCAGGATATTATAGCTCTTTCAGTGTTTGAAGGAATAAGCAAAAGAAAATCTGCAATGATACCGAATAATGCAATCAACAAACTACTTGAACTAATGAATATATATAGGATACTGCATCTAAAAACTACAGAGTAGGGACGCCTTGGTGGCTCACTCGGTTAAGCGTCTGACTTCAGCTCAGGTCATGATTTCACGGTTCATGTGTTCAAGCCCTGCATCAGTCTCTGTGCTGACAGCTAGCTCAGAGCCTGGAGCCTGTTTCTGTATCTCCCTCTCTCTGAACCTCCCCTGCTCACGCTCTCTCTCTATATATATCTCTCTCTCAGAAATAAATTTAAAAAAAAAAACATTAAAAACTACACAGTAGGGGGACTTGGGTGGTCCAGTCGGTTGAGTGTCCAGCTCTTGGTCTCAGATCAGGTCTTGATCTCAGGGTCGTAAGTTCAAGCCCAGCATGGGGCTGTGCGTGGGGGTCCTCACAGGTTATGGAGCTTACCAAAAATAAATAAAAATAAATTGAAAAAACTGCAGAACACCCATTCTTTTCAAGCACTTATGAAATGTTCACAAAGATTACTGGGCCACTTAGGGAATTCCAGCAAATCTCAGAGGATTGAATATAGATGATGTTTCAGTTTAATTCAAGTAGAAATAAACATTTTAAATGACAGCTCTTTCATCTCCCATATATTTGGAAATAAAACATTTATAAATTTCCAATGAGACAACAAAAATGTAATCGAAGTTAGAAAGTAATTTGAGCTGAATCAAGATGAAAGCATTATATTTCACAATTTTTAGACTCACATAAGAATGGTTGAAAATTTGTGAACTAAATATCCATTTCTGGGGATTAATTAAAAAGCAGCTGATGGGCATTGGGATGGATCTGTTAGTTAAGCATCTGACTTAAGCTCAGGTCATGATCTCACAGCTCCTCAGGTCTATGCTGACAGCTCAGATCCTGGAGCCTGCTTTGGATTCTGGGTCTCCCTTTCTCTCTCTGCCCCTCCCCCATCCATGCTCTGTCTCCCTCTCTCAAAAATAAACAAACATTAAAAAAACATTTTTTAAGTAAATAAAAAGCAACTGAAATAAACCTAAAGAAAAAAAAAGAAGGAGGTAATCAAGAACATAAATTAAAGAAATGTAAATTAAACATTTAGCGTGGAGTGTCAAAAGAGATAAACATAAGATTTTTAAAAAGTAAAAACAGATTCAAAGCTGGTAGAAATTGCTCTGATGTTTGTGACCTCGAGAAGATACAAACTGTTTTGATGATTCACTCTTTGGGATTTTGAGGGTCTTATTGACCTCATAGAAATGCATCTACATTCTGAAAAGTAATTTTGGAAAAATAAGTGATGATTTTACCGAATTTTACACTCCTTCCAGTTAATTTTCTCAACTCATTGCACTGGTTCCATTAAAAATGTGGTATTCATATTAAAGCTCCTTCGTGAAGCTGAGTCATTGCAAAGTAATCATCCACCAGGAGCACAATGAAGAAGTTTTGTATTTTACATTACTGGCTTGACTTCATTATAATTTTATAATGTCTTAAATTCCCTGTCAGACAGTAATGCTGTCAATAAAGCAAGAAGTCCAGATTGTTTCCAACTGATTTGGAAACTTACTTTAGGTTATTTCAGTTTGTAAATGGAAAAAATTGTACCTGGTGTGATACGAATTCTACTCTATCTTTTCTCATTTCATGTGCATATTATTTTGTTCCATAGCAGGGAATCAGAAAAATGTGGACCAAAGCTTGTTTTATAAGCATGTGGAAAGATTTGATAAGCCTGTCTCTCAAAAATTTAAATATCATGGAGGCTTCCATTTACTGTCTGAGACAAATCAGCCTCTAAACAGAGATGGTATATTAATAGAGAAGGAAAAAGAGGAGGCATCAACACAGATTTCCTGTGACCTAAGTGTCCTTCTTGAGTGCCATACTTACCAGTTAAAAGCACACAGGTAAAGGGCTGTGTATGCCCTTTATGACCTCAGAGCAAACACTATACAAATTTTGTGACAGTGCAGTTGAGAGACAAACCCGAATAACAGCAGAGGACTAGCTTTTCCTTTTCTACACCCAGGGATCACATAATTGGGAAGGAACAAACATGAAGTCCATAGAGAAAATAAAACTTGAAAAATAGAGAGAAGTAAATCTTAATAAAAGGTAGCTGGAAAAAAATATGGATGCACAGAAAATAATATCTTCCAAGATGACCAGGGAATGTTTAGAAAAACAGTTTCCCTTAAGTTCAAAAATTACAATAATATTGTCTTTAAAAATAAGAGCTCAAGAGACGAAAGTTCAAGGGAAATGTAAATCAACAAAAGGACTTGGAAAGTAGACATACTCAGTTCAAATAAAAAAAATAAAAGGGAAAATGAAAGTATTGCAGAGGTGAACACCACATTACAGGCTGTAAACATTGCTGGAGGCAAGATGGATGGGATTAAGGAGTACACAAACAATAAATAGAATAAGCAAATAGGCATATAAAATAAATTAGAAAGACAGATTTTGGAAGCATAAACAATTATCTCACATACGCTAATGGGTGTTCCTGCAGAAAAAAAAAAAATCAAAGAGAAGACTTTTATTGAAACCTAATAGAGGAAAACCTCATAGATTTGAATCTCTAGCAAAAGAGCACAGTATGTCCCAGGAACAAACAAATTGGTGCAGGATGATCATCAGAAAAATACATGCTAGTAAGGGGAGCCTGGGTGACTCAGTCGGTTAAGCGTCCCACTTTGGCTCAGGTCATGATCTCACGGTTCGTGGGTTTGAGCCCCGCATCTGGCTCTGTGCTGACAGCTAGCTCAGAGCCTGGAGCCTGCTTTGGATTCTTTATCTCTTTCTCTCTCTCTGATCCTCCCCTGCTCACACTGTGTGTGTCTCTCTCAGAAAAAAATAAAAAACATTAAAAAAAAAGAAAAATATATGCTGGTAAAATTACTGAGCACAAATTAAAGATCTCTAAGGAGATGCTGAGCCAGAGAAAACAGGTTGAATAAAGTGTGGGGTGAAGATGCAAAACAGCTCCGGCATCTCTCAAAATTAAGACAAATCACTCAGTGCCAGAGAAGAAACAAAAAAGGAAAGTAATATATTCACCTAAGAATTTTACTTCTTATCCCATTGTTCTTTGAGTATAAAGAGGTGTTCTCACAATGCTAAGAAATCAGAGACTATAATACCCATCTATTAATAAGAATGCAGTACTTTTAAATCAGACTCACTCAGTGAAAATGTCCAGTCACCCTGAAGACAAAGCAGAACTTAGAAATGAAGGAATCATCTTCAGTTAAAAGGACTGATTAAATCCATTTAAATATAGAAGATTAAACATCTTCAAATTATGTTTACAGATGAAATTGAAGTATAAATCCTGATTTATATATAAATATGATATATATAAATATAATAAATTTAAATATAAAATATAAAGTAAATAAATATAAATATAAAAATAATTATAGGACTAATAATGATGGGAATTGGGTGGGAGCAGAGGCAGAAATACTCTCTCATCTAATTCTCTCATCTTATATAGTAAGTCCATAAATACAGTATAAATAAAAGGCTCCTTCACATCTCTTTAAACTTTTTTATTATCTTAAAAGTAGGTATTTTTAAAATAGTTTATTCATTTTGTGAGAGGAAGAGTGGGGGAGGGGCAGAAAGAGAGACTCCCACGCAAGCTCTATGCTGATAGCCCAGAGCCCAATGCGAGGCTTGATTCCACGAACTGTGCATGACCCGAGCCGAAATGAAGAGTCAGTTGCTTAACCAACTGAGCCACCCAGGTGCCCCAAAAGTAGATGTATTTTATAGACTAGGTTCGAAAATTGATTAAGTACTCACAAAACTCATGGGAAGCCGTTATGCTTATAATTACTGTTTATGACATCTAAAGGATCTAAAGGATTCAGAAAGAGAAGAAGTGAGGCCGAATCTGGAGGGCACCAAATGCAAGGCTTCTACCCCTTTCCTGTGGGGACAGGAATTACTCTCTTGGAATTGACGGGTAACAGTGTACATGGAGTATTGCCTGCTAGGGAAACTCACCAGCCCTGATGTCCACAATTTAAATATAGTTGGCTGCTTCTGTGGCTGACCTCCATCTTCAGTCCCTCAAGAGGTCAAGCTAGGTGACCAAAGCCCCAACTCTACATCACATTATCAGTGTGGTTCAGGGACACTAAATCTAACTCATATTGTCACTATCCGAATGCCAAACGGCCTGAGGCTAAGAATACACTCCTGTTGGCCATGGCATTGCAGGGGCATAGAGATTATCTGCCAGAAGCTGAGAGTGAAGCCAGACCTCTGGTTAAATTCTGAGGTCAAGGTTAAATGCTTTACCTCACAGGGACTGAGGTCTCTTACACTAAAGAAACACTGTAATTTAACTTGAGTTCCATTTTCATTGGTTAATAAATTCGAGGAAATTTAAATTGATTTCATTTCCTAAATTGGTGTGGTTTCATTTTTCAGAGATTATATTTGACTAATCAGTTTCCTCCCTTTCTATCAATTTAAACACATTTGTAACGATACTCATCAATTGCACTCCTTTATACAATCTATTAAAAGTGTTCAGTATGCCTGACCCTGTGAACCCAGTGAACACAGTGCACATAAATTCCTGTTCATGTGCAGGTTATATTCTGTTGGGAGAAGTCAGAAAACAAACAAGATCAATCTCTATTAACAGAGGCAATGATTTCTGTATTTCCATTCCAGCCTCTGAGTTTACAAATGTGAATATACAAAAGCACACAGATGTGTATGGGAACTCTGAGGCAGTGTGTACAGCCCACAGGTGTGTGCTTCACAGTGGTGGGGACCTGTTTACCTCATCTTTTACGAATGCGACCCATGCACCTTTGCTCTCAATACACGTACCTATACCTATGTGCGCACATATACATTTAGGGGATGTTAAAGTGGGGATGTGGCCGACTGGGTGGCTCAGTTGGTTAAGTGTTTGCCTTTGGCTCAAGTCATGATCTCACAGTTTGTGAGTTCCAGACCCACATCGGGCTTTGCACTGACAGTGCAGAGCCTGCTTGGGATTCTCTCTCCCTCTCACTCTGCTCCTCCCCAACTTGTGCTCTCTCTCTCTCTGAGTAAATACATTAGAAAACTTAAAAAAAAAAATTTAAGATGAGGATTTATTTTCTTTATTTGTGTTGTTATAACACAGCCATTTTTATAATCTTGTGAGGTAAGAAAAAAATAGGATTCCCTCTAGCTAAAACTTAATACTGAGACACAGACTATGTCAAGATGCTGTTATATATTTAAATTTCATTCCTATGATAAAATTACCCAATTTGTGACCTGCAAGTCTTCTATATGTGATAACAGGCACACTGAATGGTGGTTTGGTGTAAAATGAATCTCATCCATGAATGTGGTTGACAAATTAATCTAAAAGAAATAACACTACTGCTGATATCAACAGTTCCGGAGGAAAGTTTTCAAAATATAAAACATGTTAAAAGAGACTGGTAATGAACAGGGCTCTGTTCTTGTTTGACCAAAACGATAAATGCAGTTTGGGAACTTCTGGAATCTGCCAGAATGTTAATGAGGGCTTGATACCACTCATTAAAGAATAAAATTAATATTTTGCTAAGAAAATGTGCAACATAAAATGAAATTGAAGTAAATGCCAGTATATGAGTGCTATTTACTATTGCCTTCAGTTTTGAGTTTCAAATACATATTTAATTTTTTTTCAGTAAAGTTTAGTTATAGGAATAAATCTACTTTCTCATTCTTACTTTCAATTGACTGAACAAAAAGTCCATCACCAGCAGATGTCACTGCACAAAGGAATATTTCATTGTTGTTTTTGTCTTTACTGTGTGTTTAATTTTGTTTTGGCAGCTTTTATTCAGTTTTGACATGATAAAGTATGATTTTAAGAAAGATGAACCCATTAGAAATGAACAGGGCTGGTGTACTCCTGTGAAAAAAGGTAAGATGCTTGCATTTGACCATGTCCCTTCAGGCAACGTTTCTGAATTTCTGTTTAATTACTACTGAATTTAGAATGAATGGCTATTAGTAATATGTGAGGGGACTTGTTTGGAATTTCAGTGCAGGAAGAAGAGTTTAATTATTAGATGTTAGGGGTCTCAAATGGGTCACTCAAATAGTAAGTTATTGAAATTTAAAAAATTTTAATGTTTAGGTTTTTTTTTTTTAGAGAGAGAAAGAGTATGAATGGGAGGAGGGTCAAAGAGAGAGGGAGACAAAATCTAAAGCAGGCTCCAGGCTCTGAGCTGTCAGCACAGAGACTGACATGGGGCTTGAACTCACGAACCGTGAGATCATGACCTGAGCCAAAGTTGGACACTTAACCAACTGAGCCACCCAGATGCCCCAAGTTATTGAAACTTAGAACAGATTACTACTGGACTCATATTTCCTTTTTTTTTTTTTTATGTTTTATTTATTTCTAGGAGAGAGAGAGAGAGACAGCGCGAGCAGGGGAGGGTCAGAGAGAGAGGGAGTCACAGACTGAAACAGGCTCCAGGCTCTGAGCTGGCAGTCAGCACAGAGCCCGACGCGGGGCTCGAACCCACGAACCGTGAGATCATGACCTAAGCGAAAGTCGGACGCTTAACCGACTAAGCCACCCAGGCGCCCCTCATATTTCCTTTTTTTAAAAAAAGTTTATTTATTTATTTTGAGAGAAAGAGAGAGAGAGAGAACACGTGGAGGGGTGGCAGAGATAGAAGAAGAGAGAGAGTGGAGCCCGACAAACAACTCAGTCTTACTACAATGAGATCATGACCTGAGCCAAAATCAAGAGTTGGATGCTTAACCAACTCAGTCACCCAGGTGCTCCTGGGCTTATATTTTTCTCAGTCTACCATGTCTAGTTGTTACAGTGGCACTAATGTCCTATATGACAAAGATATAATGTGAAAAAGAATGCCTTAGTTATCATTCTATGTATAGTGAAAAGTCAGGCAGACTTAGATTTAAATGTGGGCTCTCACACTTAGAAACTGTCCAACGTTGGGCAGGCCACTCAGGCTGAAACTATTTTCTTCGTATGTAGAGTAGAGGTGACAATATTTGTTTATGAGGTTATTGTTCACAATTAAATGGCATGATATGTGTAGAACTCTACAGAGAGCCTGGTGTGTGGCTTGCTACTTCCCCCCTTCTATTCCCCCACTCACTCCTCTCCTCCCCCGAGGAAGACTTTCTGATAATTTTTGGTTAGACATGTTAATAAAAGCAACTGCCCCAATTAACTTGCTGCTGCATATAATCAGTCTAGAAATTTAAATGTAGATATCTGCATTTGGAATTGTTTAGACATTCAGTCTGAATAAATCAGGCCAAAATTACATTTTGCCGCCTCAGAATATGCTTAGACTACATTTCAGAGATGATTTCATTTAAATTGTTACTTCAAATATGGAGATAAAGGTTGCAAGCCTGGTTGGTTTGTTTGTTCTGGTAGCCGAAAGCTTGGAAAGAATATAAGCCTTATCTATCAAAACACAAATTTCATTCTCCTCTGAATTTCAAGCCTAAGGGCATTTATAAAATATCTTTCCCTAATTCAACTCTGTAAGCTGTGTCCAAGAGAAAATTCATTTCTAAAATGATTGCAAAGGCCTTTATAAACGCACACTTTCCTTGTGTTTTTTTTTTTAATTTTATTTATTTTACAATTCTATTTGTGTAAGTAATCCCTGTACCCAATGTGAGGTTCAAATTCATAACCTTAAGATTCAGTCACATGCTCCACCAACCATGCCAGCCAAGCACCCCTAGTGTATTTTATTTATTACAATTACAATCATATCTGACATTGGGACTACTTATATAAGAACTGTGTATGTGAACTCAGGGTTTCTTAAAAAGCAGATTGTCCCCAAACATCTGCTTTAGTGTTTTACAGTTCTCATTATGAATTGTTCAGTATTTTTTTCCATTAATGATACTGTGTCTTGCATACATTTGCCTTGAACAGATAGAAGAAACCCTATAATCTTTTTTAAGCATTTGCAATAATTACTTTGTCAGGGAAGAAACTATCAACCTGTGTCTTGAAGAAGAAAAATAAAAAGAACACAGATCCTAAGGGAAATAAGAGAAGCTTGGAAATTTATGAAATAGAGGATTTGTAGACTGAAGGAATATGTGACGGAAGACAGACTTAGGAGTCAGATGAACCCCGCCTAAAAAAACATTTGGCAAGTGTGTGACACTAGGCACATTATTTTCTCTTTCTTGGTTTCTTCACCTCTGAAAGGGAGATAATATGAGGGCTTGTGTAATAGGTTTGTGATGATAATCAAATGGAATACATAAAATAAAGTGCTCAGAATAATGACTCGTAGCCAGAAAGTGCTCGGAAAGTGTGGCAATGGCAATGGCGATGGTGAAGATGATGAAGATGAAGGTGTCATTGATGACACTGGCAACCAGGAGCCTCTTCAGTGGAGCAGGTGTGGTTTTGCCAGTGGTATATATGCCTTTGGAAGCCAGGATGTCCAGAAGGAGTGGAAGCAACAAGAGTTCAATAGAGAATGTTAAAATACTATGAATCACTTTACAGTGTGCTGGAATTAACCCCATCTAATCAATTCATGTAGATGTTGCCTCTCTCTATAGCAAGTCAACAATGGCCTTAGAATATTCTGGGATGGGGTGTCTAGGTGCCTCAATCTGTTAAGCATCTGACTTCAGCTCAGGTCATGATCTCACATCTCAACTCATGATCTCACGGTTCATGAGTTCAAGCCCCACATCGGGCTTTCTACTCTCAGCACAGAGCCTGCTTTGGATCCTGTCTCCCTCTCTCTTTCTCTCAAAAATAAATAAACATTTAAAAATTTTTTTCTCAGGCAGTGATTGCTGTTTCCCTTTGCTTTCTACCCTTCTCATAGTAGAAGAAATTTTTTACTGTGCAGCTTGCTGCGCACAACCCTGATTAATTTGAGTAAATCTGATTGAAAATTCTTTTTTTCAAATAATGTATCTAAATATAAGTAATGCTAATAACTATTGTGCATCATCTTTTGCTCATTGAGGATATCCAGACAACATTCCATAAGAATAAAACATTTTCTTAAACTTCTAATAACTTGTAGACCAGAGATAGAATTGAACAGAAACCATGCTGCAGAATTGTAGCCTTAAATTTGAGTTCTAGGTCCATTCTTTTCCATCTGTTGGTTGGTCTTCGGTAATTTACCTCACCCTTCTGGGCCATGGTTTCTTTCCGGTGAAATAGGGATTTTGATGATCAATTTCAAAGGCTTTCTGTGAAGAATAAACAGGATAACATTTGCAAGGGGCTCATGGGGATTGCTACGAAGTACATGCCCGATAAATATCACTGCGATCATAATCTTCTTTAAAATGTTACTGTGGTTATTTATATGGTTGTCATTATTCTCAGTGTTAAAAATCTATGTAACGTAAAAGAAAAGTAGCCTTTGCTTATCCACACAGGATGTAAAATGAATTTAATATGGTTTTGTTGACATTCGGTTTCCTTTTCATTAATTGTTCCAAAGTAATTTGTGTCCGTGACAGTCTGTGAAAGGATTTGCTAGATGCAGACACCCAGAGTGAATGAGGTCAAATATAATAAAAATAAGTTCAGGGGAAGATCAGCAGCACTGGTTTGGGTTGGTCACATATCAAGTACGTGCGTGATATGTGTAATAATCATTTTCATCAAATAACTGAAAAATGCCTTTCTCTCCCAGGAGAACCTGGACTTCTCATTTCTCGAGTGAATGAGAAGAAGCCCTTCTTTGGTTATGCTGGGGATAAGAAGCATACAGAAAAGAAACTGCTTTATGATGTTTTTAAGAAGGGAGATGTTTACTTCAACACAGGAGATTTAATGGTCCAAGATCGGGAGAATTTCCTTTATTTTTGGGACCGTATTGGAGACACTTTCAGGTATGAAATATCCTCGGCTGTACTGCTGGTTCTGTGACTGTGAACCATGCTCTCAGCAAGGCAGCTCTTTTGAAACATTATAGACCCCGTGGGGGCAGGCAGAGCGCTTTGATCTCAATAATGTCTCCTCATTTAAAAATTCATTGGCCATCTGTTGCTAGATTAAAACCTAAGTTAAATCTTGATGTCAGTTTTTATCATTTGTGGTCCAAATCAGTGAGCTCCTTTCATTAGAACATAAAATAGACAGATATAGTGTTTAAATGGCAGGGTTGAAACAGAAACCAGTGTGGTCAAATACGGTCTGATTCTTGACATAATGATGAAAACAATAAAACGGCTGAATTTATCTTTTTTACATTTCTTAATTAAGGTTATTTTGGGCTTCTGAAATTATCACTCATGATCTATGATTATAGAACAGTGAAGAACATACAGAAGACATTCAAAAAAATGTTTGAATGAATAAATTAGTCATACTTCCTACTTCCTCACTTTCTTGTACCATGTAATGTGCTCAACATATGTAAAATTATTTTAATTGAGATAGAATATTCATGGAGCACCCGGTTGTCTCAGTCAGTTAAGCGTCCAACTTCAGCTCAGGTCATTATCTCACCGTCCATGAGTTCAAGCCCCCTAAAGGGCTCTGGGCTGACAGCTCATGGCCTGGAGCCTGCTTCGGATTCTGTGTCTCCCTCTCTCTCTGCCCCTTCCCTGCTCGCACTCCGTCTCTCTCTCTTCCTCAAAAATTAATAAACATTAAGAAAATTTTAAATTAAAAAAAGAATATTCATTGGCATTTGAGGAGCAAAAGGGGTTAATCCCTAGAAATTAGGTCAGTACGTGCACAGCCACTATAGCTTTCCTTTCACTTTTTTCTATCTCTTTCATTAGACACAGGGAATGTTATGTAGTGAAGTGTTAATACATCTGAAAATAGAGAGGTTTATCATTCTTATCCTTTTGTGACATATTATAGAAAAACACTTTACAGCAACCAATGTATACAGATGAAGTAATTTTAATGAAAACACTGATTCTGGTTTTATTGACTTGTCAACAAAGTGCTCCCTTGCACATGCCTTCCGTTCGTTCTGAAAACTGCCATTGTGTTCTGTTACTAGGTGCTGGCATAGAGCCAAACACAAGGCACTACGACTAAAACTGGATGCCTACTTCTTCAAATATAGGTGCATTAATTGGAACTTGTTTTTCATTTAGGTGGAAAGGAGAAAATGTTGCGACCACAGAGGTTGCTGATGTTATTGGAATGTTGGATTTCATACAGGAAACAAACGTCTATGGGGTGGCGGTGCCAGGTACGAATATATTTCCGGTTTGGGAAGAATTCTCCGAATAGAATGTGCCACTTTTCTGTACTTCTGCAGTGATCTTACTAATGCATCATTTCATTTTTTTTATCAATTACAATAAGTATCTTAGGCTCGCCTTGGCAAGTAATGCTCTAGAGCAGGCTAAGAAATTTCATGGTCACATCAGGTACCAACTTAATTTCAATGTCTGTGTATATTTTTAGGTAAAGCTTGATCGCTCTGGTCAGTGACTCACTGCTCGAAAATAGTTACAGCTTTTCCATAGTTTATTGTTCTCTTTATGACTAGAGTTTATACATGCTACTAAACAGGGACATGTTCTAGTTTAAAAGTTTTATGACACTAACTTGTAGCTAAGTTGAGTCTTCTTCAAAAATAATTTTAAAATCTGTTTGGCCTCATTTATGTTTGAAAGTATGCAGGAGAGGATTTCTCACGATGGTAAAAAGAACATAGAAAAGTTACCAACTTAGAATTATAGGATTCGCTATGCCCCTTGACTCTTTTGTTCTGTTTTGATAAACAACAATGTTTTTCAACTAATGTTTGTAGGTGCCCAGGACACATGAGGTGGGAGTATTAAATAGGAGGCAGACGAAGGGGATATTTACTCTAACAGGCAGACATTGGGTGCTAGAGAAAAGCTATAGGAGATTCTAATTACCTGAAAAACTCCGTAGGTGGCATGATTAGGTGGCAGTAAGTGATCTGTGGAATTAGTTATGGGAATACCAGTCTAGTTTTTAAATTTAAAAACAGTGTTGTCTGTTATTTTTAGCATTGGCCTTTAACATGTACATTTGTCTGGAATATATTCACCTGTAAATAAATGTTGCCTCTTAATATTTTATATTAATGATGGTAGGATGTAAACTAGGGGTTACTTATGGTGTTTTCTACTCCATCTATTTCATTTACGTGGTGTGGATGATTAAGAATAGACTCTACCATTCCCTCTTCCTAACTTATTTCTGGGGAGCAAATCTTATGCTCAAAGAAGGACCCACTCATTTATGCTACTGTTTCATTGTTATTTCTGTGACAGGATTAATGTTGCTATTTGCAACTATTAGTACGTAATTAACAGGACCCTTTTAAAAATCGCCTAGTGCCTGTAAAATTAATGCTATTTCAAACTATTTTTCTTTCAGATTATGAAGGGAAAGCAGGAATGGCTTCTATTATTTTAAAACCAAATAGGTCGTTAGACCTGGACAAAGTTTATGAACAAGTTGTATCTTTTCTACCAGCTTATGCCTGCCCAAGATTTTTAAGAATTCAGGTAATCTTACTGCTTGAACTTTCAGAATTCAGGTAATTGTGCTTGAGTAAAGATTCAGCTGAACTACGAGACCAGGAATCCAGGAGATGGTCTCCTTACAAAGTAATATTTTATCTTTTAGATATTATGGGCATTTTATTTCTATTAGAAAATCTCAAGAACACTGCAAAGCATTGGGATGCTAATTTATGCCATCTTCAAAGCCTAATTATAGAAGGGAGTATGATGAAATGCTAAGATGTCTTTGTCCTCATTATAGAATTGTTTTCTTCCTCTTCACTCAAGACCTCAGAGAAGGCGGCACGCCAGAACTACATTTCCCTCAAGCCTTGTAAAGACAGGTGATGCTCTGTGCCTAACATCACGTCCCACCAAGCTGACCTCAAGGTGTCTGCCGGATGTGTGCAGAGCCTAAAAGCAAATGCAATTCTGCTTTTAATTTTTTTTTTTAAATGTTTTCTTTATTTCTGAGAGAGAAAGAGAGAGAGATAGTGTGAGTAGGGGAGGGTCAGAGAGAGAGGGAGACACAGAATCCGAAACAGGCTCCAGGCTCTGAGCTGGCAGTCAGCAAAGAGCCCGACGCGGGGCTCGAACCCACGAACCGTGAGACCATGACCTGAGCTGAAGCCGGACACCCAGCCGACTGAGCCACCCAGGCGCCCCTCTGCTTTTAATTTTTATCTTCCTTCTGTCCAACCGCCCCCCCCCGCCAGGACTTTATACCTTTTGGGAATTCTGAACGTATTTGGAGAGCTGGGCATTCTCTTCTTAGGTTATTAGAATAAAAAACAGTAAGAAGAGAAGTTTACTTAGCTACCATGTCAATTTGCTTGCTCATTTTTTCAGCCATTCGTGCATTTAGTATTGTGAACCCAAAGATCGTACTTACCGTCTTAACATCCAATCACATAGAGCTTTTCTGGATACGTTTGTCACATCATTGTTACATCTCTAGTGGAACATTCGATGGCCTCATATTCATCTTTAAAGCATTTGTTGAGCATCTTTGTGGCCCTGTCACTACTTGGCCAGTGGGACATATCATCTTAATGGTCATAAATACATATTTTATTTACATAATTTTTTTTTTATTTTTAAGAGTCTTTTTTCATACACTGCCTCAGATTATTTTCACTAAAATACTCTGAAATACTAAAGGTAAGTAAATATGAAGCAGAAGTAACACCTTTTAACTGGAATCTTTGCAGAGATCATTGTAGGCTCGCATGCTGTTGTAAAAAATAATACAGAAAGATCCTGTGTCTACCCATTACTTGCTTTCCTCCACCGATGATATTTTTGAAAACTGTTATAACCTGGACATCGACAGTGATACAATCTATCCATCTTATTTAATTTCCTGCTTTGCTTATATTCCCACGCACGTGTGTGTGTGTGTGTGTGTGTGTGTGTGTGTGTATTAAGGTCTATGCACTTTAATCACCCATGTTGCTTCATTCATCGTTGACTGTAGTCAAGATATGAGCATTCCTGATACCACAAGGACTCTTCATGTTTCCCTCTTATAACTATACCCAGCTCCCTCTTGGCTTCCCCCTACTGCCCTAGAAACAGTGGATTGTAATGGAGTACACAGCTCATGGATGAAATAATATCTTAAACATTTTTCTCCTGGGGCAACTTAAAATCCACTTTCATTAAGCAGAAGAAATATTTCACCTGTGAACTACTCTCGAAGTCTAAATCAGTCTTGGACCGACTTAGGAAATATTTTAGTGTCATTAAATACCTCAAAGAACTAGAGCCATGACAGTTATGTTCATTACAGTATTTGCTGTAGTCAGCACAATGCATGGCACTTGGCTGGCAGTCAAAATATTTATTTAGCAAATGAATTCTAATAAATGATATGATAGATGCAGTGCAAAAAGTATAAGTCACATCTGACAAAATGAATAAAGCAACTATCTTATCAAAATCAAAATCTTATCAAAGTCCATTTAGCACAAATTAAAACATGAATTTTACCAAAAAAAATTATATGGTATTCCTCAGTATGGGTGCAGTGAAATTAAATGGTCCTTTCATTCTGCTTGTAGAAACACAAAGTGTTATAATCTCTCTAGAAAACAGTTTGGTAAGTATATAATCAGACTCTTAGAATTTACATATGTTTTGACTCAGTAATTTCATTTCTAGAAATGTATCCTTAGAAAATAATCAAGGATGAACAAGTGTTATATGTAAAGATGCTCTTCAAAGTGTTATTTATAGCAATAAAAATTGGTGATATTCTTTATATGTTAGAATAAGAGTAATCTTAATTAAAATATATAATTAGATGAGATCTTATTAAACCATTACCTAATCATTTTTCATTACCTAATGAAAAAGTACCTATTCTGGGGAAATCTATCTGGCACATTATAAAGCCTTTTTTTTTTTTTTTTTTAAGGGAGAACATCAGTAGTATAAATATAGTGAGCTTCTGATTTTCTAAAAATGAGGAAAAGAGTATGTGTTTCTACATAGCTCTAATTCTGTGATGATAGTATTGGGGAAGGGCGGGGACAGTAAGGATGAATGAGATCAGGGAAGAAGATTCACAGAGAACCTGACTCTTGAATTAGTTCAAAAGGATAAATAAAAATGGCCATATTACTCCTAGAACCTTTATAAGGACCTCAACGTGGTCATCTGATTTAAAACAAGCTGCTTCTCCATGACTGAAACAGCCACAAAGAGATATATTTTATCTCCTTTATTTAAATAAATTTTTAATGTTTATTTATTTTTGAGAGAGAGACAGAGCATGAGCAGGAGAATGGCAGAGAGAGAGGGAGACACAGAATCTGAAGCCGCCCCAGGATCTGAGCTGCCAGCACAGAGCCCAACTCAGGGCTGGAACTCACAAACTGAGGATGTGACCTGAGCGAAGTCAGACGTTTAACTGACTAAGCCTCCCAGGCATCCCCATTTTATCTCCTTTAAATCCCTTAAAGCAGAGCTTCTGAAATTTTCTAGATTCATGGCATCTTTAGTGTCTCAGTAAATATTTCCTGGCATTCTTGAGTCAAGCAAATACCTA
Organism: Hyaena hyaena; assembly: GCF_003009895.1. Classification (NCBI taxonomy): domain Eukaryota; kingdom Metazoa; phylum Chordata; class Mammalia; order Carnivora; family Hyaenidae; genus Hyaena; species Hyaena hyaena. Next base: position 2,665,728 of record NW_024080747.1, read on the forward strand.
AACTTCCATTTATTCAGTATTTAGGTCAAAACAAATTCGTAAGTCTAACAAATTAGTTGCTGTTTGAAAAAGTAATCCATACAATTTGAAAGAAAAAACACTTTTATTTTTAAATAACCAAAGTACCAATGAGAGTAAATTGGACATCGTACAACTCCTCAGATGCAGGGATTAGATGGGACTGAACAGGGTCAGCCTAATTTCTTGTCCCACATTGATTTTCAGCTGTACTTGCCTTTTATCACAGCAACCACTGAAAACCGTGTTTCACAAAGACATGACATCATTGGGAAGAACGTATCACAAACTAATATTGGAACTGTGAACTACTTTGAGCTAGTAGTTTGCGAGTGGTGACCGACAGATGTCCCTGGGTTTACCTAGAAAATTCAAAACATCCCTTGAACCCTCTGGAAATTCACCGGGGATACCACAAACCACCTCAATGCAGAGACTGGCAACCCAAGTTTTAGATCATCCTTTACCCCTTCTGGTTTTTAATGAATTCTGCCTCATGGAATAGAATGTTCTCTTTTATAGCTTTTATATTCTTGGTGTCTAATAACATTCTCTGTACATAGTGTACTGGCAGTGAATTAAAGAGATAAGCCTGTGTGTTTTAGACATGTTTATAATTAGGCGTAATTAGTTTTTGACAATTTTCATAACTCTCTTTTTAATATTTATTTTTGGGAGAGTGCGAGTGAGGGAGGGGCAGAGAAAGGGGGACAGAGGATCTGAAGCGGGCCCTGCTGACAGGCTGACAGCAGTGAGCCCAATGTGGGACTTGAACTCACAAACCACAGGTTCATGACCTGAGCCAAAGTCGGACACTGTCAACTGACTGAGACAGCCAGGTGACCTGACGATTTTCATAATTCTTATAGGATGAATAAAGTTTAGAGGTAAGTTGCCACTGTTTTAGAGGGCATTTTAAAGTTTCTAATGTTGAATAAGTAGTAGTAAATAGAGAGATGGTCAATGGATATGAAAGTGTTATAATTAAACATTGTAGTCTATATTACTGAATATTTTGTTTATATATTTTAGATAATGTTAAATGACCCCACTAATTCTGGCCATTATTTTATAGGAGAATATGGAAACAACAGAGACATTCAAACTACGGAAGTTTCATTTGGTAGAAGAAGGGTTTAGTCCACTGAAAATTTCTGACCAACTCTATTTGATGGATAACTTGAAAAGATCTTATGTTCCCTTGACTAAAGAACTTTATGATCAAATCATGTTAGGGGAGATCAAACTTTAAGATTTTTTACATACTGGATTTTCATGTTTTCTTAGGACAGGAGAGAGGCGAGTATATGATTCTTTAACATGAAATGAGGAAGGAAACGGACATTAATTAACATATTTTCTTAATATGCAACAGTTGTTCTTTCAGTAGGACCTTTATTTGTTTTAATTCAAAACAAACTTTAGTTGATTATTTGTCTTATTTGAGGATTCAGTGCATAACTAATATTTGCTTTAATTGTAAAGATTCTAAATGATAAATAAGTGGTTAACAATTTAGGCGCTTAGTAAAAATGTACTTTTAAATATTTAAAATTTCTAGTTTTGAAAAATTGGTTAATTTATACTCACGTATTTGGTTTTTATGTATGCTGTCCTGTAACTCAATAAAATCATCTTCATTAATATGTGCTGTGAGGTGTTTTGTTTCTGATGCTTTTAATTGTAAACGTCCAGAAGGGGAAGCTGACTGACCAAATATATGCATTCCTATCACCCTTATCTTGAACTCACATTCATTCAAATGATAGAAGAAACACAGGAGTGTGAGACAGCAAAGCAAGAAAACTGGGAAGCTCAAAGCATTTAGGAACTTTTGGAAGATACGTAAATGGGATTAACTTAATGATAAAAATCCAACAGAGCTCCAGAAACCACTAATGAATGATACAGAGAAAGAATGGACTATAATCGAATGCAGGTATTAACCCCAAGATCAGAGGCAGAAAAGGCTTTGCGTGTGAGCAGGCTTGTGAGTAGTTAACTGAGAAATGTATTGCAAGGTCAGTGTAATACACACCCTTGGACTTCGTTTGGCCTGGAAGCACCGAGCTCCAAGATTTGCTTCAAGCTAGAACTGCATGAAGGACTCTCAGCAAAGTGAGCTTTCTCCCACAGGAGGGGGTTGTGGAGCTAGCCTGAGACAGCAGGAAACTCCTTCGCTCCTAAACCCAGCTCCCTGCACAACCCAGAGGAAAGCTGGCTTTGCCTCATGTTGCCTCCTCTGCTAAAACGCTTATTTTGGTTGGAAGAGAATTTGCAGATCCTGTAGTTCCTTTTCGTCACTGTTAAGAAAACAAAGGTTATGGAGTTGAAATATGTTTTAAATGTAAAGGTTAACCGTAAGTAACAGAAATAAGAGGTCAAACTTTAAGGGAAAAAAAGAGGCAATATAATCAATTTTGCAAAGCTCAAAAATTTTTAAAGGGAAAAACGTTTTTAAGTGATAAATAGGATGAATTAAATAAGTGTATTTTCCCACTAAGTGAGAATGGATAAATGTCCTTTGTTAAAAAACTATTAAGTGAATGAATAAATTGGCACTGAATTTTTACATTGGTGATTGATGTTCCTTACCTTTCCCATTAAAAAACTGCTTTGCCTTTATGCACATATTTTTAATTTACGGGTGCTCTTTACTGCAGTAAATCTGAATGAACATTTTTCTGCTAATTCCTAACTCTTTAAAATCTTCATAGATTAGATCATGATGGTGAATTTGGCATACGCATCTCCCTCCCTTACCCACACCTTTCCTGTCAAATCCATTATAGTAAAAGACAAAATACTATGCAGACAATAATCCACTAAAAGATGGGGGGGGGGAGGAACAAAAGAGTCTGTCTTCTGTAGATAAAACATTGTCAGAAATTACTGGAAAATAGAAAACACCTGGGATCAGATTATCAAAGAAACAATAGATGGATGGGAGAAACAAAGCCTCAGGCTTGTGCAACTGAAAACTGCTTCAAAGGCAAAAGAAACTCCAGCCACATTGAAAACACATATAAAGACCAAAATGGGCCCTCTGTGTAATTAGGTTAATTAACTGTAAGAAATTGAGATAGTGAGTTTCTCTGCTTTTCCTTTAATTGTAAAAAATGTCCATCAGTGCACAAAATAACTCATAAGGTAAAAAAAAGAAAATAAGACCGCATGACATTCAAAACACTTTTAAAACAAGACACGAAAGATTTAAGTTTTTAAAGAGTTGGGAAGTAAGACAAAACATCTAGAAACTTGGGGAAGGAAGTTGCCCACATATATATTAAGAACAAACACTTGCAAAAAAAATAGGAAAATATGAGAAATGGACCTCCTACCAAGATCCAACTTTACTAGGATAAAAGCAGGGGGAAAGGAGGTTTCTGATTATAATTTCAGAAAAATAAAGTCCTTAAGAGTATCTAGAAAAGAGAGGCTTCTTCCTGGAGTGCAAAGTCGCTGATCTTAGGGACACAGAGATGAGGCTATTTCAGAAATAGAATGGTTCCCATGACTTCCATTTTAGCAGGAGATTAGGGAGAAGGACACTGGGTTGCTAGAGGGCTGGGGCATCTGAGTGACCAACAGCACGGATCTTTGAGAGTCAAATAAAACAATGACTTTTTGAGAGACAATTGCATGGCACTTAACTCAATGCCACCCTCCTCTCCAAGCGTCCACGGCACACGCTCAGGACGTAGACCCAAAGTTGAAGGAAATGATTGAAGCTGAAATTACCTGAAATTAAGTGCTGCCGTCTTACCTTTGAAAAAGTAAATTAGATTGTGATTCAAACTGAAATTAAATATTTTAACTTTTAATTCCAGATATGGAAGAAAAAACTCTCTTAGAATGGGCAGATATTTTACCTCTTTCTACTTGTTTATGAATTAGGGCTGGAATAGAAAGAGCAGCCAAGGGATTACTTTGGCTTCCACGTGCATGATGGATGGGAAGAAAGGACCCGTACCAGTAATAGATGGGCCAATGACGGACTTATGCTGACATTCTGCTGCCACATTTGGGAATGGAGTTAGATAAGTCATTGTGATTTTTTTTTTTATGATGGCTCTTCTCTGTGCTATTTCTTGAACGTACTATTTTCTGTAAGTCAACATCTGAGCCAAAAAATGCCATTTTCTACAGACATGTTTTGTAAACTGTCAATGACATAAAGGAAAATTAAAGCAAATTCTCTATGTATTAAGAGTTGCAGTATTGAGACCAGGTATTATATTCTCATGCAAATGAAATAAAAATATTGAAGATAATATGTGAAAGCTTATGCCAAAAAGGGAATAACTTAATGCACAAATTTCTGTCAAACTGAATTTGACAAACTAAAAGGTAATTCTTTCTTGATGTTGCCAAGAAAACCAAGAAGGGAAAAATATGACCTAATTGGTTTATATCAAAGAGAATGGTCAAATCTACTACTGTACATCCTGTACTAGTCAAATATTTTGGTGACTGAGAAGCAAGCCAAACTATCATGACTCAGGGTCTGTGAGTTTGAGCCCCAGGTGGGGCTGTGTGCTGACAGCTAGGAGCCTGGAGCCTGGTTTGGATTCTGTGTCTCCCTCTCTGCCCCTCCCGTACTCATGCTTTGTCTCTCTTGCTCTCACATATAAATAAAACATTAAAAAGTTTAAAAAATAATAATGAAATAAAAAGGAAGTCTAGGGACTCCGGGGTGGCTTAGTCACTTAAGTGTCCAACTCTTAGTTTATGTTCAGGTCATGATTTCACGGCTCCGGGATTTGAGTCCTGCTTCCAGCTCTGCTCTGACAGTGGGAAGCCTGCTTGGGATTCTCTCCCTCTCTGCCCTGCCCCTGTTCACACTCTCTCCATCTCTCAAAATAAACTTTTTAAAAAATTTTTAAAAAGTACATAAAAATAAAAAGGAAGTCTATAAATGGTCGATTGTTTTTGATCTGCATCAAAATACCTGATCTTGCTATTTAGTTACCTTCACACTCTATTTAAACCCAAGAAGAAAACATTATCTGTAACTATTACAATGTGTCTGCTATGAAAACATGAAAAGACATTTAGATCAGTAGGATTTTGTAGTAAAAAGAATTTTTTTTCTGGGAAATAGGAGAAGTTCCATATATTAAAAAAACAAAGCAATAATACAGATTTCTCATATGTTTTTCTTAGACTTTAGTCATTCACACTGGGCTAAAAAAAGACTGTGAGCAATAACCCAGAGATAACCCCAGTCTTATCCTGAGAAAAAGCATCAGAAAAATGCCAAATGAGAACACTTTCCAACATACCTGACTAGCACTCCTCAAAACTGTCAAGGTCAGTAAACACCCAGAGATATAAAGACTTGTGTCTATGGTTGGAATGTAAAATATTGGGCAATTTTAGAAAATTATTGTCTTTGTGTAAGAGATACCAGATTAACACATTCTGTAAACTCTATGCAATAGTGAATGATGATCTTTCTTATTATTAATCCGCAGTGATTTTTATTTCTTAAAAAACTTCCCAAACAGTGGCATATATCTACTGGCCCACACTGCAGATGTAGAAGCTTAATGCATACCAAAATATTATTTTAATATATGATTCCTGGAAATTAAGTGCATTGCCACCTTGACATTGCCGTGTCTGGTGTCCAGCATTATGACTTTCTATTTAAATTCAGGAGTAGGAGGAGCCTTGGTGGTTCAGTAGGTTAAGTGTCTGACTCTTCATTTTGGCCCAGGTCATGAACTAACAGTTTGTGGGCTAGAGCCCCACGCTGGTAGCATGGAGCATGCTTGGGATTTTCTGTCTACTTTTTTCTCTGCTTCTCCCCTGCTCAAGCTCTCTCTCACACACACAAAATAAATAAGTAAATATTTTTTAAAAAAAAATGAACTCCGGAGTAAAGTGCAGTTAGAGTCAGGGTTACTGTGTTCTCTTCTCTCATAGCCTCAGCGTTTACCTAGCTGGGTTACATTTGGTAAGTCACTTCTCTAACCCTTATTTGCCTCACCTGCTAAATAGGAGTTATAAATCTATAACTCTAAGTATAAATCCTACAAAAATGTTGTGAAGATGAAATGGACAACAAAGGTGAAGGCCCTGGGTACACTCAGTAATTAAAAAAAAAAAATGCTTGTTGCACGTCTACCTACTGAATACACACAACTGTGTGTAATTTTCATTTTGCAAAAATAGAGATGGCTCTTTCCTACGTACAGGATTTAGGTTGTGCAATATCACTCCTATTGAATGAATGAATGAATGGACACATTAATTTGGAAAAAACTGTTATTTAAATTAAGAGCCATATACTTATTCGAATAATAAATGAATTTTATGGCAATGGAAATGATAAAAATACAGTCATTTTCCCATGGAATCTTGATTTTAGTACAAGGTTACATTTCTGAAGGGGTGGATTCCCAAATCTTACTAATCCAAACATGACAACAATGATTATAAGTAACAAATAACATTCCTTCTTATTATTCATCACAAAGCTATCTAAGTGTCCATTAATCAGCAAGTTAATACAGGAATGAAAACCATACAGAATATTCATTCACCTTTATTTAGCAGAACTAAGGGAGAGGAAGTGTGCTTGATTGAGAAGGCTTGTAGGAGGAACATGGAAAGGCAGGGGTTGGACATAGAAGTCTAGAAAAAGACTGACTACTTGAAGCTCCAGGCTGAGGGAATAGGTCACTGAGGTATTACTGACAAGATGCAGAGTCGGGGGGGGGGGTGTCTCTCTAATAGAAAAAAATAGTCCATAAATGAAGGCCAGTATGTTTAATTTCCTTAACCTATCTGAAATGGTGATAATAGTGATGATGATGGTATTGATGATGATGATGATGATTTTCTCCTTCTATCAATTGTAAGGTTTGTGTAATTGACCAAAGCTTATGGTGTAGAACAAGTTGCTCTTGATATTCCCTTCAATGATAGCTTGTTAAAAATGGAAATGAGCTTTATATTCTCATTAATGAGGCACCTCGGTAAGTTTCCTGGGGGTTCCTGGGAAAAGTCCTTCCTTACTTTCAACAAAGAACAATGGAAAGGCAGACTCTCCAGCCAGAGGTGAATGAGGAAGCGAGTTGCCCTAACTGTTGAAGACAGCTGTGTTACACTTAATGTAGTGATTAACAGGGTGCCCAGGTGGCTCACTCAGTTACGTGTCTGACTTTGGCTCAGGTCATGATCTCATGCCTTGTGAGTTTAAGCCCTGCCTCAGGCTCTGTGCTCACAGCTCAGAGCCTGGAGCCTGTTTCCGATGCTGTGTCTCCCTCTCTCTGTGTCCCTCATGCCTTCCAATCTGTCTCTCTCTCTTTCTCTCAAAAATAAGTAAACATTAAAAAAAAAAAACCAATTATGTGGCGATTGAGCTAAGGAAAAAAAAATACGAGCACATACAGAAGCGTGAAATTGAGCACTGCAGAAAATTGGAGCAAAATTCCCAAATTGGATCTCTCAAGCAATTTGTTCTTTATCTAGACCGTTAGTTACAGGAAGTAATGAAGCCCCTTTAGTTTGGGATTCCTATTACCTGTCATTGTAAGTACCCTGATGTGCTCACATCCACTAGGAAACACATCAGAGACTTCCAGGAAAGCTGCTAAATCAGGTTCAAATGTAAGTCAAGCACAAAGTCTGACATTACCAGTAGTACTAAGCCATAACCAGAAGGGGAAAAGGACAATAAAATTAGATGTGGCTATTATTGTGAAGAAATAATTTGTAAGAAGAAATTTTGACATGCATTACTTTATGTAAAAGATACTTTAAGAGATGGAGTAAATAAGCTTTCAAATGCCAAAATAGATTGTATGAGTATGGATATCTCTATATTGGTTTGCTGCTCTCCTGGTATCGGTAGCTGGCAGCCTACTTCCTGAGTGCCCAGGATCAGTTACGGTCAGCCTGTGGCCCTGGGGGACGCATGCTCAGGTTATCAGTTTCATATCGTTCTCCTTATGGGTCATGGCATCTTATTCTCCATGGAATAAGTGGATTATTTTCTTATGGCAGGAGATTATAATGCCCTTTTGGTCTGGTGCCTGGATTCTTTCCTTGTTATTGTATAGAATAAAATTCATATTGTGCTTTGAAAAATACAGTTGTCTAGCAAAACACAAGCATTACTTCAGTAACAATGAAAATATATAAAATTAAGAAAAACAGGGGCACCTGGGTGGCTCAGTCAGTTAAGCGTCTGACTTCGGCTCAGGACATGATCTCACAGTTCGTGGGTTTGAGCCCTCCATCTGGCTCTGTGCTGACTGGAGCCTGCTTTGAATTCTATGTCTCCCTCTCTGCCCCTCCCCTGCTCTTATTCTGTCTCTCTCAAAAATAAACATAAAAAATTTAAAAAAAACAATTTATCATAATACTTGGCAGCATCTGAGAGTTAGGGTTGAAAGTCTTCAATAAGAAGGGGAGAAGATGATGAGAACACATTCTACCTCTTTTTTTCACTTTTTTCAGGACTAAAAAAAAGATTTTATTTTTTTTAAGGTAATTTCTACACCCAGAACAGGGTGTGAAACTACAACCCCAAGATCAAGAGTCACACGCTCCACTGACTGGCCCAGCCAGGTGCTCCTCCTGAGGTAAAAGTTTTGCAACCACTTTGTGACCAGAAGAGAACTTGTAAAAATGGGACTGAATTCCTTTTTGCCCAGCCCATTTTCATTCCTCATAGCATTTAAAATCTAAAATTTAAATTGTACCTAGAAAAAATACAATAAATCAAATTACACAAGCCTTGTGAAAAGCTGGTTTATTAACTAGCACTCTTCTCTGCTTTTCCCTTGATCCTCTGCCTTTTCAGGTGAAGTTATTTTCTCTTCACAACTCCTGTAACTTCAAGAATTCCACATAAGTTAAAGGCTTCCCCTTGACAAAATCACTTACAAATTTGTCCTTTTTCTCGTCTTTTTAAGTTTGATATTAAGACTCTGCATGTGCTTCTACCTCCTAGTTATCGGAGGAAGCAGCCTTTCTTCCCTCCCCCTTCTCTCCTCACCACCTTCCTACCTGACTAGGGCAGGGGCAGCCATTACTTCCAATTTGGCCTGTTATTACAGCAGAACACAGAACAAAGAAGTCAATACTTAGTTTCCGAGCTTCACAAGGGTTAGCTGTAAAGTCAGTCAGAGCCACTGCTTCCTGTCTCTGGAGATAATATTCCAGTTTACCAGACTAGAAGTGGGGGTGGCGGGGGATATCAAAGGGTTAGATATTGTTGTGATTCCCAGGGATTGGGCTCTGCTCCCTGGCTGATGTCTGAGGCCAAAAACCAGGAAAGAGAAGAAGAGTAGAAACCCTAATTAGAGCAGTGGTTGGGGGGGGGTATAGTCTGAACCCCAGTTCAAGTAAAGTCCTGAGAGGCAGCAAGACCTCAAGGACCCCTTCATCCAATATGGCGTGGTGTGGTAGGAACTGCCTGTGGTGTGTCTAAGCACAAGTGGTCTGAGATAGCCCGAGAGAATTCTTCTTGTGCCAGCAGGGTTTGGGAGCCCAGCCAAGTATTTTTCCAAGCCTTTTAGAGGGGCATTGTGGTATTGAAAGAGTTGGAACAAAAAGCTTCACAGTTGGGGAGGAGGCTCAGCTGCCACTGATGTGCCTGCCCCGGGCCTGATCTGCAGACTAGATGGGCAGTGGGATGATGGACAGGTCAGCCGATGCCAGCATCAAGTGGTCAAGGCCACCATGGCCTGGTTTCCCTTCCTGTGCACCTGAGTCTGCAGTGTGATATATACTCACCAGTTACCACTCATGTTCTCCTAATTATTTTCCATGTTTAGTTCATTGAAGAAGAGGAATTAATTACTTTTAAATTTCTTTTAATTTTTGAAAGGTTTACTCATTTTTGAGAGGCAGAGAGAGACAGAGCTTGAGCAGGGGAGAGGCAGAGAGAGACAGAGCTTGAGCAGGGGAGAGGCAGAGAGAGAGAGAGAGAGACAGACAGAATCTGAAGCAGGCTCCAGGTTCTGAGCTGTCAGCACCCAGCCCAAGGCGAGGCTTGAACCCACAAATTGTGAGATCTTGAGCCAAAGTCAGACACTTAAAACTGACTCAGCCACCCAGGTGCCCCTGATGTCGTAAAACTTTTAACACAAATAGCATCTGCCTACAAATGCATCAGTTCAGGATTTTAAAAATATGTGTCCATCCCAAATACAATGATGAAACCGGGATTTGAGTCTGTGGAAAAGGCTGAGACAATTTAGAATATCGTGGACATAATTATTGGTTTAAAAGATTTTTATAATACCGCCTTTACTACTCTTGCAGCTTAAAATTGCAATATATTAAAAGTTCAGCTAAAAATGAAGATAGCATGTAAGCTCTGTAAATGGTTATACTGTAGTATATCCTGACAGATGTGCATGAGACATGAACAAAATGAAAAGAAAACACAGTTTTCAAATGTTACAGATGGTTTGTTTCACTTGGCCTAATGTCTTCAAGGTTCATCCATGTTGTAGCATGTGTCAGAATGTGCTTGCTTTAAAAAATTTTTTTAAATTCCACTACAGCTAAAACACAGTGTTAAGTTAGTTTCAAGTGTACAATATAGTGATTCACTAATTCCGTATATTACTCAGCACTCATCAAGGTTACTGTGCTCTTAATCCCATTCAGCAGATGGTGATGTTAAATTGAATATTTTGAAAAGCAGAAAGTTTACTTGTTGGGATGAGCACTGGGTATTGTATGGAAACCAATTTGACAATAAATTATATATTTTTTTCAAAAGCAGATGGTTTAAAACCTCAATATGCATCATGCAACTGATAATAGAAAAACAGGTTTACATACATTTTTGCTAATAGAACTGCATAATCATATACAACAATTCAGAAAAAAAAATTCACTGTACCAAGCTTTTATTGAGTGTAACGATTAGGCCTTTTCCTGTAACTGTAATGTGAATTTTTTTGCTCAGGTTTTATGAATCTAAAATTTTTAAAACTGAGGACATTCTAATAGTACAAAGTAGAGAGTTTCCAAATTGTGTATGGTGGATAGCATCTACCATACAAAACAATCTTTGTTGAATGAATGGATGTTATCTCCTTTTCTAAATAATATACTACAAGTAATTAATTCAGCTTAAAATTACATTATCTTAGAAACTCATATTGAACACCGAATCAACTAAAAAATAACATTTTATTCTTGACACTATTTCTGTGAAATTATGTCTTTATTCCTGCATTTCATAGTGGTTTTCTATATTTGAGCACAAGACTTTTTGATTAATTACCTCTGGGGTGCCTGGGTGGCTCAGTCGGTTGGGTGGCCAACTTCGGCTCAGGTCATGATCTCCCGGTTTGTGGGTTGGAGCCCCGCATCGGGCTCTGTGCTGACAGCTAGCTCAGAGCTTGGAGACTGTTTCCAACTCTGTGTCTCCCTCTCTCTCTGACCCTCCCCTGCTCACGCTCTCTCTCTCTCTCTGAAATAAATTTAAAAAGTTAAAAAAAATTTTTTTTTAAATTACCTCATGGACTTTTAAGGTAAACTGATTTGCTTTTTTTCTGTATTTTTTCATAGGTCTGAAAATATAGATAGGCTCTTTTGACCATGTTCCACAATGTTCAAGTTTTCGATTCAAGAATTAGAGACATTATTATTTTGTGTGTATAAATATCTAAGTTTATAAGTGTTTTACACTTCATAGAGCAGCTAGTGGTGTCCTTCCTCACTAGTACTAAGTTTAAAACGTTTAACTGAAATCCACAGTTATTATTCATTGTATTTGACTGATGTTGAAAATAATGATAATCAACCAAGAGCCAGTGTATGTGAGAGGGATGATAATAAACTGAATACTGCAGTGGACAGAATAATGTCTCCCATACACATACCCCAGGATTCATGTTCTCATTCCCAGAAACTGAAAATGTATTTCCTTACGTACAAAAGGGACTTTATAGAATCATTAAGTTAAAGATACTGAGATGTGAAGAGTATCCTAGATTATTTAGGTGGGTCCAATATAGTCACAGAGGCCTCACAAAGGGACAGAGGGAAGCCAGAGACCTCGGCATGAAGGCCAGAGATACAAAGATGAAAAAGAGATTTAAGGAAGCTAGGCTCTTGGCTGCAAAGGTAGAGGCAGGTGCTGCCAAGTAAGAAATGCACGTGGCCTCTTGAAACTGACAAAGGCAAGAAAACTGATTTGCTCCTAGAGCCTCCAGAAGGAATACAGCCTCGCTGACACTCTGATTTTAGGACTTCTGACCTCCAGAGCTGTGAAATATTAAGTTTGTGTTCTTCTCAAGCTGCACAGTTTGTGGTAATTTTCCACAGCAGCTAAAATGAATACAATTCTAGGACAAAAGAAGTTTGAGTTAAAGACACAGATGGGGTCAGCTCATTGGGGAGTGGGAGGTAGCCCTTCCTGATTCTGCAATCCTCCTGGAAGAAGCCTTTCAGATCCTAACTTTGTGGAAAGCTCATTCACTGAAACCCTTAGAGCAAGAGGTTCTGAATTTGGAGAATATAGACCTCTCAGAAGTTCTTGAACTGTTCCCTCAACAAACTGTATGCATTCACTTGGGGAAAATGTCCATAGCTTTCCTTGGGTTCTCAAAGTTCAGGAGCCAAAAAACTTTAAGAAGTGCTACGTTAGAACAACGGCTTACTGTTTATCTATTTTTATGAAGTCCTCTGTAAAATTAGGGGCATCCGGGTGGCTCAGTTGGTTAAGGTTTATGTGTTCAAGCCTTGCATTGGGCTCCAATAATAATAATAATAATAATAATAAGTAATCTGTAAAATTGCCCTATTTTAAAAAAGTGGAACCTACATTAAAAAAAGTAATCTGAAAAGTAAAATTTCCCATTTTCCCTAAGATTGCAATCATATCAAAATATGGAAGAAACTGGGGTGCCTGGGTGGCTCAGTTGGTTAGGCATCTGACTTCGGCTCAGGTCATGATCACACGGTTCGTGGGTTCAAGCCCCGCGTCAGGCTCTGTGCTGATGGCTAGCTCAGTGCCTGGAGCCTGCTTCAGATTCGGTATCTCCCTCTCTCTCTGACCCTCCCCTCCTCATGCTGTTTCTCTCTAAGTAATAAATAACATTTTTAAAAATTAAAAAAAAATTTTTAAATTAAAAAAAAATATATCAAAGAAACTGATTAGTGGCCACAGACAAGCCTTTTTTACCCTGATCAGGCGTCCATGTTGGCACACTTAACAAATGTGGAATGAGCTCATTTAAGCTAATCCCTCTGGTCCCACAGGCTCTGTGTTGGTACCCCCTGGGCTTCTGGATTTTTGATCAGGCCTTTTACTTTGGTTGCTATTTAACTTAATATGTTCTCACTTAATTCTCACATGAGCCGCTGAGGGTCAGAGTCTCTTGAAGTGTGTGACTCATCATGAGTGATCTGGGATTTCAGTGCAGGCCTGAATTTTCACTGCACCCGGGCAGCAGTGTCATGGGGCAAGAATGAGTCAGGGCTTCTCGAGTGCCACACAAGGAACACAGTATTTTGAGCAGCTGCCTCTAGTAAGGAGGGACTCTTAGGTGTGGTTTGGGACCAGCAGCAGGAGCATTAGAAACCTAGCTTTCCTCCACTCTCCAGTTCAGAACCAGACTTACTGAAACAAACTCTGGGGGCAGGACCCAGCAACCTGTGTGTTAACCAGCCTTCTAGGCATATTTAATGCCAAAGTTGGAAAATCCTGCTCTGAAGTATAAAATCCCTCAGCTGCCTGTAGAGGGTTTTGTATTGATTTTGTGTTCAAGAAAAAATACACAAATTTTAAGCCAGTTTCCCCAGAATTGGAAGGGAAAAGAAGAAAGGCAAAGCAAATTAACAGGAAAAGGAGATATTGATTTTCCCCCTTTTCTCTCCTTAAAAACAATGCTAATACAGTCCTTTACGTGTGGCTACAAATAACTACTTCTTTTAAGGTAGCTGCCTCTTGATCTAAAAAGCATTGGATTCAGTGAGAGGGTTTATGAGCCTCTGGGGCATTTTTCTTGTGATTAGATCTTTATCATCAGGTCAGTAGTTCAGCCTTAGCTAATCTCCTGCAGTTTGAACAGGGACGCTTATAAAATCAAGCATATCAAGGTCAGATTACATTAAAGCAAAATGCTTTGGCTGGGAGTGGCTTTGGGCAAACACCAGTGGACACGGCAATCTAATTTAAAAATGTCTTACCCCTCTTCACTTGACATATTCACTTAACTTCTGCGTGACCTTTCTTAGTCTCATGTTCAACCAGGTGTGCCTAAATCTAGGCTCACCACATGACAAATGTTAAATAGGAGAGGATGCTGTGACAACAGATGTAAACCAGGCAAACAGGGATGTGGGACCTCTATCGAAATCCCAGAGGCCAATATAAATAGAAGATTACCAGGTGCAGTGAATTGTGGTGAATGCTTCAAAAACTCTTTCCTCAGCTCTTATTTTCTATCATATTTTTAGGCATGTCCTCCTCTTTGACTTTTGCCATCTCAGATATTCACCCCATTGTGACCACTGGCCTTTTTTAGGTTGATGGGCTGGACGTCCTTTAAGGCTAAGGGTGGCCTTCCTGATGAGAACATAGCCTTTAACACAACATCAGCAACTTTCTTCCATCCCATAATTGTCATTCAAGCTCAGTCTTGAATGCAGGATTTTTTAATTAAAATATTCTTTTTGGATTGGCTCACAGTATCATTTATCTTACTTAGAGTCTCTATTATGTGGGTGACTATTACAAATTGTCTTATTTCTCTTAATTATATCTTTTGTATTAAACATCAACTTCAACTAAGTTTCCAGAGTAAAGCTTAATCAATGTATCTTTCATCATTTAAGGTGTGATCATGCATCATCTACACAGCTAAGCCTCTCCAAACACATTCACATCTATATCTTCATTAAACAATGTTTGCCTACCCTCAGATGTTCAAAATGTCCTTCTGTTTTATGAGCAATTCTTATCATTACTTTCCATCCAGACCCTTCTTTGTCAGGGGCACTTGAGTGGCTCAGTAGGTTAAGCATCCGATTTTTGCTCAGGCCATGATCTCACAGTTTGTGAGTTCAAGCCCTGCATCAGGCTCTGCACCGAAAGCTTGGACCCTAGAGCCTGCTTCAGATTCTGTGTCTCCCTCTCTCTGCCCCTCCTGTGCTTATTCTCTCTCTTTCTCTCAAAAATAAATAGTTAAAATTTAAAAAAAAAAAAAAAGACCCCTCTTTCTCACTTGGTATTTTCTCTGTCAGCTGTGTAATTTTTTCCCTCTATTTAATCTTACCAGTCCCCTGGGACTTTCTGATCTCTCAGTTTACTCCTTCTGGGGGAAACAAGACCTTCCCTCAACCTTGATTCGTTTATAGCTACCATTCCATGTCACATGCCGATTACCTCTCTGGTTTCTCTCTGTGTTGCTGAAGGCCTGTAGATAAGTTCCTGCACTAGAAGGATTTTGCGAGGTGGTGAGAATTTTATGGCTGCATCTTCTGACATCCCCAGTCTGTGACTACTATGACATACATCTGTTGTAGTTCCTTACCTGGAGCAGGATACCTCACCATCTGAAGGGAGGTGTAGGGAAGCACCAGGTAACAGAAACCCCAGGAGACACAACCCTCAATATTTAGGATTTCTGCATATGTAAGGTTTTTGGTACATCATTTTTGATGCCATAATGATGTCAAAATTGCTTTCTAAAAGTCCTTAATAGTCAACATATTGTTAAACCCAATGGCTTCTCACTATTTTCTATTTAGACTTCCAGGCTTCACTTGATATCTTTGGGTGTTTATTTCTTTGTGAAACTCTCAAATCTCTTGACTTCTTTGATATTACTTTCTCTGGATTCTCTTCCATGTCTTCTCATAGCCCTTTGCCCCCTCTTTGTAATCCAGTTTCTTAAGTTTGGTGCATCTTGGGATTTCAATCAATTGTATTTCTTAATCACAGTAAACTGCACCATTATCTGTTCAATCAATTCATCAGGTTAGAAATTCTTTTCCGATTAGAGGCAGAAATTACTCCTTTGCTTCTCCCATGGTAAGATTTTAAAATACATCTCTTAAATACATCCCTGTGTTAGTCACCCTTCCCTCATACCCTTCTCAACCTTGATGATTCATACTCACTCTTCACCAGCCATCACAGACTTTGTCTTTACCAAGAAATCTTTTCTACTTCACAGGCAGTCTCTGAACACAACTGCATTAAACAAAGCTTGAAGTATTAACATACAGTAACTCAGTCTATCCCTGGCCAACTGATTGTATATTTCCCATTCACAATAAAGGACAGCAACTAAATTGAGTATTTAAGACTAGATCCCATGTAAGTTCTGGTAGCTGTCTCTTAGAGCCTATTAACTGGCCATACCATCTGGCATTGTTTTCATTATCAAGAATAAGCAAGCATAAAGCTACAAAAATGGGATGAGAGAAATACTCATGTGAACCCCCGATTCCTCATTATTTGCATACTAGGTGAACGAGCAGCTCGAGAGAGCCCTAGTAGAGCCTAGGAAAATTGAAGAAAAAAATGGAATTTGTCTTCTGCACATATTCATCTTTATTTCTGTCTTTGCTTTTAGTTACTGGTTTTCCTGTCTCTCTAGTATCTTCCAGATTATAAATATTTGGAGACCACTTGCCCCATATCCCTAATATTATATCTATTATTACCATGTTTTTCCTTAGAATTAGCTAAGCACAATAAAGTTGATGTTGAACATGCTTCCATAAAGTTTAGGTCCATTTGAATCTTGATGGAACTGAATACTAGGCATGTATTCATAGTATACAATAAATATAGTATTAATATAGTATATGCATAGTATATGTATTAATATTGTATACTAGTACATAGTATACAAGGGCAATGCATACAATAAACCGGTTAAACCCTTGACTTACAAATATTAAATATAATATTAATGATGAAACTCAGAGATTCTCTGACTTTTAATGAGATTCTGTGCTGTTTATATTCAAACCCTTATTTTTCATAAGTTTCAGAAATGAAGAAGCCATTGAACTAGATTAGGAAGGTGAAATGGTAGCCCCTATGCATGTGAAAAAAAATAATAAGGGTGGAATTATCTTTACTGGTAATGGCAAACCAGGTGACTTCCCACTGAGAACTAGAAAACCTGCAAAAAAAATAGGTTGCAAAAAAAATAAAGTGATCAGTATCCTAATAAAGTAGCACAACATCACTGGGTGCGAAGACAGAAATGCAAATAACCGAGTCTTGACAGAAATGCAGAGAAATGGTGAGTCCCTTTGGGGCTGCTTTGGCCCATGGGTCTTGGGTTGACCAAAAAGCAGTATCCGGGAAGCCCAGCCACACTAATGAAAGAATTTGGGGGAGCTGGGACAAAGACACTCCAGAACCCACCAAGGGTAGGGACCCTTCCGAGTCTACAGTGCTTTCTATTAAGCTCAGAAGATTGCGTTGTAGGAGTTAGGGTAGACTGGGAAGGGATCAGCTCCTGCAGAAACTGCATAGTATCTTCAAGGCATCTGAGAGGTTCTGAAACAGCCCAATCCTAGTGCTCACTACAGTTACATACAATAGAACGGGTATTTGAATTTGTACCTAACCTCCATAGTATTTGAGCAAAACCTATAATGCTTCTACTTGCTTTTTATGTAATATGTTTCTTTGTTGTTTCTCTTTCTGTTTTTGTGCCCTCTTTAACCATTTCCCCACTTATTTGCCTCTAAAATTTTATCTTGATCACAATTTGGTGTTCTTGAATCTATGAATTGAAGTCTTTAGTCAGTTTCAGGAAATTCTTAATTGTTACCACTTCATATATTCCTTTTGTCTCATTCTTTGTCTCTCTTTTTTCCTTCTTGGACTTTAGTTACATATATGTTAGACTTTCTATGGGCTCAGTCAGTTGAGCAACACACTTTAAAAAAAAATTTTTTTTTTAATGTTTATTTTTGAGAGACAGAGATAGAGCATGTTCAGGGGAGGGGCAGAGAGAGAAGGAGACCATCTGAAGCAGGTTCCAGGCTCTGAACTGTCAGCACAGAAGCTGATTCAGGGTTCGAATTCACAAACTGAGAGATCATGACCTGACCTGAAGTTGGACGCTTAACCAGCTGAGCCACCCAGGCAGCCCCAGCAACCCACTCTTGATTTCGGCTTAGGTGATGATCCCAGGGTTTTGGTTGGGATTCTCCCTCTCTCTCTTTCCTTCTCCCTGACTTGTGTACACATTCTTTCTCTCTAAAATACATACATACATACATACATACATACATACATACATAATAAATAAGTAAATAAATGTTGCCCTGATTAAAAAGACGTTGTTAATCTGAATATTCTTCTATGACGTGAATAAAATCTGTAATAAAAGATTTACTATACAGTTAATATAATTAAGATATTATCATGGTATCACAAAGGTAGAGAAATTAAGAAAGAAACAGAACAGGGCAGCCTGAAAGACGGCCATGTGCATATGGACATTTGACTTGTGGAAAAGTAGTACTGGAGATCGGTGGGGAAATGATGCTGATTTCAAACTACCATGTTGTGAAAATTGGATATCCATGTGGAAAAGTAATAAAACTTGTCTCAACACCCTGCCACAAACAAAAATCAATTACATGCTAATTGCGAATTGAAATATGAATGGTAAAACTATGACACTTCTAGAAGATGAGACAATACAAACTTGTGATCGATAAAAACTTAAACAGAACCAAAACATATGAAAGAAGACTAATGTCTCTAATTCAATTGAAATTAAGTTCTATGTTCCTCTAAGCTGATCACTAAGAAACAAATTTAAGCACAGTAGGAGGAAACACTTGTTTTCTCATTTGAAAACACACACACAGAGAACTCAGTTTTTTGTGAAAATAATAATATAATATTATGTAAATATCTAGAGGAGCAAAAATCTATAACTCTCCATTAGCAAATAAACTTATTTTTGCATTTCATTCTCTAATATGTATGGATACGTATATTATAATCACAGTGTACATGCAATTTTAGATTATTTTATTATAACACAAGTGTTTTGATTTTCTACATTCCTTGTTTTTAAAGTATAGATATAAATAAGGTATTATTTACATATGATAAACTTGAAACTAATATATATCAGTATGTTGAAGAGAAGGAAGTTTTATTGGTGCAAATTTGACCTAAGTACATGACACATAGAAATTACCCAATAAATTAGTCTTTATTATTAATAGCTTATGGTTTCCATTATATAAATTGAATAGATTGAAATGAATCAAGTGTTAGAAAAGCTTTCATATTTAAAATTTTGTGATAGCCTTTAGTGAAATTAAAATTTTGGAGTTAAAGCGTTAGTGTTTAAATTAAATTTACCCCATTTGATTTAGAAAGTAGAAAAGTACATAATGGTACAATAGCATAAACATTAAAAATATGCTTACAAATTATGAGAAATATTTTTACTTGCAAGATAAACATTTCATTTATTTAAAATTCCAGAAAACATGAACATAATGTCCCTAACATTCAAGCTATAATTTGATTCTTGTTTGAAACTCATCACAACATACTACTGTAGTTAATAAACTATTTCAGCATCAAAGTTATTAGATACATTGCAATATAATGATCAGGAGAACTAGATTCTATTCCATATTCTGCCACTTAGAAGTTGTATGACATTGGGGACGCCTGGGTGGCTCAGTCAATTAAGCATCAGCCTTAGGCTTATGTCATGATCTCTTGGTTTGTGAGTTAAAGACCCGCATTGGGCTCTGCACTGATAGCTCAAAGCCTGGAACCTGCTTTGGATTCTGTCTGTCTGTCTGTCTCTCTTTCTCTCTCTCTGTCCTTCCCCCACTGTGCTCTCTCTCTCTCTCTCTCAAAAGTAAATAAACATTTACAGAAAATTTTTGTGACATTGGATACATTTAAGTTCTCTGTATGTAGGTTTCCTTTATTAGATAAAGACACTGACATGACAAAGATTACACTTTTAATTTACATTACATTTTAGATATTTGTATACATGATTTATGCATACGTACATGCACAGGAATATGTAAATTATAAGGCATTCCTCCCTTTCAAGTTGTTTTTTCAAAGTTTACATTATTGCTTTGCCATAAAGTTTATCTCAGCAGTAATAGTCTACAGTGTTTTGTACTGTTTTCAGTACAAAAGAGGTGACTTAATCTTAATAATAAAGTTACTGATAACCCCGTAGTTAGGTTATGTTACATTTGGTAACTGTGTTAGGTTCTGCTTTCTGAATTCAAGAATATATGAGCAATTATACCCTACTATTCTAAAATAACTTTTAACAATTAAAATCTTGCTGAGTGCCAACATTAGCACACATCTGAATCAACACATGATATAGTTAAGATGCAGACTCTGATCCTGTAAGGTTCAGTAACTAAGACTATGCTTTCCCAGCCACTTCCCAGATAATACCTATGCTTCTAGCGTTCAAATCATGACAGGAAGGGTCAGCTTCCTCAACTGACTTCTCTTGAAAAGTTCCCCAAGCTTTTTTTTTTTTTTCCAATTGCTTATTCCCTATGGTGTTTGGCATTCTATACTTCCTCCCAGGTTATTACCCCAGGATATTATCCTTCTTGAAGTGTTACCTACATATTAAAAATTACCCCCAAACTTTCTCATTTCAAATTTTATTTTTCAGCCACTGGTCTCATTATGAAAACATTTGTAACGGGAAAGTTTTCCACGCTTATTAAAAATATCCCTTTTCTTTTTATAGATCTATCTTCTGAAGGGAAAGACTCAGTTGGGACCAAACAAACCAGATGCCAGAGGCACGGATATTAGACTCTAGTCTAAATGAGCTCAGAGGCTGCAGACCGCATAGGCGGGAAGAAAGTGAGGTGGAAATAAACGCAAAATGCATTTGCTGGAGGAGTCCTGCGGTTTAAATATAGTCAGCCCACCAGGGAGTTTAATTTTGCGCATCTAGAAGCTGACAGAGAAGCCTGGGATAAAAGTAAACTGTGACCTCTCCTGATGTCTACCCATCTTTGGACATGATATAGAAGATTTTATTTCATTGCATTAATTTGGCAAAGTACTGAGTAATGGAGTGTCTGTCTTTTCCAGGTACCATCCTAAACCCAGCTTTGGATGAAAGATGCCAGACAGCCTCCTGATGCTGCTCATTGGTAAGATTCACAGAAACCACACTAAACTAGTGGTTTTTATCAGTTCTTTACTTTTTGAACTGGCCTTTTACTGCTTCCAGTCTTAGCAGGATTACCTGTTTCTCTTACACCAATGTATGAAGCACGCGTGCGCGCGCGCGTGTGTGTGTGTGTGTGTGTTGGAAGGTGTTAACTTGTCTTTTAGTTGATAGTTCTCCATTTAAGAGTAGCCGTATCCAAACTTGAGGTAGATATGAAAGAATATAATGCAAAGTTCTAAAATAATGAGCGTAATGACCTTGTAACAGCACTCTAACTGGTCTGTTAACTTGCTTCAAGTCCACACACTCCTTACTTTCTGAAATAAGTCCCATGATCTGCAGCAAGGAGGCCACTAGCCTTGAGGGGTGTAGGACTAAAACTCGCCCAAGCCATAGAGGCCAGCATGTCTGATTGAAGCAACCTTGGCTTTTTGATGACCCTAGTATTTTGTTTTTAAACAAAATGTTTTCATCTTTCAGGTCACACAAATGATTTTACTAACCTCCCTTTGTGTATCTATCTGTAGGACCTTGCCCTCCTTTGCAGAATGAGCAGAATATTCCTGCACATTGTGGAACAAAAACTGAACCTGCTCATACAACCCCCCGGGGGGCACTGAGATAACATTGTTAGCTGGTACCATCGAGTCAGCATGTAATCAAGAAATATTGCAGAGCACTGCCATTCCATTTCCTGGTTAATTACCCTAAACCGTTTTCAAAACCCCAAGACCAGGCAGAAACCTCAGAGTTGACTCTTGGGCAAGAGTCCACCTTCTCCTCAGGTGGCTGGCCTCCTGAATAAACTTCAAATTCCTTTCCAGTCAAAACTGTCTCTTGAGTATTGGTCTTTCAAGTGACAGGCAGCTGAACTTGGGGCTTGGTAACACCGTGCTGAGTGGGTGGGGTTCAGGGGTTGTCTCTCTAGGAGTCAGGGTACATGTATTCTCTTTTTGGGAAGAGAGAGTGAACCAACTTAACCAACATTTGATAACCACACTGGTGGTCTTTGGTGGTCACTATGCTGTTTACCAAATGTTCCAGGCTGCCATGGAAGATGTATTAGTTCCTGTGGAAGTTATAGGCAGCTATGGCATCTGCCGTAGACAATCAAGGATGATCAGAAATGGTGTATATCAATTGTGGGGTGGAAATTCTGATGATCACAGAAGCTTCTACATCTTGAGGAATATATATGTAAGCAAAAAAATATTTTAATGGGGTTAGCCATCATTATTATTAGGGGCAACTTGTTACTGCAACATGATCTAGCCCTGATTCTGACTAACACAGAATTTAACTTGCTCAGTCTCTATCTTCCTACTCTTTTCTGGCTTTCTTTCTTGCTTGCTTGCTTGCTTGCTTTTTTATATCTTCCCCCATCCCAGCCACTTCCCTCAAGCTTTAGTGCTTTTTCCAGTCTGTATTCCTAATTTGTGATGGGCAGGTAATCTTTTTCAGAGTCCTTCGTGGGTAACACATAAGTAGCCACCAATATCTATTCTTAGGGCCAACCCTGGTAAACGCCAGAGCACTCAAATAGAATTCATGCTGACAATATAAATGATCTCTAATTCATCTGGAAATGACTCACATTAGCTAAGAACTGGCCTTCCAAGTACTGGCCATATGTTTTTGTTGTAAATACTATTAGCGGATGGGCTGTAGCCATTATCTAAATTAGCAGATATTTAAGCCTGGATGAGCAGTATGAAAATCCTTGAGAGTTGGCAACATTTTTAGATTCCGTTGTCTTTAGCTACAAGCTAGATGAGCTGCAAGAGGTTCAAGGGTTTGTCTATCTTTGATCTGTGTGGAAATATACATTTGTCCCCAAAAATCTCTAGAGAAGCACATATATTATTCACAATAAAAACAACTTGAAAATAAATACAATTTCCCACCAGAGTTACCAAATCTTAGTTTGATTTTTAAGTTTGACAAGCAATATATCCAGCCACACAATACATAGTGGCATTTAGTGTACTTGTAGTGTAAAATGTGGTTAGTTTTGAGAATACATATATATAAAAAGAGAGAGAGAACCATACTAGTGAATATGTAAAGGACTATCACAAATGGCAAAGGCTAAAGTTATAAGTTGAAATCTACGACACGTTCACAGGAAGCATATATAAGAATATTCATTGCAGTATTTCTCAGGAATAGCACAAAATTGGAAATCTTAATCTATGGAGAATGAATGAATGGATTGTATTACAGGCACCCAATGAAAGACTATAGAATTTTAAATGAACTAGATGTATAGACTAAATGTGGAAATATATTGGATACATAATATTGCATGAAAATTAATTAATTAAAAGTTAATTTATTATTTATACATTTATAAACCAAATTTAATATTGCACTCATGTAATATTAACAATTCCAAATTATCATATATTTTTATGTAAAAATATGTGCACAGTCAGTTAAATACCTGATCAAGAAGGCTACACATCAACTCAAGAAAAAATTTTCTCTTAGAGGGAGAGAGGGGTATCAGGAGGGATTTAATGGAATTTCAAATACATCTATAATATTTTATTATTTTAAATAAGTTTAACATAAGAAACAGCAAAAGCAAGAAAAAAACAGTAAAAGTCACTAAAAATTCAAAAACATAAAAAGTTAAAACAAAAAAATGAAGAATGATAGATAACAGTGGTTAAAATTTTGTTGCATTTTGGATTTTAATATAGCTTGGTAGTTTAACCTAATTAAATTCATATTCCTTACAAATATCTCCTACTTCAATGTATGTGCCCTGATTAACTTACTGATACATTTAGATTGTTTTGGTTTAACAAGAATAACTGTCATAGATATGTTTGTACATAACTTTAAAAGAGCAGTTATAATAATAGTAGACATTTGTGAAATGATTACTGTGTAACCAGTACTTTTGTAAATGCTTTGAATATATTTAATCTTCATCAAATCCCAATGAGAGTGAATTATCCACACTATAAAATGGAATAACATTTATTTATTTTTTTAAAACATTTTTAATGTTTTACTTACTTCTGAGAGAGAGAGACAGCGTGAGCAGGGGAGGGTCAGAGAGAGAGGGAGACACAAAATCCGAAACAGATTTTGATCTGAGCCAGCTGTCAGCACAGAGCCTGACACGGAGCTTGAACCCACGAACCGTGAGATTAGGACCTGAGCCGAAGCTGGTCGCTTAACCGACTGAGCCACCCAGGCGCCCCAATGGAATGACTTTTAAATTACATAAGGGCCCCAGTTTATGAAAGCCAGGGCCAGCATTCAAACTGGAGCCCACTTATCTGTCTATGATGCTTGTATATGCTCAGTATTAGGGCTATATTCCCACTACACTATGCTTTTGGTATTATATTCAGGCTTGCTTCTTAGGAAAAATTGAGGTGCCCAAGACAGCTACCTAAGCAACAAAAAATTAATTCCTTTTGTTTCTGAGCATGTAGGCTAGACTGTGTTTCTGTTTCTCTTGCGGTTGGTTGTCTGGTGGGTTTTCACCAGGGGATATGAAGGGAAGTGACAGCTGTCCTTCTGCATTAAAACTCGAAGTGAATACAATGCTCTCTCTTCTCTTATGTCTGCCAGATGCAGGTGATAAAGAATTAGGATATGGCGATGCCTTAGAAGGAAGGAGCTTGATCTCTGAATCACTGTATTGAAGAAAATTGCTCAACTGGGGCTATCACATGAATGAAAAATAAACCTCTCTTGTCTTTAAACCAGTTTACATGCTTGAATTTCTCAGTTATAGCACCTCAACCTGTACCGACTTACAGAGTAGAGTTCATAGATCAAAGATAATATTTTCAAGGTTCTTGACAGATGACGGCAAGTTGCATTTTAACACGATTATATTAATTTTACATGCTCGCCAGAAATGTATGAGGGACTATCTTATTTCACCTCCCAACATACAATATTTTTTAAAAACATTTTTATTTGATGCGGTATTATGCTTTGAATACATCTTTCCAATATTTTGCAGAATAGAAATAACTATTGTGGCCAGCACTAAGAGGATAGCTAAAGGCTATAAAGTGAAGGGCATGTGAGCTGTTGTGCTGGTTTGGTCAGAGAAGAATGAGATTCATATGGAAGGAAGTAAACTTCAGGCCAAGTGACCTGAACTTAAGAGTCTAGTGATGTGAAAAATTGTGTTTTGGTAAAACTCTGAGTATATGGGGGAGAAAAATAAAAAATGAACTGGTTGAAAGGGTACTCTAAGGAATATAGACTTGGGAAAAGATGTAAATATAGAGCTTTTTGGATGGGGCTCCAGAACATGTATACAGAAATGGGCTACTTGATTAAAACAGCCTGACCTGAACCAAAAGCAGAGATGGATAGGTCTGAGATTTCAAAGGGCAGAGCCTTCAATGCTCTGTAACCCAAAGGTTACAGAATTGTCTGCTGGAATTCCAGAAGTTTGATGCCAAGGGATTTTCAGTCTGGAAAAGCCTTTCCTGAAATACCAGGGTTATAGAAGAATCTTTAACTACGCCGTGATTTGGGGAATATAGGAGTCTAGCAAGCTCTTCTAGAAGGATCTATTGAGCTTGCTTATTGCTTATTGCCAACTCAAACATGGTGTTCCTTTGATGGATCTGTTAAAAGTCCATTCATTCAGCAGATACCTAAACTGCCTGCAGTTTATACAACACACTTTTATCACATTATTCTAAAAGCCCTGCACTTAGAGTGATTGTGTATGTATAAGATGATAAAGTACACAGTGGAGCAAGGAGTCCTGCCAAAGAGGAGAAAGTGGGGAAATTCCATAATCCAGTACTGCCTTTAAAGGAGAGACTTCTATATATTAGACTTCAATCTTGGCACACTCAGCCTAGGGGGTTCTATAGGAATTTTATTTTCATGGAATTACGATGGCAGCTAGTTTTTCAGGTCACAAATCTGGGTTTAAGTCCAGACACTGACACTTAATGGCTGTTTGATCTTGGGTAAGTTGTATGAACTCTCTGTGTGTCATTTTCATCAGTAAATATGGAAAATGATAATACCTTCCTCAATGGCAATGTGATTGAGTTACATATATAAAATTTGTAGTAGACTGAATCATGGCTCCCAGAGTTATCTGGTCCTAATTCCTGGGACCCATCTATGTTTCCTTCTATGGTAAAGAAGGTCTTTGCAAATTATTAAATCAAAAAGATGTAGAGATGGGAAGATTATCCACAGGTGCCCTAAATGCAATTACATGTATCTGTATAAGAAGAAGGCAAAGGGATATTTGACCACATTTAGATATAGAAGAAGGTGTTACATTGATGCAGGCAGGGATTGAAGTGATGTGACCATAAGCCAGGGAATACCAACAGCCACCAAAAGCTGGAGGAAGCAAGGAACAGACTCTCCTCTATAATCTCCAGATGTAGCACAGGCCTGTTGACATCTTACTTTCAGCCCAGTGATACTGATATGGACCTCAGATTTCTGGCTTCTTTAATTGTGAGAAAATACATTGTAGTTGTGTTGTTTTTGTTTTGTTTTGTTTTGTTTAGTTTATTTATTTTTGAGAAAGAGACAGAGTGAGCAGAGGAGGGGTAGAGAAAGACAGAACCCCAAGCAGGATTCACATGATCTCACAAGCCATGAGATCATGACCTGAGCGGAAGCCAGGAGTCAGACAATTAACCAAGTGAGCCACCCAGGCACCCCTAAACTCGTGTTGTTTTAAGTAACCTAGTTTGAGGTAATGTGTTACTGCAGCCACAGGAAACTAATACAAATGCTTAGACCTGTACTTCTAACATACTAAGCATTATAAAACGTTTGCTGTTAGTATCTCAAGAAAATAGCCAGAACTTCAGATGCTGAAATATTGAGGATCAGACAGCTCAAGGACTATTAACTATATATTTTCAAGGAATGTGTTTCTGTTTACTTGGCTACTGAAGGGATTTTCAGACAGAAGCTTATTCTCAAGAGGCAAGTGAAAAGAACCTGCCATCTGGCATCCCACCTTCCACCAGAAGACAGTTTAATCAGAAGCAACAAGGAGAAGAGGACTCAGAGAGCCTTACAGGGAAGCAGTGGCCACATTCCACAGCCTTCTCCTTCTGGTTAATTAAGATGATGTTCTACTCATAGTCCATGCAGTAAAATCACCTAGAAGGTATGTGACATAGTTGTTACGGCCTTAAAACGTGCCCCTGAGCAGTATCTAGAGTTAAAACTTTGTCTCCCAAAGAATAAGAAACTCATGCAAGAGAAGGTGATCCAACTAAAGTGACTCTGTAGTTACAAGTTACGCGTTCCGAGCACCCACTTCCAAGCCCTCTCTAGCCCTTAGCCTTCTTTGTAAACTGAGAAGTGGGGAGGAGGGTGGACAGTGAAGCCACGTTTTCTCTTTGGATTATTGTGTGAAAT
This sequence comes from Hyaena hyaena, assembly GCF_003009895.1. Classification (NCBI taxonomy): domain Eukaryota; kingdom Metazoa; phylum Chordata; class Mammalia; order Carnivora; family Hyaenidae; genus Hyaena; species Hyaena hyaena. Next base: position 2,693,303 of record NW_024080747.1, read on the forward strand.
TAAATAAACACATGTAAAATGCTTAGTCTTAGACCTCGTGAGCAGGAAATATTCAATAAACGGTATCCAAAAAAGATTAGACCAAGGCACAGATTCAATCAGAAACAATGGAAGTTTAAGTAGACAATTGACTTAGGCGAGTTTGAAGAAAAGTACCAAAACTTGTGCACAAAAGATCCTACCATGTTTTTTGGTTTAGGTCCAAATATTGTTTGCCTTACTCTCTAAAGCATGAAAGCCTGGTGGCACAATGTTTGGGGGTAGCATATTAGGATTGGAGAGGTTATTCCTGAAAAGAAACGTAAGTAATAGGAGATAGTCCAACTTTTTAATAAACTTAAAGTGGGGGAAAATCCTGACAGTGAAAGGAGATGCTGGCATTAAAGCAATAATAATTACAGAAATCCTATTTTTGCCAAGTTTGAGCTCCAGAAAGGAGGTTATGACAAATCACTTAACTTCATCATAGCCAGATTAAAAATACTTTTAAATGGTTATTTCTTTTTGAGAGAGAGAGAGTGTGTGCGAGCAAGTGAGGGGTAAAGAGAGAGGTGGAGAGAGAGAGGGGGACAGAGCATCCAAAACGAGAGCTCTGCACTGACAGCGGAAAGCCCAGAGGGAGAGGGGGGAACCTTAAGCAGGCTCTGCACTGTCAGCATGGAGCCTGATGTTGGCCTCGAACCCACAAACCCATGAGATCATGACCTGAGCCAAACTCAGGAGTCAGATGCTCAACCAACTAACCCACCCAGGCGCCCAGCCAGATTTTAAATTTTAATGGGGGTGATAAAATTGACAATATAAAGTGGCCATAGAGGCCATGTAGGAAAGCCAGACATGCATTACCCGAGTGGAAAAAGACTGAAGCCTCCTTGTCTGCTTCAACCGCAATGCTTCTGCTGAAAAGCATCCCAAGATTGTGAGCTGTGTAATAATGTGTAAACTGAGCCAGTTGCCATCTGCTGCCTTCATGTAGCAAGGCCAGAGGTGAAAGGCTGAATTTGGCTATTCTTATAATTGTTTATAGCTCTTGTTCTTTGTTGTCCACTAGAAGCCATTCCCTCCTTCCTTAGACCACAATACCTACTTGCAAGTCCAATGATGGGCATGTGATCTGCTCCTGACCGATGATGTGTCAGGAGAAGTTTGCTCAGGGGTTCTGGAAAATGTACTTTTTCTTTAATAATTGCAAGGGAAGGAGACTGCCCTTGTGGTGCCCTTGCTTTGAGCCACAGTATAGCTGTGTGATGCTTGGAACTGTATGGAGCACCAGGAAACTGCACGGGACCATGAAAGGAAGAGTAGCAGAATCAGAGACCTGCTTTAAATGACCTCATGGATCTGCTGCCAACCACCTTCTTCTTCGAGACTTCTAGGTACATTCGGCATATAAACAGTTGGTCAGCCATTTGTCCCTTGCAAATACAAGTACAATAGTCCCTCTTTGTCTGCAACAAATACATTCCAAGGCCCCCATTGATGCTTGAAACAGTGGGCACTACCGAACCCAAAATATACTATGTTTTATTCCTATACGTACATACCTATGATGAAGTTTAACTTGTCAATTAGGCACAGCAGTGACACAGAGATTAGCAATAACTAATAATAAAATAGAATAACTGTAACAATATGAGAGAAATTCTGTAAAAGTGGTCTCTCTCCCTCTCGCAAAATATCACATTGTACTGCACTCACCCTTCTTGTGATGATGTGAGATGATAAAGTGCCTACCTGACAGGTTGAAGTGAGGTGATTAACTTAGTTATTGTGATGTAGCATTAGGCTGCTCTTAACCTTCTGAGGATACATCAGAAGAGTCATTTGCTTCTGGAAGGTGCTTGATTGCTGGTAACTGAAATGGCAGAAAGTGAAACCACAGATAAGAGAAAACAGCTGTGTTTGTAATTGGTAGGATCTCAACAAATAAACTCAGGCTGTCAATAATTTAGGTGTAGGGAACTAGGAGCACACAAAGACATAAATCGTAAATCCACTGGAACATCTTTGGGGAAAGGGTGGAAAATAACTTCAAATTACTCAACCAGAGAATAAAGAGAACAAGGAAAAAGGTAAATCAATTACATTTAGTTATTCATTGATTTATTCATGTATTTGTTGAGTCTATATTATTCAACGGACACTGTGCTCCTAGGAATACTTCTTTTTAATGTTTACTTATTTATTTTTAAAAGAGAGACAGACAGACAGACAGACAGAGAGAGAGAGAGAGCAAGCAAGAGGGGCAGAGAGCAGAGGACACAGAGCATCCCAAGCAAGGTCAGTGCTATCAGTCCAGAGCTGGATGTAGGGCTCAAGGTCATAAACTATGAAATGATGACCTGAGCCAAAATCAAGAGTCAGATGCTTAACCTTCTAAGCCACCCAGGCGCCTCTAGGAATGCCCTGATGGAAGAGATGGGATTGTGCCTTTATATAGTGTCTACGCTTCATAAATAAACTTATGTAAAAGAATACAGAATGGCAAGTGCCAAGGAAAAAATAAAGACAGTGACAAGGTAAGACTGAAGAGATAGGATTGAGGTAATCTACTTTAGGCCGATTTGAAGGATGAGAATGGGCCCAGCCTGGGAAAATCATGGGAAACAATCTTACAGGCAGAAGAAGTGCAAGGCTTTGAAGCCAGAAGATTCTAGAAAATTCAATGAGGCTGGAGCTGTGGGAGTTAAGGACAGGAAGAGAGGATATGAGAGCAAAGAAGTAGAGTAGGAGTCAGACTCTGTAAGGCCTAGCGGACCATGTAAAGGAAATGTATTTCCTTTCATTTTAAATCTAGTTGGAAGCTAATGAGGGGTTGTAAGCAGAGAAGTGCAATGTTCTCATTTACTTTGTTAACAGTTCACTCTGCAGCGTGCAGCATGGCCTCAGGGGCAAGAGCTAAATCAGAGAAACCGCTGGCAACCATCCAGGAGAGAGCTCCTGTGCTTTCACTAGGTGGTAGCAACTTGAGCAACACTGGTTGGTAGAAGCAATGGGTATGCTGGCAAAATGAATGTGTTGGTGCTGGAGGGGATAAGTCCAGAAGAGTTCACAGGTTTCTAGCTTGATCACTGGGACATGACTGCACTTTTTAAGATGAGGGAAGACTTTGAAGAAAGATACATAGAGTTCTGTTTTGATCACAGTGTGTTTGAGAAGTTCTGGAGCTATCAGGTGGAGGGATCAAGGAGGCAGTTTGACATATGAGTGTGAACTTCAGGGAGGAGTCAACATCGGAGATAAAACTTTATTGTAACATAGAGATGGCAATTAGGGACCAGATCACATCAATTAGGGAAAGTGTACAGAGATTAAAAAAAAAAAAAAAAGACTCAAGACTGATGTCTGCTGTGCGCTGACATTTAAAAGTCAGATAATGAAAGAACAACAACTTAAAAAAAAAAAAGTCTGCTGAAAGCAGTGAGTAAGAAGGAAAAGCAGGGGAACATAAGGCAATATTAGTTGCAACCTAAAAAGATTTCAAAAAGCAGAGAGTGATGAGAAACGTGTTGCATATGCTTGAAAATTCTAGTAAGTTCAGAATACAGACATAACCCGTAGCCATAGGCATAGTCACGAGACGGGCAAGAAGATCATTGATGATATTGACAAGAACAGTTCGAGCAGAACAAGTTTATAATTTGCCTATTTCCTTTCCACCCCAGGAGTCTCTTTATTGAGAAATGAACCAGATTCCACATGGGACAGAAACTGCCTTATGAGATACGTAGCAGTTCTGAAATACAAAATGAAATAAACTATAAACACCTTTCTATCTTCGAAAGATGGGCTATGAGGCAAGGAATGTTTTAAAATAGATATGTGTTCTTTAAAAAGTGTATTCTTTAAAAAGAGACTAAAAAAGACAGAGTTAGGAATACCAGGCCAAGCCAAAATTATGACTGCCTTTAATGTAATAATGTATATCTAAATCATTCTAAGAAATAAGGATAATAGATAGTAAGGAATAAGGATGAATAAATATTAAACAAAAGTATATATAATGAAAAAGAAAATAGACTCACTTATTTTCTTATTTCAAAGTTATTACTCTACCTGGATGTTTACCCAATTTCTCTGCCTTTCATTCTCAACAGAACAAGGATCCCTGTTCCTGAAAGAAGCATGACCCCCCCTTTCTGTGTTCTGGGTTCTGTCCTTTTCAAGGACTGTTCTCCTTCAATTATCCTCTCTCCCACTGTATTATAAATGTCTCCCTTTCTCCTGGTTAATTCTCACCACAGAATAATGATAATCCAATGTTTCTGGCATTTTCTATCCTCAAAGAATTGTTCTAAACTCCTGTCCTTCTTAATCTAATGAATTGGTCCACTCATTTCTCATTACCAATTTTCTCTTTGAACTCAATAAAACCAGGTCCTTATCCCCTCTATTCCACTGAAACTGCCTTTGTCAAAATCACCAAGAGACCTTATGTCCCCTTATTTTCTCTGCTTATTCTCTCCATGCTTGATGTCTCAGCAGTCTTTGACATAGTTGGCCATTCTATCTGTCTCTCTCTCCAGGCATTGCCAAATATGCCCCAGGGAAGAATCACCTCTTGCTGAAAACCACTGTTCCAGAACAATCAGCCCTCTCCTCTTGCCTGGATGACTGCATTTCCCAACCAAGTGGGTCTCCTTGCCTCTACTTTCAACACTCACATTCAAGTTCCCACATACTACTAAGATGAGCTTTTTTTTTTTCAATCATAAATCATTTCATGTCATTTCCCTGATTAAAACATTTTACTTAAAATAAAACCAAATTTTGGGGGGCCTGAGTGGCTCAGTCAGTTAAGCAGAGGACTCTTGATTTCAGCTCAGGTCTTGATCTTATGGTATGTGAGATGAAGCCCCATGTTGGGCTCCAGTGCGTGGACCCTGCTTATGATTCTCTCTCTGCCTCTCTCCCTTTCTGCCCCTCCCCAGCTCTTGTTTGCTCTCTCTCATAATAAACTTTAAAAAATTTTAAAGAACCCACCAAATTCCTTATGTGGTTATAGCCATTGATCACATATCCTGTGTCATATGGTTCACTATGTTCCAACCACACCGTTTCTCAAACATAGTAGGCTTGTCACACTTTAAGAGCCCTTGTTCTTCCCTCTGGAAAACTGTTTCCTACCACTCAGATCACAGCTTAAATGTTGCCTTCTAAGAAAGTATATCACAGAGAATTTATTTAAAATATTCTGCCTCCTACCACTGCCAAGGGACAGAAAGTCTGTTGGTGATTTTGACAAGGGCAGTTCAAGTGGAATATAGGGGATAAGGACCTAGTTTTACTGTGTTCAATGTAGTTTCTTTGTTTTAGCTAACTGGGGTGATTTCACTCATCTGCTTTTGTTTACATGGTTACCTACCTACCTACCCCAGTAGACTGTCAGCTCCATAATAGCAAGGAGCTCTGTAAGAATTTTATCTTTCTTGTTCAGTACAGAATCCTAAGCATATAGTATTCATTGATCAACTAGATGGAAAATTCAAGCAATTTAATTTTACATTAATATGAGTTTGAATAACATTATGGGAGATGGTCACAGCTGGATGTGCCAGTAATCAACTTAAGATCTTTGGTGATGTTATAATGAAATGATAATAAATCCTGGCCATAATTTTCTGCTAGATGTTTCTAGTAGATTATCTTAAGGTCTCTCCTCTGGTTTTTTATTTTATCTGGTAGCTCTTCACATCATTTGATTGTACCACATTGCTTCTATGTATGAAATGACATCTTGACACCCGCCCCTTATCTTGCAGAAAATTGTCAGAAATCTCCGTGGAGAAGGGTGTAAAGGCTGTCTGATACTTGACTTTCTTTGCTTTCTTTATCACAACGTTTTCAGAAAACACCAATGGAGCCACATAATCTTGTGTGGAGACTCCTGAGAAATCCAGTAATCCTCTACTAATAGCTGTCCCGGGATTAATTTACAACATAGACAAAGCATTCACCTAAACAATAGTATCTTTGATTGAGCATCCCTCTGAATTCTCAGTACAGTTAGCTTAAAGATACATTCACTGTAACAACCCTTCATCACATTTGTGGAGAGCTTAGTACGTGCCAGGTGGTGTTCTCAGGCCTTGTGATATAGCAGGGAATGACGGAAACAAATTTCTGCTCTCACAATATATACAAATGGAAATAAATGCTAAGAAAGACAAGGAAAGTGAAGCAGGAAATAGGTGTTGGCTTACTTACTATAATCACAGTAAGTGATCTATCTTATGTCAGAAAGAAAGGGTGGACCTCCTTGATTTGAGGTTCGTATTTAAACATAGACCTAAATTCAGCGAGGCAGCCGATAGGAAGCTCCTTTAAAACCCAGATGGGATGTGGCTACCTGGGAGAAGAGTTCTCAGGCAGAAAAAATGGCAAGTACAAAGGATATGGAATGACAAGGGATCAGTGGGGAGTGAGAGTGAGTGCCAGAAATTAGGATCAGAGAACTAAGATATTGGATTGTACTTTTTATTTTTAATTATTTTAGGGTAAAAGTTTACATATAGCAAAATGTGCATGCAGATCTTAATTATGCAAGTGAAGTATAGAATATTTTTACCAACACAGAAAATCTTGAGACCCTCTTCCAGTCCTTGCAATCCCTCCATAGGTTACCACTGTTCTGATTTCTATCACCAGAGGTTAGTTTTATGTTTTTTTAAATTCATTTGCATGGAATCACACAAAATATACCTTTTTGTGTCTGGCTTCATGTTTGCTTTAGTTGTTGTTTTTTCAGATTGACTTGTGTTGTTCTGTGTATCAGATATTCATCCTTTTTTATTTCTTGTGGTATTCTCCTGTGTGAATATATCACCAACAGTTCATCAAACCTCACTGGAATTTGGGCTATTTCTGGTTTTTGGATATCTTCAGCGGAGCTTCCATAAATATTTGTGTCTAAGTATTTGTGGGCACTCATTTTCATGTCTCTAGCATAAATACTTTGGATCGAGATTTTGTGGATAAAGAATAGATGTATGTTTAACTATGTAAATAGCTGCCATATCAATTTTTCCAAAATGCGTTTTTGCCATTTTACAGACCCACTGAAATGTATAAAAGTTCTAGTTCTGTATTGCTCTTATTGTTTTTTTAAATTTTAACTATTTTAGTGGATGAGAAGTACTATTTTTATGTTAATTGAATTTGTATATTCCTGACAACTCGTGATGTTTAACACTTTCTTATATGCTTGTTGGACAGTTGTTCATCTATTTCTATTAAGTGCTTGTTCAAGCCTTTTCTCCCACTTTAATTGGGTTGTCTTTTTTTAATGTTTAATTTATTTTGAGAGAAAGAGAGAGGCAGAGAGGGAGAGAGAAAATCCCAAGCAGGCTCCACACTGTCAGTGCAGAGACCAATGAGGGGGCTCATGAACCGTGAGATCATGACCTGAGCCAAAATCAAGAGTTGATGACTAACCAACAGAGCCACCCAGGCACCCCAATTGGGTTGTCTTTTTATCATCAAGTAGAAAGAGTCCTTTTTATATTCTGGTTGTCTACGCACTGACATAGTGTCTCTCCTATAGTAGATCCTCTTGAGTGAGCATTACCATGAAACATGAAAATTGTCACACTTGGTGCTCCTTCCCATATAAGCATTTTCATGTCACCATCCCAGATCTCCTTGTTATGGGCCCTTGAAACTTCTTAGAGGTTCTCTGTCTCTTCTGGAGTTCTTGTGTCTTGCCAAGAACTTCTACAAATAGTTACTTTTTGTTTATCTTGTCCAATTAACAGGATGTTATTAATATAGTGGACAAATGTGATGTTCTGCCAGTTTGTCTCTGTCTTATGACAGAGGGAAAAACAGTTAACATAGCTTCGGGGTGAGAAGATAAACATATGGCTCATGTAGGAGCTACCCTATATGCACTGTGTTCAGACTATGTCTCCAAAGCTTTACCAGGGTGTTAAAATTTATATGCCAGGAGTATTTCTTAATTGATAAACTTTTGCTCCACATCTTTGATCACATGTCCTCATAATCCAGTGTTACACATACTCTTTCAGCTCTTCCTTTGGATTCTACTATTGCTTTGGGATATGGTCCCTTTCCTTTCTTACGAGGCCCAGTACACCTGTGGCCTAATTTTGCTGTTCCTTAAGGCTATGTTATGGGCCTGGGTACTAGGAGAAAAACTGGGGTGGAAATCCTGGTGGGAGTTCACATCTTGTTATGGAAAAGCCTCTGCACTGTCTTCAAAAAAAAAAAAAGGAGGAATGTGTCACTAAGGAATCTGAGGCCTCATGATTTGGGGAATCATCAACCCCATTCCATGGGTCATGGTCCCATTTCCAACCAGCGCTCTGGCTCTGGCATAGAAAATAGCAGTTTAAGAGTTTAACCTTCTTTGAAGCTCTGCTACTCTTAATATTAACTCCTACCCTTGGTCCTCAGCATTCCCTGCCTTCCTACTGCAGGAATTAAGAGCCTTTTTCAGTGCTACCAAAGAGGCCTCTGGCTTTCATTCTTAGCTTTTAATTGCATGTTATCTTTTCCTTATCTTTTTCTAGAGCGTCAGTGGAGCTTCACAACTGTAACTCTTATTGGCACAGATTTTCACATCTGCATATGGAAGACTTTTCAATGGAGTTAATAGTTGCAAAACTCTTATTTTGGGTTTGATGGGTTCAGACAATAAGAGTTTTTAATGGAATCTCCCAAAGTTTGAGATAAAGAAAACGGACTATTTTTTAGTAGTTTGTGTATAAGTGAGCAATAAAGGCCAAATGACGGTCTTAGCATTATTTGAAAGCAGTTCTCAACTGGCAGCTAATGTGCCCCCTGGGGGATATTTGGCAATGTCTGGAAACATTTTTGATTGTGAAGACCGGGGAGGAGCCAGGAGTACTGGCAACTAATGGGTAAAGGCCAGGGATGCTGCTAAACATCTTACAAATATAGGAGATACTGCTTCCCCACCACCCTCCCTTCCCCCCACCCCTGCCTTGAAAAACTAGTATGCTTTCCAAATGGCAACAATTCCAGGTGAGAAACCCTGACTTAAAACTTACTACCTTCAGAGGTGCCTGGGTGGCTCAGTCAGTTAAGCATCCGACTTTGACTCAGGTTAGGATCTCAAGGTTTGTGAGTATGAGCGCAATGTCAGGCTCTGTGATGTGCTGACAGGTTGGAGCCTGGAGCCTGCTTCAGATTCTGTGTCTCCCTCTCTCTCTGCCCCACCTCCGCTCACACTCTGTCTCTGACTCTCTCAAAAATAAATAAAAATTAAAAAATCGTTTTTTTAAATTACCTTCTAAGAAGAGGAAACCCCTAAGATCTAAAAAGTGTTTAGACTCTTGAGCCTGCCTTCCCAGGACCTGATGTTAAGGAAATTTAGTTCATAGTGTATGCTTCTCTAATTCCAATTCATTGTACACAGTTCTTGACAGTGTTCATAAGGCAGAGGATTATTTAATTTGCAGGTGATCCCCTTTACTGAAAAACAAATTCTCAGTTTGAATATAAAGTCTCGTTTTTTACTCATAGACCTCTCTATAGTTTGCCATTCCCAATCCAAGGTCTCCCTGAAACTGAGTTGAGATAAAGGGAGGCCAAGATCTCAGACTTATTACGAGAGATACTGTGTTCCACGGGACTGAAAAAATAAGAAATTCTGAGCCTCGGATGGCCCTCAGGAAACATGCATTCTGCTGCTCTTCTCAGGCTCTCTAGCAGCCTGACTTACTGGTTTTGCAAATACTGCTGCCACCCTCGAGGAGGGGTGACTATGCTTCTGCACAGGAATACCTGTTGGGTAACGCGTCCCGGCAGATGCAGCCAGGCAGCCCTGGGTCCCACGTAAACTCCCCGCGAACAGCGCTCCTTGGCAGGTGGGCGGAGCGCGAGGAAAGGTGGGGCCACAAACCTCCCCCGCGTACTAGACCCGAGGCCGGGCGGCCCAGGGAGGTCCCGGTTGGAGGGGGCGGTCCCGGCAGCGGGCGCAGGCGCTGGTCGGTGCACTCGCCGCGGCCCCGCCGCCCAGCCCTCCGCCGCGGTCCGCCCCCTGAGGGGCGGAGGAGGGCGCGCGGGCCCCGGCGGCCAGGGCCCGCCCCTTCGCCTTCCAGAGCGGGCGGGCGGCGCGGGGAGGCGGGGCCGCGGCGGCCGGCCCTGTCTGCGCCTCGCTGGCCTCGGAGCTGGCAGACGCTCGGGGGAACATGGCGGCGGCGGAGCTGGCTGTCCCGGCGCTCCCCAACAGCGGCGGCGCGGGGGCGCCGTCGGGCACGGTCCCCGTGCTCTTCTGCTTCTCGGTCTTCGCGCGGCCCTCGTCCGTGCCGCACGGCGCGGGCTACGAGCTGCTCATCCAGAAGTTCCTCAGCCTGTACGGCGACCAGATAGACATGCACCGCAAATTCGTAGTGCAGCTCTTCGCGGAAGAGTGGGGCCAGTACGTGGACCTGCCCAAGGGCTTCGCGGTGAGCGAGCGCTGCAAGGTGCGCCTCGTGCCGCTGCAGATCCAGGTGGGTCCCGCCGGAGGGCCGCGCGCCCAGCTTCTGCTCCAGGTCCCCGCGCGTCCGTGTCTCCGCCCCCGCCGCGCTCCTCAGGTGCCCCGCGCCGCCCTGGCGCCGGGCCCTGCGCGCCTCGCCGGCTTGGAAGGGCTGTGCGGCGATCGCAGTCCTCGGGGACCGCTCGGAGAAGGGGCCAGTCGTACGGGGACGGCCGGCAGCTGTCCGCCCCCGAGGCGGGGGCGGGGGCTCCCCAGCGGGTCGCGGCGCGCGCGAACGCCCCCACGTGTGTGGTCCTCGGCCGCCCGCATCCGCTTTGTGTGCCTGAAGCAAGTCCAGCCGCCTGCGTAACGAAGGGCTGTGCGGTACTAGCTGTGATTTTATTTGGGGGTGATGCCCAATGGGGTAGAGAGTTGATGCAGAGTATTGGCCTTAGGGTTTGTTACCCGGAGTTGTGTTTACCACTTGCGGCAACACAAACTTCGGGAGTCAGACCTTTCCCCCTCCCCAGCTTTCAGTTTCTTGAGCTTAATCTTCCCCTAACATTAAGCGAAACAATCATTTGCGTAGCCTCTTCTTGGTAACTGGCTACCGAATCTGTTGATTACATATGCGTCGCCTACGTTGAAAAAGTCATTTGACTCTAGGACTGTAATACCTTTTAATTATCGAACTTTTGCTAGACCACGATTTTCTGGCTGAGAAAGTTGTTGCACCTGAGGATTATTTTATACTTTTTTTTTTTTTTTTTAAAGAGGTTCCCCAGTACCATGCGGGGCTGTCTCCTGTCCTTTTTAGGCTCAGAGGATTCACTGGAGGATTTTTATTTTTGAAAAGGAAGAACGTAAGGTATATTTTAGATACTACACTATCCACATTTTTTTCTTTAGTTGAGAAACGGTTAAGGTATTTCTTCTGAAGACCAAACTGAAATGTGGGATTCAGGCTTAGAAGGAATTTTAATATTCAAATGTCATATTCTTAAGATTGTTTTCTAGATTTTTTTTTTTCCAGCTGTATTCGGCTGCAGAATTGGTCTTGTGTGCTATGACACCACCCATGCCAGAAGCTTCCAAAGCAGGTACTTTTAACCTGGATAAATTCCTTATGTTCAAAGGACAAAGGCCATGAGATTCTACTGCCTATTCCTGGAGATCCTACAGGGATATCTCTGATCCCCCAGAATTTGTCCTGCTGTCGATAGGGAAATGGTGGTTTGTAGGTGTTCATAATACTCCCCCGCTTTTATGTCTTCAGGAGTTTTTGTGGCTGACACCTCTTTGCAACCTTCCTTGTCAGTGTATTTAGATAATTGCTGCCAAAATACCCAAGAAGTTGAATGCACCTTTGATAAATCCATTAATAAAGGCCAGAATCCACATACCAACTGAGGAGATCTGGAGCGATCCTGAGGATGCTGACTTCTTTCTGATGCATTTCCTGTAGCCTTTCTCCCCCAGATAAGATTTTTTTTATTTTGAAAAATTCAAGGCTCAGGTCTGCCGACTCTTTTTTATTAAACATGTGTGTACCTGAAACATCCTGGACATTCTCAAAAGGCATTATATAATTCAGGTCACTTGTGGCTTTTGAAATATTTTGCGTGGTGCAGGACACAACATAATTTTTTTGGTGGCGATGTTTAAAATAAAAATTATAATAGCAGAACTCTGTTCCATCTTTTAAAAAATGTTATTTATACCTCACTAAATAGTCCAAGAATTCCTAAGCCTCTGTTATATAATACTTTATATATTTCAAAGTTGTAAAAAATGTTTATTTTATATTATCTCATTTTAGTAATGATAATACTTTGACTTCTTCTGCTGGGTCCCTCCCCTAGCCTAAAAATAATGTGGAAGGACACACACCTCATCTATATCCATAAGCCTATTCTGAAGCCTGTTTTTATGTATATGAGAAGATCTACACACACACATGTGTATTTATGTCTGTGTATACTCAGAAGTGAAGGGGAAGATATTTCTTTCCATGATGTTTTGTTACATGTTTTTGGAACCTAGCTGTATAATTCAAAGGACGTGGATGTTTTGTAGCTAAATGAGACCATAGAGTTCATGACACAGACATTTGAGTGGCAGCATTAAGTGCCTGGCACAATGAAAGCAAACATGGATAAGACCGAATTCTTGTTCCTTACCTGATACTGTAACTCTCACTTTGCAAGAGAGCAGAACGGATGGTAAATTTCCCAAGACTCCAAGGTAATGGTGGAGCCGGCAGAGCTGGGAAGGGCCTTCCTTATAGCTGAGCATAGCATTCATCTTTTCTTTTTGTGCTTAATGAAAACATCAAGCAGCATAGAAAACAGGCCACAGACTTGGGCTTGTAATATCATTTGTTTTCCTGGTGTTCACTGCTCTTTGTTGTCGATGCCTGTCGCTTAGGAAGATTCAAGATGGCCCATCACTGAGGCCTTGCTACTGGGCATAGCAGACCCCTTCTCCCAGAGGCAGGGGCCAGAGAGCATAAGTTTGGCCACATGTAGTCCACTGCTTAAATAATGGAACTTGTTGTTTTCCTGAACACAGACCTTAGAGCCTCTAGGTTCCTGGCTCACGTACTGTATATTCTAGAATATATTCTTAATTTGCATAGGGGCGGGACTTTGCTTTCATGCTTGTCTGACTGCTACTGCTGTTGACCTTGTAAAACACCATGGTCGTTTGTGCCATACTGTCTGCGCCCCGGTGGGTTACGCTGTTCTGTGGGGACTGATCTTTGAGACTCCTGTTGCCAGTGTTGGACTTAGGAGTGTCTTCGTCTATGAAATGTTCTGTCAAAGTGACTGAGTGTCCGCTGACAGCTCAGGTAGCTGAAGTCAGCTCGTGTTTCAGGCATGGTTTATGTGTCTTGTGCTTTGTCAGAATGCTTGAAGTCTCAGGGAAATTTTGAGACACAGAGGAAGAAATATAAATGAGAGGATTATATGGTGGGAATTTAGGTCATTTTATAATTTACGGGTTTTAATTTTTCAAAAGGTGTTTCCCAGGTTCTAACGAACGGGAACATTGAACCCTGGAAACGCCTGTAAATTTGATATTATACCACCAGCACTTTATTTTCCAGCTTGTCATCAGGGAAGGCAGAGCCCAAAGGAAGAGGGGAAGAAATGGACATTTTAAGGAGGATGCCAGTGAGGCCACTTTGCCTCTGTACCTAGGAGGGAGGCCCTGACAGCTTTGTGTGGGCAGGAGATCAGGGCTTCCCTGGGAAGGTTATCTTGACCTTTCCTGAGATGGTTAATTGGGAGGGGATTTGACTCCAGCTTTCACGTTCTTGAAGGCTTATTACTACTATTACTATTTTTAACAGGGGGCATGGACATTTTCTAGCTAGAAGAGACCCCAGGGTTCGTGGTGGGAAGGGAGAGAAGGCAGGGTTTAAAAAGAAGAGGGAAAAGGGGAGCCTGGGTAGCTCAGTCGGTTAAGCATCCGACTTCAACTCAGGTCATGATCTCATGGTTCGTGGGTTCGAGTCCCTCGTGGGGCTCTGTGCTGACAGCCAGCTCGGAGTCTGGAGCCTTCTTCCAATTCTGTGTCTCCCTCTCTCTCTGACCTTCCCCTGCTCACGCTGTCTCTCTCTCTCTCTCTCTCTCTCTCTCAAAAATAAATAAAACATAGAAAGGAAGGAAGAAAGGTGAGGGAAACGAATCCGTACCCCCTTGAGCCTCCTGGATTTGAAGGTGGTGATTTTTGATTACAAAACCTTTGCTGTGGGAGCATGTAGGAGGAGCAGATAGATAATAATGCTGAGATAATGTTGAGAAGCAGAGTAGAGGAAGAGGCCGGACAGATCTCTGGGAGGTGAGCAGTGTCGGGGCACCGAGAGTTAACAGCTGGATCTTGAGGGTGCGGTTTGCCTCAACCCCATCGGTTACATGGGGTTGTGTGTGTGTCATTTTCAAAAAAGTTAACATTTAACACTGTGGATTCCGCCCAAAGCATTGTATGCTTTTTGTCCCTTGTGGAGGTTACCTGTTTCAGAAAATACCATGTTTCAGAGTGGGAACTATGAATTTTTTGATCGAGTACATGCAGCTCATTGAATCCTTGACGAAGCCGTCTGATGGAAATGCCCTTTGGTTGCTTTGTTAAGAAACTGCCATTTGAAAATGTTAATGATTTGTATCATTTCACGTAACTGAATTTAGTGAAATTGAGATTTGGTCTCAGATTCCAACGCCGCTGACAGCTCTGCCATGTAGGGAGCCTTGTAACCCCAGGAGATCCCATCGTTGAAATCTGTTTTAAGGGAGTCAGTCCTGGAGGAAGGCCTTACTGTTACTGTGGTAATCACATGTGCTTAGAAATACTGCTCAGTGAAATAATGATACTCCGTACCCCTTTGGACTCTCTCCCAGGCACATCATGCCTATTGTGTGACTATAATAGACTACCACAGTTTTTAACACATCACATTTACAATTCCAAACTTTTTTTTGAGAGAGAGAGAGAGTAGGTGAGGGAGGCAGAGAGAGAATCTCACACAGGTTCATTCCTTAGCAAAGAGCCTGATGTGGAGCTCAATCCCACGACCCTGGGATCATGACCTGAGCTGAAAGCAAGAGTCAGATGCTCAACTGACTGAGCCACTAAGGAGCCCCTACAATTCTAAACTTTAATCATTCCTAAAGATATAGTTTACACACTGTAGTAGTTGACCTTGGAAGGCTGCTCTAACAGTGCTGCAACTGAGTGGCTTACACAACAGAAATCTGTTTCTACATAGTCCTGGAGACTAGTGATGAGGGTTGACTCCTTCTGAGGGCTGTGAGGGAGAATCTCTTCCATGCTTCTTTTCTGGCTCTTGGTGGTTTGCTGACAATCTTTGGCATTGCTTGGCTTATAGACCCGTTACCTTAATCTCTGCCTTCAATTGCAAGGTCTTCTCTGTCCAAATTCCCGCCCCCCCCCTTTTTTTTAATGTTTTATTTATTTTTGAGAGAGACAGCGACAGAGCGTAAGTGGGTGAGGAGCAGAGAGAGAGGGAGGCACAGAATCCAAAGCAGGCCCAGAGCTGAGGCACAGAGCCTGACACAGGGCTCAAACCCAAAAACCATGAGATCATGACCTGAGCTGATGTAGGAGGCTTAACTGACTGAGCCACCCAGGCCCCCCCCCTTTAAAAAAAATTGTTTTTTAATATTGATTTTTGAGAGAGAGATACACAGAGTGCAAGCAGGGGAGAGAGAGGGAGACATAGAATCTGAAGCAGGTTCCAGGCTCTGAGCTGTCAGCACAGAGTCCAGGTGAGGCTCAAACTCATGAGTGGTGAGATCATGACCTGACCTGAATGAAGTAAGATGCTTAACCAACTGAGGCATCCAGGTGCCCCATCAAATTTCCCCCTTTTTATAGGGATGGTAGTCATGTTGGGTTAGGTACTCACCCTTCTCTGGTTTAACTTCATCTCGACTAGTTAGATTTTCAATGATTCTCGTTCCAAATAGGGTTACTTTTTGAGATACTGGGGGTTAGGAATTCAACATATGAGTTTTGAGGGACACAATTCAACATACAACACCTACCATGTATTGCTTTATGGAAGAACAGAACTGGTGCACAGAGAGTCCCTCCACAAGGCCAGCCTCCCTGTATGTGCCTGTCCTGAGTAACCTGGGGCACTTAGCATGAGAGGTTCAGGTTCCTTGCACATGTGCAGTCATTGTGCGAAAATGGTCAGAACCCCTGTAGTAGTGAAGAGGGGAAAATACTGTCATGAGAATGGTAATAATGTACTTGGAGGCGAAAAGTTTTTTGACTATGAAATCTAAGGTCAAGTATCAGCTATGACACTTTTTTTTTTTTAATGTTTCATTTATTTTTGAGAGAGAGAGAGAGAGAAAGCGTGAGCAGGGGAGGGTCAGAGAGAGAGGGAGACACAGAATCTGAAACAGGCTCCAAGCTCTGAGCTGTCAGCACAGAGCCCAACGCAGGGCTCGAACCCATGAACATGAGATCATGACCTGAGCCAAAGTCGGACGCTCAACCAACTGAGCCACCCAGGTGCCCCTGACAGTTCTTAACAAAATGGACCAAATAAATAAATAAATAAAATGGACAACAATTTATATTAGAACATTTTTTGAGGAAGCTGTTGGCTTCGATCAATTTTTTTGTATTTAAATGTTTATTGAAATGTGTATTATCTGCATGTGTGTATGTAGGGGTGTTTGCAGATAGATATAGGAAGGTACGTATGTATATACACACGTATTTTCTTGTGTGAATTTTTCATGCTGCTTGAATATGCATTGATTTGTAATTGTATTTTACTTGTGATGGATGGCATTTGGCCAAGTCCACTTTTAATTTGCTATTCTGCAATTTATCTTCCCTGATCCATTCCTGGATTCTAATTATTTAGTTATCTTGTCTTCTTAGACCCCCGTGAAAGTTTCTCAGACTTTTCCTGTTTTTGATGTCATTGACAGTTTTGAGGCATATTGGTCACGTATTTTGGTAGAATGTACCTCAGTTTTGGTTTATCTGATGTTTTTCTAAAGATTAAAATGGGATTTTGAGAGCCAGATCATCAAGATTGTTCTCATCAAGTTTTATCATATATACTATCAATGTGATATCACAGCTGTCTTTTCCACTGTAAAGTCACCATACTGCCTCTATATTCTGCTTTGAGGAAGCAGATTACTCAGTGCAGGCCATGTCCAAGCAGGTGTCAGGAGTTAAAGTCTGGATTACTGAGAGGAGGCGATCTGGGCATTTTTGAATAACTAAAGTATAATCCGTCATCGCTGCATAATATGCCTTGCCGATTACCTCTCTGGTTTCTCTCTGAGTTGCTGAAGGCCTGTAGATAAGTTCCTGCACTAGAAGGATTTTGCGAGGTAGTGAGAATTTTATGGCTGCATCTTCTGACGTCCCCAGTCTGTGACTACTATGACATACATCTGTTGTAGTTCCTTACCTGGAGCAGGATACCTCACCATCTGAAGGGAGATGTAGGGAAGCACCAGGTAACAGAAACCCCAGGACACCACAACCCTCAATATTTAGGATTTCTGTGTATGTAAGGTTTTATTCCTTTAAATATCCCAGTATTGGATATTTTGACCATTTTAATATTGTGGTCCTGAGGTATTATATAATTTCACATTTTCTGAGTGAGCCTGCTATAAAATGATCCTGTCCTAGTTTATAAGTTATATACATACAGTTACACCTCCACTAGAAGTCTAGAGTGTGGAACTAGTTGAGTTTTGATCTGCTTTTACTGTGTGTTGAATCTTTTCTCTGTCACCTGTCATTTCTTGCTGATACCAGTTTGCCTGTCTCCAGCACTTCTCCTTTCTGATCTGCTGTTTATGACCTTCTGTGAATTTAGCGTGTGCACAGCTCACTGTGTTAGGAGTGTACACAGAGTTCATCCATTATCTGAGATGAGACCTGTGAGCTGGAGATACAGCAGGTACGAGCTCTAAGGATGATAGTGCGTGGCCATCCAGCACGCTTCAGCCCTTCCCCGTTTACTTGGCCTGCTTACTGTGCTCCCAGCCGTGGAATGGCAAGAATAGCTGACTTGCATTGCTATAATTTGAAGCAGACCAATCACGGGTAAACTGCATTTCGTAGTGCGCCCTAAACACATTGTAGACGCCTAGGGACTCATTTGGATTTTGAACCCTTTTAGCCAAAATATAATTTTCACTGAGAATTTTCAAATACATACTCATATATAGTGATTGGTTTTTAAAATTGTGTCCTGAGTACTCCTGTATACATGATACTGCTTTGGAAGAGGACCAAAATGGAGGCATGACACCTGCATTAAAAAGTGAAGTAAGCAAACAGTGAAAGATAGAATATATAATTTAAGATGCTTGAATATTTGTTTTAACCAGACTTTATTGCCAAAGTAGGAAAACCCTGTACATAATGTTAAAGCTACAGATGGCACACACGTCCCACCCTACCCTTGGTGTTGCTCATCTATTGCGTTCACACCAACGGAAGGTTGATGCCAGGATTCCTCAGACCAGCACATAGATAATAAAGTACAAAGTCACTAGGACGGTCATACTAAGGATAAAAGGTTTCTTTTAATGATTCATTTAATTCCTAGAGCATTTGTTTCCTGAGAGTGTGCCCTGTGCACTGGCACCAGGGCAGGGTCTAGGGCCAGGCTGGTGGGGAAGCCACACCAGGTGATTGGGACACAGTTTCCTCTATAGAGGAAATTATTGACAGGTATTATCCATGGGTGGTTTTAGGGGAAAACAGGGTAACTAGAGGCGAGACTTAAGCAGTGGCTAATTAGAGGAGGGGTATGGGTTCATTCAAGACCAGGCTGCTTTTGGGGAGCCTGGATGGCTCAGTCGGTTAAGCATCTGACCTTGGCTCAGGTCATGATCTCACGGTTTGTGGGTTCGAGCCCCACGTCGGGCTCTGTGCTGACACCTAGCTCAGAGCCTAGAGACTGTTTCGGATTCTGTGTCTCCCTCTCTCTCTGACCCTCCCCTGCTCATGCTGTGTCTCTCTCTCTCAGAAATAAATAAAAAACATTAAAAATTAAAAAAAAAAAAAAAAAAAAAAAAGACCAGGCTGCTTCCTTTGTATATGTGCTCTCTCAAATGAGAGAAGGTAGGAAGGAAAGAAGCATGGGCCTTGAAGAATCCATGAGTGACATTAAATTCTTACATTTAACAGTCATTTTTACTTTTTGGTAAATCCGTATTGGGCCCAAGTTGTAGCCCAAGCCCTTAACAGTAATTAATGTAAAGCTTGGTAATATAATACCTGCTTTTAACCTTAATTCGTTAACTTCCTGATTGTGATGAATATTTTTTTAAGAATGTGGATGTCACCTTTATGGCTGTCTATTTAACGGTGGTGATGTGTTTGGCATCATTTTATTGCATTTCTTTTTTGAACTCCCAAGAAGTTATTCCTGAGAACAGCATCTTAATATTTCTTTGTTTATGACTGCAGCAAGTCTGGAGTTTTTTGGGTTTTTTTTTAAGTTTGTTTATTATTTTGGGGGGAGGGGCAGCGAAAGGGGGAAGGCAGAGAATCCCAAGCAGGCTCGTCATTCTCAGTGCTCAGCCCAATGTGAGGCTCTAGCTCATGAACCAAAAAGAAGAGATCATGAGTCTAGCACTTAACTGTCTGAGCCACCCATGGAGCCCCATGGATTTCTGGGGTTTTTTTGTTTTTTGGTTTTTTTTTTAGTTTTATGTTCTGTAGTGTCTGCTACAGATTGTTTTCAATGTTACTTTTCATACTTGTAAGCATTGCATGCATCAAATTTAAGATGTTTACTATCGTAACGGTTTTTTCCAGTAAAAGCAGTGCATATTTTTATTATTTATTATTTTACTTATTTAGTGTGGTGTTAGAGATCGTGGAGGAGGGACAGAGGGAGAGAGTAACAGAGAGAATCTTTTTTTTTTTAATGTTTTTTATTTATTTCTAGGAGAGAGAGAGAGACAGACAGACAGCGTGAGCAGGGGAGGGTCAGAGAGAGAGGGAGTCACAGACTCCGAAACAGGCTCCAGGCTCTGAGCTGGCTATCAGCACAGAGCCCGAGGCGGGGCTCGAACCCACGAACCGCGAGATCATGACCTAAGCGAAAGTCGGATGCTTAGCCGAGTAAGCCACCCAGGCGCCCCTAACAGAGAGAATCTTAAGCAGGCTCCATGCTCAGTCCTGACCCAACTGTGGGGCACCATCTCACAACTGTGAGATCACGACCTGAGCTGATATCAAGAGTCTGACGCTTGAGCCACTCAGGCGCCCCAGTGCATATTTTAAAATATCATTGGGAAGGGTTTTTAAATAGCATTTGGAAAATATAAGAAAACCATAAAGAAAAAAAAATACTACCAACACCCATTAAAACAGCTAATGATAAAATATATAATTTAAATGCTTGAATATTTATTTTAATCAGACTTTATTGGCAGAGTAGGAAAACCCTGTACCTCGTGTTCAGACTACAGATAGCACACCTATTCTGCCATGACCTTGGTGTTCCATGTCTGTAGAGTTCACACCAAAGGAAGGTTGATGCCAGGGTTCCTCAGACCAGCACATAGATAATAAAGTAGGAAGTCACTAGAACAGTCATAGTATTGGGGCCCCTGGGTGCTTAGTCGGTTGGCTTCTGACTTCGGGTCAGGTCATGATCTCATGGTTCTTGGGTTCAAGCCCCGCATCAGGCTCTGTGCTGACAGCTAGCTCAGAGCCTGGAGCCTCTTTCGGATTCTGTGTCTCCCTCCCTCCCTCTCTCTCTGATCCTTCCCTGTTCATTCTCTCTCTCTCTCTCTCTCTCTCTCTGAAATAAATAAAACATTAAAAAAATTTTTTAAACAGTGGTATCTAATTTTTAATACTCATATTTGTTTCTCCTTGTTAATATGTTGACATATTTGCTTCTGCCTTCTATTTGTATTTTTACATTATTGAAATACTATTGAACTGTGCTCTCTTTTTAAAATTGACAGTAGATTATGAGCATTTCTTTTTAGATGGCTCAAAGTTTTTGAAAAGTTATTTGCATATATTATTTCGGCTCTCTAAAAAAACGTTTTATCATGTGAATGTGTTAAAATTTGTGTAGTCATTTCTGTATTGTTGGTCCTTGGTTTATTTCTAATTTTCACTATTGAAAGCAATTCAGTGAATGTCTTTGTGCATATTTTTTTTCCTTTTTTTTTGTAATTCAACTCATTTCTTAGGGATAATAGTTATAGACGTGACTTACTGGGTCAAACAGTAGGAACACTTTTCTCCTTTATTGACCTCCACTGAAAACAAATGTCGTTGTATAACGAGTGCTAAATCATTCTTTTTTCTTTTTTTTCTCAGCTCACCACCCTGGGAAATCTTACACCTTCAAGCACTGTGTTTTTCTGCTGTGATATGCAGGAACGATTCAGACCAGCCATCAAATATTTTGGGGATATTATTAGTGTGGGACAGAGATTGGTATGTTTGCTTGTTTATTTTTTTCCGGTTTGCAGAAGCATGATATACATTTATATATGTACAGATAGTATATTGCTAATTATCTTTGTTTGTTTTTTCCAGTTACAAGGGGCCCGGATGTTAGGAATTCCAGTTATTGTAACAGAACAGTACCCTAAAGGTCTTGGAAGCACTGTTCAAGAAATTGATTTAACAGGCGTAAAATTGGTACTTCCCAAGACCAAGTTTTCAATGGTATTACCAGAAGTAGAAGCAGCATTAGCCGAGATTCCTGGAGTCAGGAGTGTTGTGTTATTTGGAGTAGAAGTAAGTACCTGTTGTTCTGCTTTGCGTACAATATCATTTGTAAAAAACTTGCTATGTCCACAGGGCAATTTTGTATAGAGACTATGTGGTGGGTGGTAGTAATGATGAGAAATAGCCATCGTTGATTAAGTCTCGACTAACTGTGTGCATGGCAGTGATCTGCATCTGTTTGTTCATTAAACACTGCCCAGTGACTTTCTGAGCCAATTAAGCACTTTTTAGTCTCCCCCTGTTATAGATGAGGAAACTAAAATAGAGATGTACATCTCGCCCAGGGTCATACGGCTGGTTATGGGATGGAGTTGAATTTGAATGTGGGTTGATTGATTATTGCGCCTTTACTTTAAACTACTTTTGGAGCACATTTTCATTAAAGGCATTATTTTTATTTATGTGTTGTAGGATTTCACCTTGGTCATGTTTTTGCCGTAGAAAAACCTTAGAAGTCATGTATTTCATTGTCCTTCACGCTTGATCACTTACATACCTTTTTAGAGGAACAGAATACCCATAGAGTCCTAATGCTGATTAACATGACTTTTTGATCTTGTTTTTGGATATATATAAACAGAATGCATGTATTTATTCATAGTATTTAAACAACTTTTGAATTAAATTAAAAAATTATGAACACTATAAAAACAGTAGAGTCCAAATAGTGTTACTTTAATATACCTATGATGTGTTGATGGTAGGATTTATACAGTAGGTTTTAAGGTGTAGCCTAGGGTTTAGATATACATTAAATATTTCTGTATTTTGACTTTAAAAATGACAATACAGAGGAAGCTTGTTTGTATTAATGTCATGCCAAATACTGTTGCTGACTTTTGCACTTTTTTTTGCTCATTCAACATTGTTCTACCTCATGCCTAATCAAAATCATCTTTGAACAGTCCCACAGTGCTAATTTTAATGAACTGTCAGTTGATAATTTTCCAAAGCTCACTTGTCATGTGCACACAAGGTTGGCATCCTGGTATTACTGAAATGTGCTTTCACTGCTTATATAACCCGGGTATTGTTGGGACATGTTTTTACTCTGTATTCTCTGCTAATGAATTGTTACATGTTAGTACCTAAAAAATGGACTCTGTATACTACATCTGCTTGTGCTGTATACTGGATATTTTTTGCCTTTGTCACTTGTTATTTTTAACTTGGCCTACCTTTACTACTGAGTACCCAGTAACAACTTAGTTTTTCTACTTGTTTCTCAATATGCAGGACTGCTGACTCATTCTTTGTGTTAGGCACTCCGTGCGAGTTCAGAAATAAACCCGACTGTGAGTGGCATCAAAATGGAATGGTAGTATTCAGTCGTATGAAGGTCATCTAGATGACAGATGAAAATCTTTTAAAAAAAATTCTCACAGAGCTCTAAGAATATGTTCAAGTTCCTAGTATGAAGAAGCCTGATGTAATCCAATTCCTGACTTTACAATGAGGAAACCAAAGCCGAGATTCTGTTATTCTCAAGAGCAAGCACCTAGCAAGTTAGAAACAAATCTAGATGTAGGACAAGGTTGTGAGAGCTGTAGTGTTCTTTCTGCTTTATCATTGTGTCACACATTTGTAAAATGCTTTACCGCATTTTTACATATGATTTTTTACTTTCCTCCCAGACTCATGTGTGCATCCAGCAAACAGCTCTGGAGCTAGTTGGCCGAGGTATTGAGGTTCATATTGTTGCAGATGCCACCTCGTCAAGAAGCATGATGGACCGGATGTTTGCTCTTGAGGTAATTGTCCTGGCTTTAAAATAAATAATTGGTCAAATTTTCCAAATTAATTTGAAGAGTGGTGAAGAGTTCCCAACAATGAAAGATTTACCTTTTCAGTTTGAATTTCATCTGACCATTATCAGACTCATGGACTTCCAGTAAGTCTGTGCTTGACTGTGCTGACTGACTTTTGAGGTGTTGCCACCATATTCTGTTTCAGATCGCTCTTGCACATCTTTCATCTTAACTTTGTTAGAGTTTGATGTTTGATTCTAAGAAGTATTCCAGTAAGCTTAGTCTGAGTCATTCAGCGATTTGCAAATCAAAAACAGCCCACCTTGGTTTAACTCCCCCTAAGATGTAGCCCAGACCTTGGGCGTGGTGGGCTGAAGTCCAATTCAGCTTCTTTTATGCTTTCTCACATGTGAATCTCTGGAACGAGGAGGTCTGTCACTGCCTGTGGACACCACTCACTCACACTGATTTTTGGCTGTCTGCACCAGAGTATTAGCATGGACTGTAGTCAGCGAATCAGTGATGTTTTGCCGGTGTTGCTTAACAGTAGTCTTCCGTAAGCATTTTCTTTTCTAAGACTGTCGAGACGCAAACTACCACATAATCCTTTGAAACATTCACTCTTCCTTGTGAATTGTTTTCTTTCTCTCTCTCTCATGCTTAATTCTAATTCTGCAGTAATTTTAGTGTAACGTCTAGGTGGATTGAGATGGCAAGTTCTTTAACTGATTATTTCTTTTGAGAACAGGAAACACAGAATCTTTTTATTTTTATTAGATCCTCTAGTGTTCAGGCACAAGCTGGCCTTTGAACTACTTTCTCTGTTGGATTGCGAAATCATTTCTTTAGCTCAGAGTGTGCCCAAGGGTGAGGTAGGGCAAATGAGAGAGTCAGAGGGAAGAAAGGAGAAAAGTCAGTGCAGAGGGCTGATGCAGAGGCATCTGGGGAATTGGCAACAGCAGTTGTTTTAAGGCCCTGATTGGCCTTCCCTTCTCTAGGAAGGCCAAGGTCCAGAACTTTGAATATTAAAAACATCCAAAAAAAAAAAAAAAACCAAAAAACTCACATCCTTATAAATAAATTGCAAAGACTTTTGTCACACATTCAAGTAAGTTTTTGAGACGTGTCTTTATTATGGTATTTATTACAGAAAATTATGCTTGTTTGCGGTTCTTTCTTCTCACAAGACTGAGAATAAAAACATTGTCAACATATTTACTCATTCTTTCAGAAGTAGTCTTGTCTCAGTGATGAGGAGTCCAAACACTGGAGGGATAATCCTGGTTTGAATATGGGTTCTGGCATTTTGTAAATCTGTGTCCAAGGACAGTTTAGCTAGTACATATGCCTCAGATTTCATACTGGTAAAATGGAAATAATAATAGCCACTACATGGCAGGATTTGGTAAGGATTAAATGAGATAATGTATTGATGCCATTTAGTATAGTGTCTGAGAATGGTAAACACTCACAGGTTAGCTGCTGCATTTATTTTTATTTTTATCATTTGTAGTTGTCTCCATGAGGTTAGTCTTCTCTGAAGCATAGAAGCATTATATCAGCTTGTAAGACCCAGAAGGGACCAGTCCTGAGAAGTTCTCAGGAGGGAAGGAAAGAATCTCGTCTCGGTGGCTTTGGAAGAGGCAGATCACTGCCTTGGGGTCCCGTGTGGAGGTTGAAAAGTTAAAAAAGAATCAGGTCACCTGCTGATGGAGGAGGCATGCCACATTTCAGAATTTTTTCTTAATTCTATATGAGAGGTGTTGTAGTTTATACATAATTTATGGGGAGAAATGTTAGGTATCTTTTAACCTTTGACTTTGAAAGTTAAATAGCAATTGGGCCAGCACCCCTTCTCTGTTCCTTTATATATACAGAGCATGAGTGGGGGAGGGGCAGAGAGAGAGGGAGACAGAGAATATGAAGCAGGCTCCAGGCTCTGAGCTGTCAGCACAGAGCCTGATGTGGGGCTTGAACTCAACAAACTATGAGATCATGACCTGAGCCAACATCGAACGCTCAACCGCTTAACTGAGCCACCCATGCCCTCCTCTCTGTGCCTTTATTTATTTATTTATTTATTTTTAAATGTTTTATTTATTTCTAGGAGAGAGAGAGAGACAGCGTGAGCAGGGGAGGGTCAGAGAGAGAGGGAGTCACAGACTGAAACAGGCTCCAAGCTCTGAGCTGGCAGTCAGCACAGAGCCCGACGCGGGGCTCGAATCCACGAACCGCGAGATCATGACTTAAGCGAAAGTCGGACGCTTAACCGACTAAGCCACCCAGGTGCCCCTCTGTGCCTTTAGAACACAACTACTTAAGGAATTCCTGAGATTCCCCATTTTGCCCATTGAGATTATTATACTAAGACGATTTATAATTACCATTAATGAAACTTCTGTGCCAGGGTTTGTGTGTGGGGGCGTTATTCAACTAAATATTTTGAGCACCGGCCATATATCGGGCATCGTTTCTTTCAACTAATAATTGTAGAGTAAATGCACAATAAAATAGAAGAAAACCCTCTCTGGAACGTGATACCCTTGTATTTATGGAGGGTTGTTGGCGCTGGTTGGAGATGTACTGGATTTAGTCTTTGTTTTCCCCTTTGCCCTCCCTGAAGCGGTCATGGCCTTGTGCCCTTGCATTTTGAGGTGTGTGGATCAGAGTAATTTTCTTTTTCTGAGGCCTCTTTGTACTGGTTTTCAAAGTGTAGGGGATGAACTTAAGATGCCTATTCAGCCATATATCTGTGTACATTAAAGATGTGCAGTTTTAATTGCCCCTTGTTAACCCAGGCAAGAAAGAGAGTTTGAGACCGACCAGGCTCATGCTGCTGTGCACAAACCTGCCTATGTCTGCACCACCTGCTGCTTTTCTCTCTGCTCTGGCACCTTTCACCTGGGGCTGGCAGTCTCCACGGGAAGGTGTGGGAGTCTGTTCTAACAACTTAGCACATTGCCGAGCCACACCGCCACTCACACAGCTTATTGGCTTGATTATTTTTGAATCCAGTCACTACTGGTCGTATCTCCATTTTGGAGCTAACTAATATTGTGAAGGTTTCAGTTGACTAATAACGTGTTTGTGTGCTTCGAGCTTTCCAGCCCACTCCTGCCACCGTGACCCGACTCAGCATCACTGAGGATTGTTGGCCTGCGGTCAACCAGATCATGGTCAGCAGAGCACTAGGGAAAGCTGACCTGGAGTCATCTGATTTCTTCCTTCCATCTGGGAACAAAAAGTTCTCTGTCCTTCCTGCCTCACTTAGGAACTAGAAAGATAAACAAGGACTGACCTCTGTCGGCGCTTTTGAGTGTAAAGCACTTTCACAGACACTGAAAGTGTATAATTGGGATTCAGAGCAAATCACTGAAAGTCCACGGATTCAGCCTTGGGCAGTGAGGAAGGTTGGGCAGGGCCACGAGCTGGTGAGGGAGGGAGCTGCTTCTGAAGACATTCACACAGCTGCGCTGCCTCTAATCTCCTGTTTGTCCCCTGCTCTTCTCTCGGAAGTGAGCACACCATCCTGGAGATTTCTTAGGGTGTTGATAAGGTAGTAAGAAGTTGACTAAAAGGCAAGGAGGAGGAAATTAAGTTTCCAGAAGTCCATAAGAAACTTAGAGATGACTTACCTGTGTTACTTATCCCAACATAAAAAGTACTAGCGTCATGATATGCTTGCTGTCTTTCCTCCCTCTTTCCTGTGTTAACAGCTGTTGGTTCATTTCTTTAGAGTCTGGTCAGCTGCTCTGCGTGCCCTTCTGCACTGGCTGTGGAATCCAAGCTTGTTTTCTGGGGACTAGGCTATGGCTTCTACTCCCTGCTGCATCCTTGGGGTAAAGAGGAAGGGTTTGGTCTGCCTGTGGGAAAATCGGGCAGGTGCATCTGTAGTCACCTGAAGGATTAGCTTTCACTCTGCAAGGATGTCCTGGCTATTCATGGGACTCCTTTTTTATGAGGAGATGATTGATCTGGGTCTTTTCTTCTGAACTGCCGAGGAATTATTTCTAATCACCTGTATTCCATGGTTAGTGGATGTTTCTTGGGATAGCAGTTGGCCAGTTTTTTCCCTAATGGTTTTTGATAACAGAGACATGCAGAGACTACATCTCTACTCTAGACTTCTCATTTCCTTCTCTACCCCTCTCTCTTGTTCTTGAGTTTTTCCTCTTTGTCCTCTTCTTCCCCTCCTTCCCCCCTTGAGATTTCTGTCCTTGGTTCTTTATTATGTTTCCACTGGGGCAGTTTGGCAAGGACATTCATTGACCTGTCAGCGAAACATTAGATGGGCCTTAGATTTTATACTCTTCTTTAGTTATTCTGAAGTTTATGATGGTTCCAGTGGTGGTGGTTCTGTTATCATCATCCCAGGGGCACATTCTTAGACCTTGCTTTGAGGTCTTCTTGTTTTTTTCTAATTTTTTAAAAATGTTTATTTATTGAGGCAGAGAGACAGGGAGCGAGCAGGGGAGGGGCAGAGAGAGAGGTAGACAGAATCCGAAGTAGGCTCCAGGCTCCGAGCTGTCAGCACAGAGCCCAACGTGGGGCTCGAACTCATGAACCATGAGATGATCACCTGAGCCAAAGTTGGACCGAGGCAGCCAGGCGCCCTTGGTTGAAGGTCTTCTACCACCAGTCATTTCTTACAGGAAGGGCATGCATGCTGTATGTCAGATGTTTGGAGACAGAGAAAAGAAAGTAAAAAATCATTGTTGTACATTCATAGTCTTTATTTCCTTTCTCTCCCTGGCACACATAAATCATAATGTTAGCAATGTATTTTCTTCTGCTTGTTTTCTTGTCCGTATCACTAATATAGTGAATAATCCTAATGGGTTTGTGGTGTGTCTCCATCAGTGACTTTGATGGTATGGCCAAAGACCGAGGCTTTACCAGAGGACACTAATTACTGTGTCCCACCATTGCTTTTGCTTCTGTAATACAGTTTCATTGTCACTATAGTTCTTGATTTGTCCTTATCTTTTTTTTTTAAAGCGTCTGGCTCGAACTGGGATCATAGTGACGACGAGTGAGGCTGTTCTGCTACAGCTGGTGGCAGATAAAGACCATCCAAAATTCAAGGAAATTCAGAATTTAATTAAGGCGAGCGCCCCAGAGTCAGGCCTGCTTTCCAAAGTATAAGGACGTTTGAAGGACTGGTCTCCTCCTCCACACCAGGTGACAGGACTGTAAGCCCAGACAAGCTCTCGTCTCTACTAGAATTAAAACGTTCAAGTCAAAGATTGGCTCTTTTTTTGCGCCTCTTAGTAAAACATAACCAGTTAGACCATTCGGGTACCAGCATTTAGTTATGAAGGCTTCAGGTGCTGCTTTCTTCCCTTTTTTTTTTTTTTTTGTTTAGTGTGCTTTTATTTATTAAAAATTATAATGGAGGTGCCTGTTTTTTCTGTACTGTATCCACTGATTATTATTTTCTAAGGTAAATACTCCTGTGACATTTTCTTAAATTGTGCACTGTAAAGAAAAAAATAGGCTAATCGTGATTTGACTTTTGTAGTACCGTTAAGATGTGTGTTGTAGTATGGATTCTGTGCTTTTACTCTATAGGTTGATTCAAATAAGATTATTAGATGAGAACTTAAAACAGGCCTGTAGATCATGTTACCCCTTTCTCTCACAATGCAGTCATCTTACTTGAGTGAGTTGCATTGATCTAACCAAACAAAATTGTATTGAATAATTATATATCTTTCTTGAGGATGCTAATTTTCTTGTTCTAGTCACCATCACTCATTCTCTGTTAATGTTCTTTTTTTACTGGGATCTTTTACCTAGAAAGACTCATTGGGCCACCGTCTAGTTTTGTAAATGGAATGATTTGCAATGTTGTATGATTAGTGGCGAGCTGACTTTGGCTGAATGTGTTTACAACAGTCTTGAGTACATATTTTAATATGCACAAGATTTAGCAAAGAGTTAAAGCCTAGGTAAAATTGAGTTTTTGAATGTCCATATTCTTGTTTGATATTTTCTCTCCCTACCATCCAAATATTACATTTAATGCAAAGGCTTGAGTAATGATTTGGTAGTATTAATTTTGTAGTCATTGCTACCCTCCAATAAATTTATTTTCATTAAAAACTTATTAGGTTTTAAAACTTTTTTTTATATTATGTGAAATATGGAACATTGCTGTCTTTTATATTAAAGTAATTAAAGAAAATGTATTATGTGAATGAAATTATTTTGTTCCCCACAATATAGCTCTGAGTATTATACCAGGAATTCTAATATTTATTTAAAGGTGTAAAACTTGTGACGTTTAAAATCTCTCAACCAAAGGGAATTTTCAAAGGAAAATCCATTGCAGGTGGGGCAAATGGCTTTTACCTCAGGGCCTTGTTGTTATTTAAGAGCAGTAGACATGCTTATTTCTTTTATCATTGGGAATAACAGCCAGCAGTCTCCTTGTGGGTGTGGTTGAGTATTTTTTCCGCCAGCAAACTTGGGTGCCAGAAAAGAAGAATCAAAGGTTTCTGCACATTCTAAAATAGTTTTTAGTAACTTTAACGTAGTGCTTTTCAAACTTTAGTAAGAATGAAGTTCAGCTGGGGATCTTGTGAAAATGCTCACTCTGGTTCAGTGGGTGTGGGGTAGCGCCTGACATTTTGCATTTCCAAATAAAATGCCAGTTTCCACCAGTGCTGCTCAGAAGGGATCACATTTTGTGTGGCGAGGATTTAATTACCACCTGTTTCCCGCTGCCCCTGCGCCCAGACCCTTTGTTTGTCGTGAAATCCCACCACAGCGAAGCCTTGTCAGAACTGAAACTAATTTCCCTGATCCCCAAGTTAGTTTCCTATGGCTACGGTAACAGATTACCACAAACATAGTAGCTTAACACAACCCAGACTTAGTATTTTTACCATTCTGTAGGTTAGAAGCCTGAAGTGGGTATTGCTGGGCTGCTAAAATCCCATCTTTCCCACTAGATTGTCAGCTCTTTGAAAGCAGGACCTGTGCAGTTTCTAGACTCATTCTGGAAATATATTATGAGAACCTGCTAAGTTCTAAAGAACGTACTATGTGCTGAGGAAAAAAGATGCCTGTGGGAAATTTCTGGCAGATACAAAATCAGATGTTTCATAGCATCTCAGTAAATGTAAATTGAGATAGGTTATATCAAAGGTTCAGGAATGTCAGTGTACCGAAGTTCAGAGTCATTGTGAATTCTGGCTTCTCCCTTTTTTCTTGCAGATCATCCGAAGCAAGGTGACATGGCCTTATTATCCTGGGAAGAGTGAACTGATTTTAATACATTAGGCTTTGAGTTTGGAAGTGCCTACACTTGTGTAGGATAACAATATTCTTTTAACTGCTGTAAATAATAAAGTTGAGAACGTAAGCAGAAACTTAGTTCAGTGTATTGAACTGTAAGGGGGTCAGGAGAAGGATTAAGATGCTTCATTTATCAAAATCTAAAAACATCTGCAGAAGTTTAAAATTAAAAGTAATGAAAGTGATAACCTTCTCCAACCAGGAAAGTAAATACCCTGTTATAGCAATTTAAATAACACGTTTCTCTAATTGGAATACTTTTCCTTTATAAAAGTTGGTGTTTGGATAAACTTGACTAGAGGTGGCTGAAACTATCAAGATCATGATCTCAGAGGTCCATTTTAGCTCTACACTTCTAAAATGGTTTTATGTTAGAAATGCGGCTAGTGAGGCCCAGAGATAAATGGCCTTTCTAAAGATTCACAGATGGCTAAAGGTATAGTAGAATGGGAACCAGGTTTCTTTAATACATTGTCTTGTACTTCCTGACACTAGTGGTTAATACTGTAAAGATGATCGGAAGGAAAGGGGAAAAACAATGACAGGGATACGTGTTACAATCTATAAAACAGCACACCCATTTACTTAGCAAAGCTAATGGGATACTTCTGTGCCTATAGCTTTTCCGGTGCCGCAGTCTTCATCTAGTCTCTCCAGGTGGCTTTCTCACTAATTTGGGAGGATGGCCGATAATATAAAAATTATTTTCATTGTTAAATAACTACACATCAATATTCGCACATCATTAATGCTTCCTTAATCCTCCACGGAGCAGTACTGTCAACATCTAACCTTTGATTTAAAAGAATTTAAAAATCACTAGGTTACTGTAATGAGAAGATCAGTTACTTAGAAGAGATTGGAATGGATTTTTTAAGTAATTGAAATTGGCTTTTAGAATTCTTCCACATTGCTTTTCTTTATCTTTTAAGTCTGAATAGATAGCACGAAAGTTTATTTTTAGAAGAGATTGAAATCCAAAATGGTGGTTAAGTAAAAATAATCTATTCCTGTTGAATAGAGTATGATCTCGATTTGCCGACTGTAGGAAACAAAGTTCTGAAATGGCCCCCAAAGTTCCCACTTTGGCGTGGGAACACACACAGGCACCTTCTCCCATGCAGGCGATTAAACATCCAAGGTCAGTATGGTGTTAAAGGGTTTTGCTCAGGTGATTCGAGTTTCAAATCCGTGCATCTCTTTTTTTTAAATTTATTTAATGTTTGTTTATTTTTGCGAGAGAAGGAGACAGAATAAACGGGGAAGGGGCAGAGAGAGAGAGGGAGACACAGAATGCGAAGCAGGCCCCAGGCTCTGAGCCGCCAGCACAGAGCCCAAAGCGGGATTTGAAATCACGCAGCGCGAGAGCATGACCTGAGCCGAAGTCGGACGCTTCACCGACTGAGCCACCCAGGTGCTGCAAATCAGTGCATCTCAACAGAGGGAGACTGGTTGTGTAGCTTGTATCTATTCAGAGATCTTAAAAGGGACTGGGCTCTTTCTGAGTGAAGAGATCCTGAGTGTGACAGGGATTCCGCCGGAGAGAGTCAGCTGCTGACTTTGAAGATGGAAGGGATGGTGAGCCTCAAAATGCAGGTGGTTGGCGAGGGAACAGGGACTTGAGTTATGCAAGCCAGAAGAGCGGGATTCAGTAGACAGCGTGAGGGCAGTTTGGAAGCGGATTTTCCCACAGAAGCTCCAGACAAGGATGGGGTCCTGCTGACACCTTCGTTTCTGCCTTGAGGGATCCTGACCAGGGAATGCAGCCGTGAGGTGCCCGCACTTCTGACCTACAGAACTGTGAGGTAATCGCGTTTCTCTTGTCCCAGCTCACTAAATTTGTGACAATTGGTTACACAGCCATGGGAAACTAATTTTCTTGATTTTATTTAATTTTTTAAATTTGTAATCCTGTTTACACGAAGAAAAGGAGGAAGGAAATAAGCGGCGTGTCACCAAGAAAATAAAATAATGTCTACTTGTTTTCCAATTCGCTCCTATTAATTTGTTTCCAGAAAAGTGGGGCAGGAAGGAAAAATATATGTTCTGTAGTCCATTATGTTAATACTGGATTTTTTTTCATTGTCCTCGTTGGCTTTTTGTATTTTTCACTGCACAAAATAGTCAACTTAGCGCACACCTGTCATATGAGGCTTCATTTCCTGATATAATTGTTGGTTGCACAGTATATTTTGCTACCGAACTCTAAGAGTCACTAGGCTTTAGATTTATTCATTGTTCTCGCAGCTGCTTCCTTGTTAAATTGTTCCTCCCTCTTCAGGCACTTAAATGCAAGAAATAAAGGGGATGTGTCTCAGAGCTACAGTTAATACACAAGTACTCACTGTTGACGTACACTGAATACATGCGGCTCTGAATTGGGCTTTTGGAAAATGCATATTGTGCTTTCAGAATAGCCTCTTTGGCAGCCTCAACTGAAAGTGTGGAATGCTTTGTAAACTACAAGTTGGAAAGGTGGAGGTTTTTTTTTTTTCCAAGAAACTAAGACCCTAGAGAAAATGCATGATACCTGTGAAAAACAGCAGTGAAAATTGTTGGCTGCCCTCCAACCGTTAGTAGCTACTGGGTTGTATCGCTCGTATGCCAATAACTGAGTGCTTTATTGTTGTAGAGAATTTGGCAGAAGCAGATATCTTAGGATGGCAGTATTGGATTTCGTCAACTTATTCCTGCACATAGACAGCGTGGTTTCGATACAGCATTGTGTGTGTAGGTGTTCATCACCTTCCCTTCTCAGAAAGGCGGGGGAGGTTGGGTTTGTCGGTGAAGGGCATTGGCAGGAAAGAGAGAAGAATGGGGAGTTTTCTTACCGGAAAAGTAGCCCCTGGCTATGTAATGCATTGAGATGTCACACCTGGCTTCATTATTAACAGCTCTGGCACCTGGAGCCAGTTTCTCATCTGTACAATGAAGAGATGGGACTGGACTCCATCATGAGTCAGGTTCATTATAGTTGTAAATTCTCTGCTACAGATTGTGAAAGTGAACTAAGTTGAACAAGGGATTGAGTGCCCATCATCTTAGGAAATGTGCCAGGTACCAAAGTGCGTTATGTATCTATGAACTCAGTCCTCATAACCCTATGATGTAACTGAAGAACTGAGTGAATAAGTAACTTGCCCAAGGCCATTGAGCTGGTTAGAAGGGCAGAGGTCGAGATTTTGATTGCGGATTTGAACGTGGAATTTAGATACCTTTCTGCTGTGTGCCCTCGGGCAATCCCGCGAGGTGCTAGGGAGACCTCTAAGAGCAAGCCGTGATCACGCTTAAAGCATGGGTGACCACTAGAAGTTATTTATCCCCAAGTTTTTTCTTTATATAGATAACCTTCTCTGCCGTCTGAGATTTGCTATAAATAGCTTGATTTTTGTTTTGAAGACTTCACATTTTACTTTAAATATTTAATTTCTTTAGAGAGCTCCTTGAGAAACACAAAAATTTCACTAAATGTCAACCATCATGCTCTCTTTAAACTTCCTTTGAACGTTCATTAATTGGCTTACATTTGCATTCAAGAATGCAGTTTTCTTCTCCACATACTGTTTTATCTACTTGTCCAAGCTTTGCGTTCATAACTTTCAGAGATAAATAGCTTTTCTGTGGTGAATACTCCATGACTCTGACAAATTTAATTTCGGCTTATTTAAATGACAAAATATACTTCCCTAAGACTGAATCTGTCTCTTAAACATGTGAATATTTTATGTCTTGAAGGTCAGTGAAATAGAAATCTTTAGAGACCTGAATGATTAGGACCAAAAATAGCATAAGAACTTACTAGAATTACGAGAAATGGGGACACCCATACGGTATAACCCTTGGGTGTTTTTGTTTGCCATAATGACCAATCTCAATATTCTGAGGAATTAAAATCAAGTCATTTGCTATGATAACCTATAAACAAGAGTTTTCAAGCTAAAATTATGGTCAGGCCTGGGATTTGATGTTACTCAGAAGCGGAAGTGTCTGCAGAGGCACTGGAGTGGGGACTGCCTTTGAGACTTGCACTCATTGGGTATACATTGAGCCTTTAGAGCAAGCAGTAAGCAAGCTTACTCTTTTTTTTTTTAATGTTTATTTTTGGGAGAGAGAGATGGCGTGTGAGGGAGGAGCAGAGAGAGACAGAGACAGAGAATCTGAAGCAGGCGCCAGACTCCAAGCTGTCAGCACAGAGTCTGATGCGGGGCTTGAACCCACCAACTGTGAGATCATGACCTGAGCCAAAGTCGGACACTTAACCGACTGCGCTACCAACGCGCCCCAAGCAAGCCTGCTCTGTGCCCAAAAGGAGTGGTTAACTCCCCTCTCAAGGTGACTGGTTGCATAAATAACACTGAGAAGTGTCCGGGTAGAAGTGTTCAGGGCCATAAAGACCTAGCACAGCCAGCCAGACCTGTGGGAGCATGAGGCACTGAAGAACAGATCTTATCTGCCAGCAGATAGAGGGGGTGTGCTGCAGTGGGGGAGGGCAGGGTCTGGCAGAGTTCAGTAGTTGTGCTAGATCACACTATAGTGGCCCTCAGAAACTTTGTCCGAGATCTCAGGGTTCTCGCCTACAGCAAGTGGAGTTGGGGGAGATGACAAAAAGTATCTACTCCTCATCTAGCCACTGGGTATTAGAATTGAGGCTTGGAAATTTTTCACATAACCAAACAATGCAAACACAGTATGGCTGACAGCCCTTAAGTGTTAAATAGATTCTTAGAAGGGAGAAAGGAATCATTGTAAATGCTCAGTCAAGGATGCCCTTTGTAATTTCAAGAGAAATAGATCTTAGAAAATGCAAGCACAATTAGAAATGTATGAGTAAGAAATACTACCTCATTTTCTTTTTCTTTCATAGTCATAAAAAAACCAATGATTGGCCATAGGGTGTTGTGAGCATTTAAAAAATGGTCCTCTAGGGGTGCCTGGGTGGCTTGGTGGGTTAAGCAGCCGAGTTTAGCTCAGGTCATGATCTCGCGATCCACAGGTTCGAGTCCCGCATAGGGCTCTATGCTGACGGCTCAGAGCCTGGAGCCTGCTTCCAATTCTGTGTCTCGCCCTCTCTCTGCCCCTCCCCTGCTCATGCTTTGTCTCTCTGTCTCTCAATAATGAATGAAATGTTAAAAAAAATTTTTTAAAAATGGTCCTCTATGTGGAATGTCTGAACTAGCTTAGAGATATTTTAGAGTGACTGCATTGTTTGAAAAAAAATTTTTTTCCTGGGAACAAATGGATGAGGAGTGTGTGGGTGGCTCAGTCAGTTACGTGTATGACTCTTGACCCTAGGTCATGATCTCAGGGTTGGGTTTGTGAGTTGGAGCACTGGTCTGGCTCTGCCCTGAGTGGGCACAGAGCCTGCTTGGGATTCCTCTCTCTCTCCTTCTCTGCCCCTCCCGCCTCCTTGCACTGACTTGGATTCTCTCTCTTTCTCTCTCTCAAATAAATTTAAAGAACAAATGGAGAAGTTTATTGCTTGTTTTTTTGGAAACACCTTTGATACATTTTTATATTAAATAAATGGACAGGAATAAACTTTGAAAACCGCAGTTTTGCTGAATGTTACCACACAGCTTGGTTGGTCCGGAGTAGGTTAAACATACCCTCTTTCTCTTGAGTACTGCCATTCGAACACTGCTACTTAATAAAAGACCTAATAAAGGTAGAGATGAAAGATATGTGGGAAAGTATTCAGTGATTCTGGTCTAACCTTGCAAAATAATGAGGCACAGTTCTGCTAAAACCAATCCTTCTATCATTGTTGATAGTTTATGTACAATCCAAATTTTAACAATTTGAGCTAATTGGGGTGTGGCAAATGTAAAGTTCAGGTGCACAGGGATTTTTGTGTTAACGTCCTCCAGCAATGGCTTTCTGCCAGCATAGATTGTGAAGTACTACAACAAAAAATAATGCAAGCAGACTTGAGCCACCAGGAGCTCTCTGGAATGAGTATATGTGGGTTTATTCATTCGTGGAGTGCTGCTTTATTGATTACGCATCCTGTGAAAACTTCCCCACTGGGGATAGAGCTAAGAGAACTATTATCATTTCTGAAGGGACTCAGTCTAGTGATGAAACAAAAGCCACAGAGCATGGTCAATACACAGATGACACACTGTGTCACACACGCAATCAGAGAATGCCCATGACAGAGTCTCCCCTACATGGATTACAGCTTTTTCAGTCCACGACATGCTTGTATTTTTAATTTTGTTAGTGCCTGGTGGCTAGTTTGGTTTGATTCGATAAAATATTTTCTGCAAGCGTGAGAGGGGCAGAGGGAGGGAGGCACAGAATCTGAAGCAGGCTCAGCATTGTCAGTGCAATACCCAACATGGGGCTAAATTCACAAACTGAGATTGTGACCTGAGCCAAAGTTGGATGCTCAACTGACTGAGCCACCCAGGCGCCCCGGGCCTTTACTTAAAAAGAACAGGCAATTTGGGGCACCTGGGTATCTCAGTTGGTTAAGTGTCTGAGTTTGGCTCAGGTTATTGATCTAATGGTCCATAGATTCCAGTCCCACTTCAGGCTCTATGCTGACGGCTGAGAGCCTGGAGCCTCCTTCGGATTCTGGGTCTCCCTCTCTGCCCCTCTCCCTCTCGCACACTGTCTCTTTCTCAAAAATAACGAATAAAAAAACAAAAATAAAAGAATCAGCCATTTTACAGCAAATTCAGTCTGTTTAAGGAGCTTACAGTCTAGTTGTTTGAAAAGATCTGCATGGCCTGAATGGGGCCTACTCAGCTCTGTACACAGATGAAGGGCATAGACAGAATGGTAATAGCAGCTTGACCTTGGTGGACATCACATACAGAGGTCAAGAACTTGGAGCCAGGAGATGTAATGGGTGAACTGTTTAATGGGCTTGATCACTAACTGTGTGGTCTTGAATATTCCTAAATAGCAGGTATGGAAAAGACAGTTCATCAATGCGGATACAATGTCTAAAAACTGAAGAAGCTAATGACTGATTTTATATACAGTCACTCTGGATTGAAGCAAGCGCTGCTGGGGACTTGTTAGTTGTGCCAAGCGACCTGGAGACACTGTTAACTAGACATGGCCTAACCCAGACTTCTCGAACATGACTGTCTTTAGGGAAAGCAGGTAATACAGAGGAAGGGAATGGACAGGTAGGTCTGACATGAGGAAAGTGCAGTTACCTTCTTTTTAAAAATTTGTTTTTAAATGTTTGTTTATTTTTGAGAAAGACCGAGCATGAGCAGGGAGGGGCAGAGAGAGAGAGAGAGACCTAGAATCTGAAGCAGGCTCCAGGCTCAGGGATCTGAGCCTTCAGCACAGAACCCGACACGGGGCTCAAACCCACAACCATGAGATCACCACCTGAGCTGAAGTTGGATGCTTGACCTACTGAGCCACCCAGGTGCCCCAGACTGAATTCTTTACATGTGGGACATTTGTTCACTTTTTACCTAGCAATTAGTGATAGTCTACTATTTTATCAGCAATTTGGGGGTAACTCAAACATTCAACAGAAGTCACACAATCCACTGACTGAGCCACCCAGGTGCCCCAAGTGTACTACCTTTTGATGGGACAGACTGTATATAGTCCCACCTGCTTGCTACCATGGGGGAATGAGGATCTAGTAGTAGCAGAGCTTCTGAGTATTGTAGAGAAGCAAAGTATGATTTGTCAGATATTGGTGCAACCCATTACCTGTACAGGATGCTTTTCTAATTCCTCTTCATTCATGGTTTTCGAGATAGTCTTGGGCTCTTTGACTCTTTACAGGCTAAGGCAGTGGCCTCACAGTTTGCTGCCTATTAGAATCACCTGGAGAGCTCTTAAAAACCCCAGTACCCTGAGTGTGCCTCGCGCCAAAGTAATCAGAATCTCCATGGAAGGGACTCACATACTATTGGGATATTAACTCCCTGGGTGATTCTAGTGCATAACCAGTTTTGTTTTGTTTTTTTTTTTATGTTTTATTTCTGAGAGGGAGAGAGAGACGGCGTGAGCAGGGGAGGGGCATGGAGAGGGAGACACAGAATCTGAAGACAGGCTCCAGGCTCTGAGCTAGCTGTCAGCACAGAGCCAGATGCGGGGCTTGAACCCACAAACCATGAGATCATGACCTGAGCTGAAGTCGGACGCTTAACCAACTGAGCCACCCAGGCGCTCCCATCTAGTGCACAACCCGTTTAAGAACTCATGTTTGAAGGATGTGGCTACCCAGTGTACCTGTCAGATCATCACCATCATGCCTGTGGCAAATGTAGAATCTCAAGCCCTACCCTGTGCTCCTGAGACAGAACCAGAAGGTGAAGTCCAAGGCAATTCCTCTGTGGCTTACAGTTCAACAGCATTGCCTAATAATTATCAAGTGACAAGTTGGACTGCACTTTTATTTTTAAACCTTAATATAGTGGTTCTTTTTTTTTCCCCCCTTAGAGCTCAAGTAGGGAGATGGGGGAAGGAGGGGGGGAGAGGGGGAGGGGGGAAGAGAGAGGCAGGCTTCGTGTTCAGCGCAAAGGCTGGCGGGCGGGGACACAATCCCACGACCCTGGGATCATGAACTGAGGCACAATCTGGAGTTGGATGTTCAACTGACTGAACTACCCAGGCATCCCAGGACAGTCATTCTTAATCATCCCTACACATTAGAATCACCAAGGGGTAAAAATGAATCTTATTCATACATAGCCTGTCTCTGAAGATTCTAATTTAATTGATCGGTGGTCAGTCCTGGGCATCAGTGTGTTAAAACTTAACCAGAGTGAGTCTACTGTGTTAACAGCATTGAAGATAAGTGCCATAGTTCAGTTTTGTTCATTTCATAGTCATCTGATACCTTGGAAAGGCAGAAAGAGAATTGGGGTTATTAACAAACCTGCTAGCTCTTCCTTCGAGGTGCGAATGTTTTCTACTTATACTGATTAGCTCCTTGGTTGCCACTCCTAAAGATAGATTAAAGAATTTGTTTTTTAGTTATAGTATTTTCTTTTAAAAAATTTAAAAAACTTAGTATTCTTTGTGTGCCTATACTTTAATACATGATACTTGGTTACATATTTTATACTGTTCTGCCTCATTGCGCCTTCATTTGTAAACAGCAGCCCTTCGCTCTGAGGTTTTTCATCTGTGTATACAGCAAAGTCACTGAAAAACATTGTGCTTTTACGGAGCCCAAAGAGAGGATCTGATGGGGCGAAGGGAAGAATGAGTTCAAAATGTGCAGTCCCCGGGGCGCCTGGGTGGCTCAGTTGGTTAAGCATCTGACTTCGGCTCAGGTCATGATCTCACGGTTTGTGTGTTCGAGCCCCGCATCGGGCTCTGTGCTGCCAGCTCAGAGCCTGGAGCCTGCTTCTGACTCTGTGACTCCCTCTCTCTCTGACCCTCCCCTGCTCATGTTGTCTCTCTCTCTCTCTCTCAGAAATAAATAAAACATTAAAATTAAAAAAAAAAAAGTGCAGTCCCACATGGCCCAGAATACCACACACGGAATGACTGTCAGCCAGGTGTTTAACTGGAGGAGACTTGGAGATCACCTGCTGTGAACTCTGGTTTCTTCAGCTCTTAAAAAAGAAGATAGGATCTTGTGTTGTTCAAAAGCCAACTTCATAAAATGTTTATAAACCAGTTAATACAGTGTCAAGTCTTCCATGCCTCAAAGCCTAATCCAACAGGGCAGAAGGTCTTCTCTGGATGGAAGATACTTTAAATGGCATATATCAAGGACCTTGGCTTCCCCCATCTTTAATTTAGACCCAAATGAAGGCAGTTTTTTTTTTCTTTAAAAGAACTAGTTGTATGCCTTATGATCACGTAAAATAAGAATTACTTTCATTTATGCAGATGGCATGGGTCATCATAATGAAATGAGGTATCCCTGATAAGCCAAATGGTCCTTATTAATGTGAATATAAAGTTCTGTTCTTCCGCCCCAGACAAGTTAATTAATTCAGATGTGCAATTGAGTTTATCCAGCATTTTGGGGCAAAGCTGGAAAGCTAATGTATGTGGGTGAGCCTGCAATCCTCTGTTCTTACTGAAGGTTCTTTGGTCACAGGGGCAGAGGCCACACTTGGGTTAATGTTGGGTAACAGTCTACTCGTTTTTTTTCTAAAGATTTTAAAAAACTTTTTAAACTTTATTTTGAGAGAGCAAGCACATGCACAAATGGGAGGGGCAGAGAGAGGGAAAGAGAGAATTCCAACCAGTTTCTGCCCTGTCAGCACAGAGCCCACCCAGTGTGGGGATCCATCCCACGAACTGTGACATCATGACCTGAACTGAAATCCGGAGTGGGAGGCTTAACCCGCAGAGCCACCCAGGTGCCCTCAGGCTACTAATTTATCTTGGTCATGTACAACGATGTTTTCCAGTCTTGGTATCATAGCAGTGGCAAAAATGAAAGGCTAATATCTGTAAGGCACTTTGAGGTAAACTGATAATATTGGTCCAGGAGAAGCCACGTGCTCAAATCCATATCACAGGACTAGGTAGGATCCTGGTCACAGAACAACTGCACCAGCTCTATGGCGCCCCCTTGGGGCACACTGTGGAAATAAGGCTTTCAACACGGCTTTGTCCATCCGGAGCAGTCTGACTCTTAGGTTACAGATTTTTAATGTTACAACAAAATCTTAATTTATAGGAAATTAAAAGTCCTTTATTTTGTAGCGCTTACATTCTGGAGGTAGCTGCACTTTGATTCTATAAAAATGGATTCAATAACCTACAAACCACTTAAAGAAAATGAAAAGTGTGGATCACTTTCTTACTGACATGTTTTCAACAGTCCTTTGGATTTTCTTCTAGGCACACGCTGCTGTATTAGACGATGTGATTTCTCTATCAATTATGGAATTTTAGAACTGAGTAAGTGCAAGCTGGGTAAATGTATGATCTGATGAGTAAAAGATTCCCAGGTATTGTATTTCTCTGGTTTTCGGTTCTGTTGACAGAAAGGCATGTATCTCCTGTGTTGATGTTAATAAACCTCCATGGTGAGCTGCACTGAAAGAGTGAATGCCTAATTACAAAACTAAAAAATTTCCAGTAAACACAACCAGGTAACTTACCTGCCTCTGCCTTCATGGATGAGATCCTAAGAGGCAGACACCCATTCTCAGCCATCAGTGCGATCAGCGGTCTTCAGCGTCTTCTAACCAGCCCCCATCAAGGCCTTTGAGATTCCCTCACAGCTTTGAGGGGTTGGTGCTGACTTGGTAACTAAAGCTTTTAAGGCCTACTAGCTTCAGATACAGAAAAGCTGCATCAGGATGTGAAAAGTAGGGATTCATGATTTATTAATGTGAATTCATAAACTGGAAAATTATTTTTAAATTAGTATGCCTATCTTTTAAGCTAACAAGAATCCTATACTCTTACATACAAATTCCTGAGGGGCTTCTAACCCACCTGTTTGTGATGTTTCTGAATGTATCACTGGGATGAATATTTGTATTCCCTCCCTCCTGTGCACTGTGAATGCAGGGAGGCCTGAAGGAGGAAGTCCACTTAGAGGGGAGAAAATGAGCAGTTGTAGAAAAGCTGCATCACTCTGCCAAGAGTTCTGATGAATTTCTTTCCCTTTATTAAAAATCACTAGCCAGAAATTGGACTACAGTTGAACTGGACAGGGATAATTACACATCTCTAAGACGTGTTCTATCTCCAGCTTTGATTTTTGTGTTTTCTCCTTGTCAGATGTATTCTGATAAAAAGACACTAATAAGGAATGATCTTATTTTAAGGCACTTAAATATTATTTTTTTAGATTTTTTTTAAATGTTTTATTTATTTCTGAGAGAGAGAGAAACAGCATGAACAGGGGAGGGGCAGAGAGAGAGGGAGACACAGAATCTGAAACAGGCTCCAGGCTCTGAGCCAGCTGTCAGCACAGAGCCCGACGCAGGGTTTGAACCCACAAACCGTGAGATCGTAACCTGAGCCGAAGTCGGACACTTAGCTGACTGAGCCACCCAGGCACCCTAGATCACTTTAAATGCCAGATGGGCTTGAGAGCGTTTATCCTTTATTTTTTAGTAATTCATTCCCCTTTTTAAATTTTTTATTAAGTTTTAATTTGAATTCCAGTATAGTTAATGATGTTACATAATGTAGGTCCTTTAAAAATGAATTTTAAATGAATACAGTTGCCTTTTCAAGATGGCTGATTTTGTCCATCCTTCAGTGAGGATGCACAGAGGTGAACTGGCATATTCAGGGGGAAAATAATAAGCTTATCTATAGCCTCTAAACTGGATGTTTGTTTTCTGTCAAAGAATCACACTTAGAAGTCAACTGACAAAGACTACTGGGCATGATTTAAAGTTCATCCACAGTAGTAGAAGGACTCAGATAGGAGACTAAGAATAGGTTTTAATCTTACAGAAGCAAGAATGATAGTAAAGTATTATTTAAGGGCCACATGATGAAAACATATTCTAAATACTGATGCTTAGAATGTGTATTTCTTTCATCAAATATATTAACTTACTACAACAACATTGGTCACTGATGGCTCATAATTTTGAAATTATGGCAAAATTGTAATCTGAACTAATGACCCCCCCCCATACATCACGAGCAAATATGCCCTCTTGACTGCTTCAGGCTTATCTTTGGGTTGAAAAAGGTCCTATAAGAAATTACTAATGAATGTGACCTCAACATAATGAAAATCTTTTATTGGACAAAACCCTATAATACTCAAAAGCAAACAGAAACTGGGGGAAATTCTACAACATTTAGTTAGAAACTCAACTTTCTTATGTAAAGTTTCTCAGTAGAAATTGGGGCAAATAGAAAATTAACAGGCATTTATTAAAAAATGCAAATGACCATAACATGAAAAAATGTCCAGTAATTACTCATCAAAAATTTCAAATAGGAAGCTATCGCTGTTCACAACGTTTACACAAATAAAGAAAAAGCCAATCTCCTAGAGTTTGGAGTATAAATTGGTACAAACTTTCCAGAGGGTAATTGTTAAAATGAACAATATGTAATATATTAGTTATTATGTGTTCCTGACATTTAAAGAACAGTTTCGGGCACCTGGGTGGCTTAGTCGGTTAAGCGTCCAAGTTTCGCTTAGGTCATGATCTCGCGGTTCGTGGGTTCGAGCCCCACGTCGGGCTCTCTGCTGACTGCCAGCTCAGAGCCTAGAGCCTGTTTCAGAGTCTGTGACTCCCTCTCTCTCTGGCCCTCCCCTGCTCACGCTGTCTCTCTCTCTCTCTCCCTCCTAGAAATAAATAAAACATTTTAAAAAAATTTAAAAAAAAACAGTTTCTCATTCCTGTTTATAGCCTAGATGGCTATAAATGGTTGAGAGGAAATTTGTCAACATGTCCATTAGCTATCATTGACTTTTGAGTCCCATTAAACAAATATTTATTGAATAGCCAGTTTGACTATTGTCAAAGCACAGTGTATAGAGCATTGCCTGAAGCAAAAAACTCTGCTTTGAGCATGTACATTCCAGTCGACGTTGGTATTTAGTGTCTTACATTTTTTTCTATATGGTTTCCATTATTGACCATTTTCCTCCAGTGAACGTACGTGGTTCCTTAAATTATCAGAAAGCAGATTATTTAGCTTACTCTCTTAACAAGATGAACATCTATTGTGTTTAAATATCATCAAACAAATATTTTGATGAAGATGGTTCTCTGCCATGTTCCTTACATGTTTGGACATGTTAGATCGTTGAAAGCCCCTGGCTGTGTACAAAAATGTGTAACTGTATAGTAATTTTTCTCTGTATAGCCATCATTACATTGAGCTAATCATATACTTGCTGAACATCATTTTTCCCAATATCTTCTGAGAGAATTTTGAGAATGAGAACGTCTGTTAAGGGGCTTTCTTTCCACACGTATATCCCTGGATCATTTGGGTTGGTGCTATTTGGTTGCATCATTACCTGTTGACCCTGAGTGGTAGTTCTTTTTTTTTTTTTTTAAATTTTAATGTTTTATTTTATTTCTGAGAGAGAGAGAGAGAGAGAGAGAGAGAATGTGAGCAGGGGAGGGGCAGAGAGAGAGGGAGACACAGAATCTGAGAC
Source organism: Hyaena hyaena (assembly GCF_003009895.1). Lineage (NCBI taxonomy): Eukaryota > Metazoa > Chordata > Mammalia > Carnivora > Hyaenidae > Hyaena > Hyaena hyaena. The sequence continues at coordinate 2,738,130 of NW_024080747.1, forward strand.
AGACTCCAGACTCTGGGCTAGCTGTCAGCACAGAGCCCGATGCGGGGCTCGAACCCATGAGCTGTGAGATCATGACCTGAGCCGAAGTCGGACGCTCAACCGACTGAGCCACCCAGGCGCCCCCTGAGTGGCAGTTCTTAATCTGGGTGTCAGAAAGACCTGGGGAGGTTACTGTAAAGCAGATTTTCAGGCCCAAGAAATTGTGATTCTGCAAGCTTGGAATTGGGCCAAGCCTCAAAATTTATCAGGATGTCTGCAGTGGTTCTCTTGGCTGTGGCTACATGATAAAAACACTGAGAAATAAGTGCCCGGGGGTTAAAGCATATGCACCAGTAAACTTGAGGGTATGAAATTGTTTTCAAGCTCCTTTGCTGCTCAGTGCTTTTGGAAGTCACCGGCACAGTTAAATGCTGAGTGTTTCTTACAGGTCCATTTAAGGCACGCTCCTTTTCTCTTGATAGATTCAGACTGAGTGGAAAAGTCTAGGTCACCTGGAGTGAGAACAGTGTGGCTCTCTTCACAGGTTTTCATTACTTGATCTTTGTGTCTCAAACTTGAGCCATGTGTGCTCAAAGGGGAAACCTCTTTCAGGTTTAATAGCCTTCCAGATAACTTTGTTGGACAAATACTAACCTGAGGAACGGATACCTAATTCCCAGAGAATGTTTTCCAACTGGAAGTGTAACAGCAAAAGGGAATTTTTTTGCTTTTTGGTTAGCAGAACACATTTTCCTTGGATTCAACATCAAAATGAATACATGAAAAGTCAACACTCAAATAGAGTTGAGGGATTCCTAAATGTGTATGTAAGTCCTGTGGATCCTTGGCTGCCAGTTTGAGGGATATTTTTAAATCTGCTTAAATGGTGATACTTAAAGCATGGTCATGACCTAACATTGGATCAGATTTATGAAGGTGATTGAGGAGGTTACTTACGTCTGCTTGCTGATACGAGACTTGGTAAAGTGTTGAAGTGTTGACGACTACCCCCCGCTGGAAATGGGGGCACCAGCTCTCTATGTGAGCTCAAATATGTCTTTTTTTTTTTTTTTGAGTAACCCTACACTCAGTGTAGGCCCTGAACTTAGGACCCCAAGATCCAGAATCTCCCACACTATCAACTGAGCCAACCAGGCACCCAACACCTGTCTGTCATAGATGCTAATAGTAACTTCCAAATAGCAGATGATTTTTGGCATTTTGTAGATGGGTATTTAGGCTCTTCGGGAAGGATGTTGAATATGAGTAAGAGTCTAAAAAACATTGGTGAAGGGTTTTGGGGTTTATCTCCGAAATAAAAACCCTTGAGACTCTTCTTTTCCCCTGTGAAACCGCCCTGACCTTGTGATATTCCTTCCTCAATATTGTCAAAATAGGGTAGTCACAAAAATACCTTCCTTGTCATAGAATTAAAATGTACCTCTGAATAAATGTTGACTTCTATTTTCCTTTTACAGTTTCCTAAAGCCAATTAAAGATACGAAGATGAGGGGCACCTGGGTGGCTTAGTCGGTTAAGCGTCCGACTTTCGCTTAGGTCATGATATCGCGGTTCGTGGGTTCGAGCCCCGCGTCAGGCTCTGTGCTGACTGCCAGCTCAGAGCCTGGAGCCTGTTTCAGAGTCTGTGACTCCCTCTATCTCTGACCCTCCCCTGCTCACGCCGTCTCTCTCTCTCTCTCTCCTAGAAATAAATAAAAATATATTTAAAAAAATAAATAAGATATGAAGATGAATCTGTATGAAAACCTGTGAATAATGTGTATATGAACATTGACCTCTATTTCCTATAAAGTGCTATGAAAATGGAGATTACATTCAAGTAATGGCTTTTGCATGAACTAACTATACTGTGCAAAAATTGTATGTGTTGCCTTATATCATGCAGACTTAGGACAGTGGTGCCATAAAGTACATATCCTGCTGGAAAAAATGTGCAGTGGTAAAAAGAGCAAGAAAACAGCTACACTGACTCGTGAAATAGTACAGATGTGTTTTGTCAACCCATCAGATACTAGAGCACTTACATGGAGTTAGTGATTTTTAGTCTTGAAAGGGTTTTGTTTTTGTTTCCTTTTGAGAGTCTAGAGATGGAATAGAAGCGATAGGCTGTAAAAACGTGCATGATTAAAACTTGTTAATTCAGAACTTCCTGTGTTGCCTGGCCTGTAGGTACCTCAGTAGGTATTTGATGATGGATTCAGGAAGTGTTAGGTATTGACAGACTCCTAGATGGCTGGGCAGAAAGTACACTGGGTTAAGTCTTGTCCCTGGCAGACTATGTGAGGCCAAGACATTCATTTCACCCAGACTGAAATACTCATCAGATCATAAATTTACCCAGCTTGCACTTACTCAGTTCTGGCTTTCCATAGTTGATGGAGAAATCACATTGTCTAATACAGCAGCCTCTTTCACAGATGGAGGGCCTGAGGCCCAGTTGGGTCAGATGATTGGTATTAAATAATTAAGAGCAAAACTTCCTGATTCTCTTCCCAGCTCTTAAGTGTATACTTTCACTTAATGGCCCTCAAATTTCCACAGAGTGTAACAGGATGCTCATAGTGCTGAGCTCACATTGTAACCCTTCAAAGACTATGTGTGGATGGAATTTATTAATAGCCCACTGAACAGATGGGGACAGTGACAAGAGAAGTTAAGTGACTGTTCAAGGACCTGTATTTTGTAAGAGAAGCACTCCTTTTTGTTTATCATGGTATTGACTCTGGTTGACTGTTGAGCTTTCCTAGGTCTCTGCTAGAACTATAGGTAAGGTTGCTTTCATTGGAAATAGCAAAAATTGGAAATATTTTGGTTTTCCCTTTTAATCTTTTGGAAATAGTGAACTGCCATCTGATGAGTGAAACTTGAGTTAACTAACCAGACCCATCAAGTAGGGGAAAAAAAGACAAAAAGAAAGACATGGATTCCCTGTAGCCAAAATTTACAGGCTTGGTTTTATTCTTGAGAGAGAAACATCGAGCCTGAGGGAGAGAGGGGCAGACAAGAGAGTGATACAGAATCCAAAGCAGGCTCCAGGCTCTGAGCTGTCAAGACAGAGCCCAACGCAGGGCCTGAACTCATGAACCATGTTGATAATGACCTGAGCTGAAGTCGGATGCTTAACCTACTGAGCCACCCAGATGCCCCTTTCTGGATTTTTTAAAACCTGCTGTCTGAGTTTGTAAGTAAAATCTCGAAGTGTCCGTCGATGGGGGTTTTTAACTTGGAACAAAAACTGATAAATTGGTGTGATTCTTAAAAATTAATAAAATTAATAAAATCCTTAAGGGTGCCTGAGCTACTTAGTTGGTAAAGTGTCTGACTCTTGATTTCAGCTCAGGTCATGACCTCAGTTTGAGCCCTGCCTCAGGCTCTGCACTGAAAGCGTGAAAACTGGTTTGGATTCTCTCTCTCTCCCTCTCTTTCAGTCCCCTCCCCTGATCACATGTGCATACTCTTTCTCTCTCAAAATAAATAAACGTTTAAAAAATCTTTAGAAGGAGGAAAAGTAAAGTTTCTAAATTATAAGTCAACATTCAGTAAGCCCAAGTGTTCAAAGATAGTAAAGTATTAAGTGAGCCTAATTCTCACCTTCATGTGCTATATTCTTGTTTCCTTCAAAAGATGGTCTGTTGAAGATCTCACGCGGGGGAGAAAAGTCCACATGGAGCAAGGTGACTTGGGAAGGGGTAAGGCACTGAATTTTTGTTTCCTCACGATGAAGACTTGGGACCCACATGAGGCAGAACCGGCATGCTGTTATAAATAACCATGCTTGGGGCACCTGAGTGGCTTAGTCGGTTAAGCGTCCGACTTTCGCTTAGGTCATGATCTCGCAGTTTGTGGGTTCGAGCCCCACGTCGGGCTCTGTGCTGACTGCTGGCTCAGAGCCTGGAGCCTGTTTCAGTCTGTGACTCCCTCTCTCTCTGACCCTCCCCTGCTCTCTCTCTCTCTCTCTCTCTCTCTCCCCTAGAAATAAATAAAACATAAAAACTTTTTAAAAAAATAAATAACCATGCTTAAGAACTGGTTTTCCTGGAATAGTAGAGGTTAAGCTAGTTCTATTGTGACACTTGGCCATACGTAACTAAGAAAATGGTGTTTCACCCTTACTGACGAAAATGCATCCATGGCATTTAGAAATTGACAGAAAAAAAGTATTGAGGTAATGCTCTGATGTGACTGTTGAGGAAACCTGCATTCAGGGAGGAGGACAGACTTGTCCACGCTTTCACACAAAGGTTCCAAGTCAGACTCCAAACCTTCTCTTCCTGAGCCCCTGTTACTAACATGAACTGTGTTCCTAGATAATCAATAGACATCCAGTTGTCTGGGACAGTTGCACATGTGCAGAATGGACAGGCTGGCCTTTCTGCCAAAGATCAAGAGTGTACAATCACCCAGGTCACAGGAGCCATTTACACTTCTCAGAATGAGATGAGTTCTGATAGGGACATCTGAAATAAAGGTGGAATTTGTCCATCAAGACTGCTCACAAGCCAGCTTTGGGAATAACAACTACATGTTGGGGGAGGTCATGAAGAGGACATGACCAGAAGTTGACCCCACATCTGGATCCTGGCAATCTCATCCCTTCCCGGTCAGTGGAATGGAGTTCTAGCACTGTTGCCATAGGTGGGGACCGTTTCAAGGATGTAGCCTTGAGAGAGTAAGGTATTGCGACCTTGACCATATACGCAACTGTGTATTTTACATATGTGTATATGTGTAAATATACATATATGTATAATACAGATAGATACATATATATATAAACTACAATTTTGGCATGTGGGTGCAGATACCTCCCCATCTGGCAGCCACCCAAGCCAAGCCTGGTTACTTCCCTTGTTGGTTAGAACTGCCACCTGTCAACCTAGCATGGTCTGATGCTTCCTTTGGTGTCTTCAGATCCAATGGGTGAATTGAAAGGTATGATAGAGTGGTTTAGGGTATAGTTAGTAAAATGCCAAAAAAATTTTTTTAGGTTTTAAAACCAAATGGCAAAAATCCAAGAAACAGGCTTACACACAAAAGAGTCTCTTTTTTGACTCAAGAATATAGAACCACCTTTCACCCACTGAAGGCAAAGAATTTGTATTCTTTTAAAGAACCCTGGAGAGAAGTTGATTTTTGATAGTATGTTCCGTGTTGGTACCTCATGTATATTAGGAGTTGTTTAAACCACAAATATCACATGATGAGGTTTAAACCTGAAGTTAAACAAATTAAACCAATCCTTTTTAATACTTACTTTTGAGAGAGAGAGACACAGACACAAGTGGAGAATGGGTGGAGAGAGAGGAAGACATCGAATCTGAAGCAGGCTCCAAGCCACCTCCTCTTTCTTCCCTTCTCCCTCCCTGTGAAAGTAAATTCTCTCCTGATGTACAATGTAATAGGTGAGTTTTGCTTGTTGTTGAACTTGATAAAAATGTTTCTACTCTAATAATAGTGTATTAATCGTCAGCTTTAGTTCCACTACTGTCTTTCTTCATACCTTTTTTTTTTTTTGCCCTGTTTTCTAGAGAAGTTATTCAAGACGTCATTTGTTAGAGCAGTTTTTGTAACAACAAAATTGAGGGAGATAGAGGTTTTCCATATACCCCATGCCCACAAAAATGAATAATCTGTTCCCAATACTAATATCACACATCAGAATAGTATTGATGGACTTAATTTTTTTGAAGGATGAACCTACGTTCATCATCATTACTCAAAGCCCATCATTCACCTTAGGGTTCCCTCTTGGTGTTTTACTTTGTGTGGTTTTGGACAAATGTTAAATTACATATATCCATCATACATGTTACCTTCCCAGCCCTAAAAATTCCTCTGTGCTCTGCCTCCTCTCTTCTTGCCCCATCTCCACCTCCTCCCCACATGGCAACCACTGATGCTGTTTGCATAGTTTTGCCTTTTCCAGATTGTAACATAGTTGGAATCCTACAGTATGATTGGCTTTTCAGAACTTCTGCTTTTACTTAGTAATATATTTCTAAGTTTCCTCCATGTCTATTCAGGCCAGGATAGCTTTTTCTTTTCTTTTCTCTTTAAGCACCAAATAACAACATCCTGTTGTCTGATTGTGACAGTTCTTGTTAACTTCACCTGCTGAAGGCGCCTTGTTGTTGCTTCCAAGTCCTGATAATTATGAATAAAGCTGCTGTAAACATCCACGTACAGTTTTTGTGTAGCCATGAATTTTCAACTCCTTAGGGAAAATTAGAAAGGTATGTATTTGCTGGATTGTATGTGAGAATATGTGTAGTTTTGTGTAAAAAAAAAAACAAAAAACAAAAAAAAACCTGGCAAACGTTTTGCCAAAATGGCTGTACGATTTCACATACCTTCCAACAGGGAGCGCGGGTTCCTGTGGACGCATGCCTCTATCAGCACGTGGTGGTTGTCTGTGTTTTGGGCTTTGGTCACTCTAATGACTGTGTAATGGTTCCCTTCGTATCTTCAAGTCAAATGCAAATGAACATTTGTTTTCAGGGTTAATTAGTTATACCTAGGATTTTGCCTCTCTGTTGAAACTACTGCATATTCTCAGCATGTTTGATATCGCTGTAACTCTGAAGTTGCTACTTAGTCTTTCTGTCATTGACTGGCTCATTCTGTATATGTTTATAGAGTACATACTATCTAGTAGGTGCCATGTTTTATGCCGGAGATGAAAAGGTCAACCAGATAATTAATCTCTCTTCTCGTTGGGGCACCTGGGTGGCTAAGTTGGTTGATCAAGTGTCCGACTTCAGCTCAGGTCATGATCTGGCAGTTCGTGAGCTTGAGTCCTGCACCGGGTTCTGTGCAGACAGCTCTCTCGCTCTCAAAAATAAACATTTAAAAAACAATAAAAATTGAAATGACTTTTAAAACACACATTTGAAAAAGAGTTTAAAATGTCTTTTAACTCAACAGTGTGCCTGCTCCTTTCTTTCCCACCCCAATTCGTAAACTGCAACCACTTTTTAAAAAATCAACTTTTTAAAATAACTGATGTACAAAAAAGTATACAAATCATACCTGAGTATCTAAATGAATTCACAAAGTGACCAACTCCCATAGCCAGCAAATTGAGAAATACATTATCAATTTTTTAGAAGGACTCTTTGTGTGTTTCTATCTTCTTTTCTCCTTCCCTTTGAAAGTAAATTCTGTTCCGGCATCTAATACAATAGAGTTTTGCCTGTTGAACGTGATAAAAATTTTTGTCTGCCCTAATATTAAGGGACATGTGTGTGGTTTCCACTTTGGGCTGTCACGAATAGGATTGCTTCAAACAATCTTGGTATATCTTCTTAGTGAACATCTGCTCAGATGTACATTAGGTAGATTAGTAAAATGGAATTACTGCATTGTAAGTAGTACATTTACAGGAATGTACTAGAAACTGCCAAACTGATTTTCAAAGCAATTCTATCCCTTTGCAAATGACTACTGATAAAACTTTGTATATGCACTTAACTGCACCCACCCACCCTGTTCACCTTTCTCCAAAAGCTATGCTTCATTTATCTCTTCTCTGGAGTATATTTTTAACTTAATATTCCTATTTGTATTTTCTGTCAGCTTTAAGCAATTTTCTTTATGTGTCTGTTATGTCAGATGTACTGACATAGTATTTTTTCTATGAACTTATTTTGAGTTTTAGATTTATAGAAACACTACAAAGATAGGAAGTAGATTTCTCACTACTGTTAACTTCTTACTTTATTATTGTACCGTTGTCAAAAATGAAAAGCTACCATTGATAGATCACTAATAATGAAGTACCAGATTTGATTTCTACTTCATGAGGTTGCTACTGTCCCTTTCTTGTTTGACCTTCCAATGCAGGATACTTCAATGGAATTTACTCCTCATTTGTCCTTATTTACCGTGAGTCTGTGACAATTTCTTGATTTTTCCTTGTTTTCAGTGACTTTGATGGGTTTGAGTGTTGTTGGATGTTTAGAAGAATGTACTGTCCTTTTTCTCAGCTTCTACTGGAATTATGAGATCAGAGGAAGAATCCCACAGGACTGAAATGTCCACATCACGTCTGGGGCGCATGACATGCCTGTGAAATCCCTGGTGATGTTAGCTTCCATCATTAGTTAACATAGTGTTTGTCAGATGTCTCTACTGTCATTTTTGTTGTTGTTCTTACCGGATTCTTTGGAAACCAGTCGTTACATTGAACCAGTACACACTTGTAAATAGTGTGGTAGGCAGAGTTATAAAGTCTCTTCCTGAAAGAGTGCAGGGCTCATGAATCTAATGGGACAGCAGTGAAGGTGTCAGCATAGTCCATCCTGTGACTGTGTTCTGCTATACGAGACAGAAGGGAGGTTTTCCTGGTGGATTTGGAAAAGTAAGCCCCCTGTTGGGAGAGTGTCACCTGGTTAAGAACTGTGAGTAGCCCCTAAGAGTTGAGAGATTTTAGGTACTTTGTCACAAAGCAATAAAAAGCAAATGCCCCAAATGACAGGAAATGAATACAAATACTTAACACATTGTCTTTTTGCTACCAACACAGCCTTCCCTGTGCCTTGTCTATGGATTGAAGCTAAATGTAGAAAAGCAGTAAATAATAGGCATTATTGTCATGGTATATGCTATTGTCATGTATATGCTATTTCCTGGGTGCAGACACTCTATTACGTTCTAAGCATACAAGTCAGGTGAATTTCAGTTTCTCCTACTCTACTGCTCAAAAATCAGACCACAGTTTAATTTACTTCAGATTTGGTTAAAATATTCTGTAAAAATTTTATTTAAAACCTTTAACATTTTTAACAGAAATACCCAAATCTCTGCAAACATTTACTTACTTCTATTTATTAAATACAGCCATGATATTTTTATTTTAAAGTAGACCTTTTAGAGAGTATTGATTCCTATTCTCATTTGGACCATTTCCATTCTAGGCCTAATGAACAGATTTCATTTTAAGGTGCAGTATATGCTAAGATATGTAGAATCTGGGCAGCTTATTGCATAAAACCTCTTATTGTTGAATTGCTTACTTATCAAAATGCCTTTTGTTGATCTGACTCTTTGTTGATGAGTATCTTCATATGGCCAATAATCCATGGTTGTTGGCTCAAATTTAGGAATATAAAACTGTGATAATAAAATCTTTAAAAAAGACAAAATAAAATGGGGCACCAGGGTGGCTCAGTTGGTAGAGCATGCAACCTTTGATCTTGGGGTTGTGAGTTCAAGCTCCACATTAGGTATATAGATGACTTAAAAATAAAATCTTGAAAAAAAGCAGACTGATGATAGCAAGTCTTTGGTATGGGTTTCTGTTGCATATGTTCATGTGCTTTACTCATTAGCACTCTCCCCTGAATGAGAATGCTGAGTGTAAAGTCTGTCTCTCTGTATTTCTCTGAGTAAGTCTTATTGACTAACAGTTCATATGGTCGAGCCAGAGAATTGCCTTGTAAATTAGGAGTTCCCCAAATGCCAGAATGAGGACTTCTTCTGGGATACCCACACCCACAGAAGTACTACAGCATTTTCCAAGCAGCTCTTGACAAGATCTTTGCAAGAAGCTAAAAGCATCTTACGATGCAAGAGGGAGGTAAGCTGTGTGTACGTGCGTACTTGGCTGGTGTATTTGCTCTATAGAGAGACATGAAATGAAACCTTTCATTTTGTTTTGCTCCTTTCATTCCTACACTCTAGGCTGCATGCACTGAGCTTGGGCTATTCTGGGGTTCCACTGCAGATTTAGGCTTTTACCTCCATTTGAACTCCTTCGTGGACTTTACTTTTATTAGCATATTTCCATGTACTTTCACAGTTGCAGAAAATTACTAGTCTCTAATTTCCCCGTGACCACCTACAATTCTCTTGAGTCTTTCCAAGCTGATTTATGTTTATGATGCTTGTTAGTGACTTGTCTCCATAGTTGTTTTTCTGTTTACCTTCCAGTAGCCAATATTCTCATGGACATGGGTTTCTTAATGGTAGTAGTTGCAGGCTCAGATTCTTGGGTTTCATACTTGGCCCCCAACTCTGCCCAATGCACCGCTTGAGGAGGATTGCTTAATTTGTGCCTCAGCCAGGACACAATCAAGATCATTGCTGTTGTCTACTGCATCGAGTAATCTGACTATGACTTCATTTTCATTGCCACAGCATTTCTAAAACTGTCTTAGGATTTTAAAATAACCTTCTTTGTCATAAAGACCATAAGCAGATTCAGAGAAATGCCAGCAGGCAGAGGTAAACTGAGAATTTTCCAGTGTTCCATCAACACATCTTGAAAATTCTTCATCAATTTCACTGGTGAGTGATTCCTGACCAACATCCAGAATGCTAGGCTTAGGGGCCAACAGAGAAGAAAAACAGCAATATAACTTTGCTAAATCCTGCCCCTTGGTATAACTTATCCTCAGTGTTGATTTCATGATGATTGCTTTTTTTATAATTCTGTGACTAAATGAGAAATTGATGAGTCATTACATAATTAAATAACCATGAAACAGCAGGACGCACACTCTGGGCACTCTCAAGCAGGCAGGACGTGTTTCCACTTCACTGGGTTGATAGAGGAAAGGTGACTCTTCGGGAAATTGTTTTTTCTTACTCGTAGGTTTTATTTTTTTTTTTTTTTTATTTCTAGGAGAGAGAGAGAGACAGCGTGAGCAGGGGAGGGTCAGAGAGAGATGGAGTCACAGACTGAAACAGGCTCCAGGCTCTGAGCCGGCAGTCAGCACAGAGCCCGACGCGGGGCTCGAACCCACGAACTGCCGAGATCATGACCTAAGCGAAAGTCGGACACTTAACCGACTAAGCCACCCAGGCGCCCCTCGTAGGTTTTTTTTTAACATATAAAACATGTGCATCTAGGGATAAAGAAAGAATCCACATCATACAAAACAAGATGTGTATTTGTTATGTAAAATTTACATGCTATTAACCAAAGAGGAGGAACAACCTTTAAACTTTGCGTTTGTTTTTCCAGGATTTGGGTTAAATGATCTTGTCCATCTAGGTCTGGGCTCTGGCTCTAGCAGAGACAGCAAAAGATTATTTCGAGAGGGCTTAGTTACTGTCCCAATGGTGTCCGAAAATTACTTGCAGAGCCAAAGTACACTGATTCCTTAAATAATCAATGAGGATACCAACATACATGTGAATATCTCTAGAACTTGAACATTTTTTTCAACACTTAATACTTCAGGTTAAAAAATCTATGATGAAAAGAACTCTAATAATATGACTGCTGAAAAAAATCCCTCTTTTTCAATGTATTTTATAGGGCACAGATGAGGTTTTCCTTGGTGACTTTGATGACCACTGTCCAGTGTCAGGTTTAGGTGTTAGGAAGTTTGGAAATGGTCCCTATTTGGTTTACTACTGTTGATGGGCTCTGGAGTTTGTCCCGCTTTCCACCATATATATCAGTATACCCACTCTCTTGACCTTGCCTGGATGGTTTCTATCCCTATAATCTCTACAGCTCTCTTTCATCTCTCATTAGACCCTGGAATGTCCAGAGCTGTTTACTGTGGCCATCTGCAAACTCGCATGTTTAGTAAGACCTGTTCTTTATGCTACTTCTCTTTGAAATAAGCCTGCTGGTACTGTTAGGGGTTTTGTTTGTTTGTTTGTTAATTTATTTTTGAGAGAGCGAGAGACACGCAAGACTGTGACCAGGGACAGGGCAGAGAGAGAGGGAGCCACAGAATCTGAAGCAGGCTCCAGTCTCCGAGCTGTCAGCACAGAGCGAGATGTAGGACATGAACCCACAAATGGTGAGATCATGACCTGAGCAGAAGTTGGACGCTCAACAGACTGAGCCACCCAGGCTCAATATTGTTGTTTTTGTTTTTTTAACATGAAAAAGATTTTTCTTTGTGCCAGTTACTCATAACAAAAAAGTCTTCCCCTTCTCCACTTGGAGAATTTAAGAGCACTTCCGGATAGACATTCGATACTGACTTCTGAAAACAGAAGACCACCGCTGCCTCTTGGACTGCCTCGTTCCACTGCATGCAAGAGATTGTGTTTAAGTAATTTATAAAATAACTTGTCTTTCCGGTCAGTTACATTTACCAGAACCATTAATTTCTTCCTAATTTCTTCATTGCTTAAAGGCAATGAAACTTGGAGGGTCATTTAAGTATTTTCATCACTTCAGGGCATCTGGGTGGCTCAGCGCTCTGCCCTAACAGTGTGGAGCCTGCTTGGGATTCTCCCTCTCTCTCTCTGCCCTCCCTTGCTCGTGCAATCTCTGTCTCTCTCAAAATAAATCAATAAACTTAAAAAAATAAAAATTTCTTCACTTTGGTTAAGCAAGTTCCAACTTTTCAAGAGAGCATATGCTAATACATACTAAGCCATTCAACCTCATGCCTGAGGCTTTGTTCATCCACAGTCAAAGCACAAATAACTTAATTTCTGTTGTTTTAATTGGCCTTCATTTAAGGTGTGATGAAACGTTAACACTTCCCTGTGTATGCATTTTATAGTTTGTCTTGATGTATAAATCTTTCAAAACTACGAGTTAGGAGCACACATTCTGAGAAAAGGCTCTTAGAATTTTGCTTAGTTCGGGGCGCCTGGGTGGCTTAGTCGGTTGAGCGTCCGACTTTCGCTTAGGTCATGATCTCGCGGTTCGTGGGTTCGAGCCCCGCGTCGGGCTCTGTGCTGACTGCCAGCTCAGAGCCTGGAGCCTGTTTCAGAGTCTGTGTCTCCCTCTATCTCTGACCCTCCCCTGCTCATGCTGTCTCTCTCTCTCCTAGAAATAAAAAAAAAAAAAAAAAAAAAAAAAAAAAAAAAAAGAATTTTGCTTAGTTCATGTAGTTTGATACCAGTCAAGTGCTATATGTTTAGTGTCTCACAATTCCTAGGCAAGGTGTGAAAATTAATGTTTCACCAGAAAACAATTGCTACTTTGTCCTGTAGAAGAGAAGACTCAGCTTTTTAAAGAGCAAGCTGGGAACATTTGGTGACTGGGCAGCTCCTCAGGTCCCGGTCCTGTAACTTAGCATTTTTATTCAGTGAACACTTCTTTCCTGTCTTCTGGGTGAAAAGCACTGTATTGACTGCAGCAGTTACAGGGGTTTTATTCTCCTTGAACTAAAGCTGATTACAATTTAGTAGAAGAAACAGGAAGAACTAAGTATGAGGTAAAACAAAGACTTGAAAGAGGTAGAAATTTCCATGGGATCAGTGAGAGAGCGGGCTATTGCTTGCATTTGTAGTGACACGCAAAGTGAGGAGGAGTCTGCATTTGAACTAAATTTGTGTGCCTCTCTTAGCAGCCATCTCTTGCTTGGAGAGGGAAGAATGAAGTGTCTGTCTGATCCCACCCAACCAGCATCTAGTCTTGTTTGCAACCTAAGTTTCTTGCCCTGTACAATTAGTTTTAAGGAACTAATTTTGGACCTCTGGAATTCCTTGCTAAATTGGATGTGGAATGCAGAAGATAAAATAGGTCTTGAACTTTTTGTGGGCAACACAATGAATGCCTTGACAGGCGCTCAAGAGTTTTTAATATTTTCAAAGGATTTTTTTTTTTTTTTTTTTGGTAAGAGAGAGACCGCATACACCAATGGGGTGGGGAAAGGATAAAAAGAGAGAATCTTACTCAGGCTTCACACCCAGCAGAGGAACCAGACATGGCTTGATCTCAGGACCCTGAGGTCATGATTTAAGCTGAAATCAAGAGTCTGACCTTTACTGACTAAGCTACCCAGGCCCTCCTCAAGGAATTACTGAAATAAACAGGGAGGTGTAATTAAAATTCGTGATTTTGGCAGAAGCATTTAGATGTTTCACTTGAGTTGACAAGTTAACCTCACATCTATTTATAGTGAAGGTAAAAGTGACAGAAGAATGAGGAACCTGGATGTGTTTGTGTGACCAAGATCTCAAGAATAATGTCATTTTGTCCATTTTATCATTTTGGCATGCTCTGTTTTTTTGTTGTTTTTTTTTTATATATATATTTCTGAGAGAGAGCGCGAGCGAGCGCACACACAGGGGAGGGGCAGACACATTTGGAATCAGGCTCCAGGCTCTGGACTGTCAGCACAGAGCCCAAGAGGAGGCTCAAATCCATCAACTGTGACATTATGACCTGAGGCAACATTGGACGCTTAATGAACTGAGCCACCCAGGCGCCTCTCTCTGTGCTGTGTTATACATTAGTGTCTTGTACTTGCCTGATGACCCACTTACCTGCTTTATGGTGCTGTTTCATTATTATTACTAACAGGTATAAAAGAAGGCAACATTAAAACCAAGTAAACGGAAACACTTCAAATAGGGCAGAGTATAGTGGGGGTACAGCTAAGTGGGAGGAGGCCCCATTTTCAGATTTTCAGCTGCTTTTTTGTGGCTCTGTCGGGTTTCTAGTTTTGTTACGTTCTCTGTGTCCTATCTAATAGAATAAGGATACATTTTGTTCTCTCAAAGGTTTCCATTAAATTTTAATAATTCTATAAAGCTTTTAATAATTCTATAAAGACTAGTCCTTCTATGTTTTGCTAAAGCCATTTTTAAAAAATTGAATGACTGATGTTGCCTTGAAGCCATCTTACAATTCTGAGCTGTGGAGAGCAGAAATTGCTGACGCCTGACTTGTCTCTGGTGGAGGGGTGTCTTTGGATCAGGCGCCCTATGGGGTGAAGTTGATGAGTATGAACATTCTACTGAACTATCACTGTTAAACCTAAAACAGTTTCTTTCTAGAAGGATTGGGCTGCTTCTCTGGTCGCTGACTTTTTACAGGCAAATTACTATTCCCAGGGTACCTTCATATATACCCCTGTTCTTGGCTTTTGTGGATCTGTGTACCAATAGTAACCTTGAAGCAGGGATATTATTAAGCTGAGTGTCTTCAAAATCTACTCAGTTTTGTAATTAAGCAGTATTAAAACTTAATAAAAATTATAGGTTTTAAAAATTAAGGTAGTAAACTATAGCTATTTTTTTTTAATTTAAAATAACCATTTTTTAAATTTCAGTGCTAAATAGGGGCACCGGGGTGGCTCAGTCAGTTAAGTGTCAGACTTCGGCTCAGGTCATGATCTCATAGTTTGTGGGTTCAAGCCCCGTGTCGGGCTCTGTGCTGACAGCTAGCTCAGAGCCTGAAACCTGCTTCAGATTCTGTGTCTCCCTCTCTCTCTGACCCTCCCCTGCTCATGCTGCCTCTCTCTCTCTCTCTCTCTCTCAGAAATAAAGCATTAAAAAAAATTTTTTAAAAATTTTCAGTGCTGAATGTTATAAGACAAATCATAATTGTCTGGGGATTATATGTTTAAACTGTATGATTATAAATAATAATTAAAAGCTATTCTCCAGTACAGGTAATCTTATACTTAAAAATTTTTTTTTAATTTTTATGTTTGTTTATTTTAGAAAGGGTGAGTGAGGGAGGGGCAGAGAGAGAGAGAGGGAGAGAGGATCTGAGGCAGGCTCTGCTCTGACAGCAGTTAGCTTGATATGGGGCTCAAATTCATGAACCATGAGATCATGATCTGAGCTGAAGTTGGACACTCAACCAACTAAGCTGCCCAGGTGCCCCGGAAATCTTTTAACCTTTAACTGGATAGTATCTAAGGATTCTCTCGTTTTCTTTCTTTCTTTTTTTTTTTTTTTTGATTCTCTCGTTTTCTGCATAGACAAATAAATGGTGACAGGAATTCTTTTCTACCTGAAAAAAAAATTCCCAGAAGAGTAAGTTACATATTTCTTGTAATTTTTTTAAATACAAAAATTTTTTAGTGTTTATTTTTGAGAGAGAGAGATGAGTGGGGGAGGGCTAGAGAAAGAGAGGGAGACACAGAATCTGAAGCAGCTCCAGGCTCTGAGCTGTCAGCAAAGAGCCGAACATGTGGCTCAGATTCCTCAGCCATGAGACCATGACCTGAGCCAAGTGGGACGCTCAACTGACTGAGCCACCCAGGAGACCTCTTATAACTTTTTAATAGAATTGCTCTTAAAATTACTTAACATGATACATGAGATGGCAGTTTAAAGGATTGTTTACTCTGTAATAAACCTTGGGTCAGAGGTAGCCTGTGAATATTGCATTCTTAACATAGGATCTGTTTTGCACTATAAAATGTTTTATTAAAGTACTAGTATGTTGAAAAATCCCTACAGTTGATTTGGTAAGAGGATTTTACACATAAACAATCCTGGCAATCTTGATCTTTCTTATTCTGTTTCACTTTTTCTTTATACTTTTTCTCAAATCACTAACTACTAGCCTATTTTATTAATCTATCATGTGTATAAATCATTTCTTTCTCTCCATGGAACAATATAAGGTATGTGCCGGAAGAGACCTTTTTCTATCTTGTTCATCTACAAGCACTTATAACAATGCCAAGAGCATTGTAGGTATTTAGATATTTGTTGAATGAATCCATTAATAAGAACAATGGGATTTTTTTCTTAAATAAAAAACATCGTTCTGATCTGTGCTATAATTTTTATTTAAAATTTGCTTAGAATTAGATATTTAAAATACACTATGGAAACTTAAGTTATTAAAATCTTACTTGAGAAGTAGGGGAAGATAGTTGGAGAGAGGGAGGGAGGCAAACCATGAGAGACTCTTGAATACTGAGAACAAACTGAGAGCTGATGGGGGTGGGGGAGAGGGGAAGGGGGGTGATGGGCATGGAGGAGGGCACTTGCTGGGATGAGCACTGGGTGTTACATGGAAACCAACTAGACAATAAACTATTTAAGAAAAAAAAAACTTCTTTGAGCAGATGACATGATACTCTACATAGAAAACCTGACAGACTCCACCAGAAGCCTGCTAGAACTAATCCATGATTTCAGCAAAGTCGCAGGGTACAAAATCAAAATACAGAAATTGGTTGCAATTTTTATACACCAATAATGAAGCAACAGAAAGAGAAATCAAGAAACTGATCCCATTCACAATTGCACAAAAACCCATAAAATACCTAGGAATAAACCTAACTAAGGATAGGAGATCTGTATGATGAAAACTATAGAAAACTCATGAAGGAAATTGAAGACACAAAGAAATGGAAAAACATTCCATGCTCATGGATCAGAAAAATAAATGTTGTTAAAATGTCATTATTACCCAAATCAATCTACACATTCAATGCAATCCCAATCAAAATTGCACCAGCATACTTCTCAAAGCTAGAACAAACTATCCTAAAATTTGTATGGAACCACCAAAGGCCCCAAATAGCCAAAGTAATATTGAAGAAGAAAACCAAAATGGGAGGCATCACCATCCCAGACTTTAGCCTCTACTACAAAGCTATCATCATCAAGACAGTATGGTATTGGCACAAAAACAGACACATAGACCAATGGAATAGAATTGAGAACTCAGAGCTGGACCCAAAGGTATACAGCCAACTAATCTTTGACAAAGCAGGAAAGAGTATCCAATGGAAAAAAGACAGTCTCTTTAACAGATGGTGTTGGGAGAACTGGACAGCAACATGCAGAAGAATGAAACTAGATCATTTTCTCACACCATGCACAAAAATAAACTCAAAATGGATAAAGGACCTGCACGTGAGACAGGAAACCATCAAAACCCTAGAGGAGAAAGCAGAAAACAACCTCCTTGACCTCAAGTGCAGCAATTTCTTACTTAGCACATCCCCAAAGGCAAGGGAATCAAGAGCAAAAATGAACTATTGGGACCTCATCAAGATAAACGCTTCTGCATGGCAAAGGAAACAATCAATAAAACTAATAAGCAACCGAAGGAATGGGAAAAGATAGTTGCAAATGACATATCAGATAAAGGGCTAATATCCAAAATCTATAAGGAACTCACCAAACTCCACACCCAAAAAACAAATAATCCAGTGAAGAAATGGGCAGAAGACATGAACAGACACTTCTCCAAACAGGGCATCCAGATGGCCAACAGACACATGAAACGATGGTCAACGTCCCTCATCATCAGGAAAATACAAATCAAAACCACACTGAGATACCACCTCATGCTGATCAGAGTGGCTAAAATGAGCAAATCAGAGGACTCTAGATGCTGGTGAGGATGTGGAGAAACGGGCACCCTCCTACACTGCTGGTGGGAATGGAAACTGGTGCAAGCCCTCTGGAAAACCATGTGGAAGTTCCTCAGAAAATTAACAATAGAACTCCCCTATGACCCAGCAATAGCACTAGGAATTTACCCAAGGGATACAGGAGTGCTGATGCATAGGGGCACATGTACCCCAATGTTCATAGCAGCACTCTCAACGATAGCCCAATCATGGAAAGAGCCTAAGTGTCCATAAACTGATGAACGGATCAAAAAGATGTGGTTTATCTATACGCTGGAATACTACATGGCAATGAGAAAGAATGAAATCTGGCCATTTATAGCAATGTGGATGGAAATCAAGGGTGTTATGCTGAGCGAAATAAGTCAGGCAGAGAAAGACAGATACCATATGTTTTCACTTATAAGTGGATCAGGAGAAACTTAACAGAGGACCATGGCAGAGGAGAAGGGGAAAAATAGCTGGGGAGAGGGAGGGAGGCAAACCATGAGAGACTCTTGAATACTGAGAACAAACTGAGGGCTGATGGGGGTGGGGGAGAGAGGAAGGGGAGTGATGGGCATGGAGGACGGCACTTGTTGGGATGAGCACTGGGCATTCTATGGAAACCAACTTGAAAATAAACTATGAAAGAAAAAAAAGCAGGCCTTACCTTGGGGCTTGGTTCTTAAACAATTGGCATTTGGTCTGTGCTGAGTGCAGCTGCTATTAATGGAGTATTAAGGAGGTGTTAATGAGCTCTCTGCTGCTCTTTTCCTGGCAACCAACAAGTAAGGCAAACTGATATAAACTCTAACGTAAATATTTGCAAGTTACCCCATTAGGTAATAAGTAGCTGTAGGTAACCGTACCTTAGTGATACTTTCTGGAACAAGAGTCTATGTAGGATGATTATGTTTTTTGCTTATTTGGACTCTGTTCAATCTCCTGGAAAGATGCTCCTTTTGCTTCTAGTATGTCTTTGAAGTTAGGCTATGAAATTGTCTTTATATAAATGTTTTTGGGTTTTGTGTGTGAATGATACTCTGGCATCCTTTTTTTTTTTTTTTTTTTTTTAACAGCTGAAACTCTGGGGATTTAAAATGAGCATCCTTTGTCATGACCTTCTTACAGACACGAGAAGCTTCATGTTCCACATTGTTCTGCCAAGCATTATCTAAATAAACCTTTATGAGTTTGCTGGCATCCATTTTGACCTGAATTTTCTTGCCAAGTGTGACTCGGGAAGACTACATCCTTTAGGACCACATGTACACAGCTGTCAGAGTGTGGTTTCTTGAATGCATTTATTTTTTTATATAGCTTTTTCAAGTTGGCTTAGTCAGAATTCTCCTCAGAGCATTGAAGACAATGTGCTTCCCACTCAACTTTTTCTCTACCTCATGTACTTAAGACTTTTTTTTCTGGAAAGACTTCAGTTGAGGAATAGAAAGAACAAAATATAATAGCTTTTTGATCACCATAAACTTCAATTTCCTTGACAGCTATTATATTCAGCTCCCATAGTGAGGCCTTAACGTATCAAATAATCTCCAGCCTAAAGATTGTCTAAGAGATGGTAGACTAGAAGTGACCTGGCTTTTTATCTTTAGGGTTCCCAATCTTTAGGCTCTACCTGAATTATGTCCTCCTGGTTGAGCATTAGCCCAGGAAGAGAATACTTCATTTTTACAGTATCCTCAGCAGTGTGTTAGATATATCAGATATTATGGTATTAAACAAGATGACCAATTAGGCTGTATTTCAGTTCATAATCTACTTCATCAACCCTGGCTCTTTTTTTTTATGTTTTTATTCATTTTACTCATTCATTCTATTCATACAGACAGAGTGCGAATGGGAGGCTTGCAGAGAGTGAGAGAGACACAGAATCTGAAGCAGCTTCCAGGCTCCCAGCTGTCAGCACAGAGCCTGATATGGGCCTCGAACTCAGTAACCATGAAATCATGATCATCTGTAATCAGATGCTTAACTGACTGAGCCACCCAGGTGCTGCAACCCTGCCTCTTTAATGTCACTCAAATGTATCCCATCCTCTCCACCTTGAATACCACAATTTCTGTCTAGATTTTTTAAATTACTACCTTGGTTTATTGACACTGATTTCCTAGCATCCACTCTGGAAGTCCAATAATTCCTTATCCACATAGCTATAGAGAGTACACAGCATTTTAAAAGGACAAATTACTTGGAATGTGAAATCCTCCTCTGTATTAAGTGTAAACTACAGTGAAAGCAATGAGATGGGGGGGGAGAGAAAATATCCTTGAAAGAGAACAGAAAAGCATAACATTTTGAACAGTTGGGTTCTTCACTCCTTGAGCCATACTTTCTTAAGGTTGCAGGCTTTTCTTTATAAGCTATAGTATATATTCAGTGAAGTATTGTATGTTCTTTGTCCCACTGAAAACCATCTTGCTCCCAACAGAGTTACTCACTGTCTGTCCCACTGATGTGGAAGTAATTGCCCATGTTGACTGCCACTTTGAGATTAACAGTTTTTGGAATGCCTGCTGGCCAGCCAGTGGCAATCTTACCGTCCAGATAAATGAACTCATTTTATGTCTCTTGATAGATTTCCTACCTATGGAAATAAAACTGCTTGGCCACCAGAGCATATCATCTCAAGAACACAGAGCAAAATTTTGCTAGTAAGTATCAGGGGTAGTACTAAGTGGTCCCACTGCCATTTTTCCTCTTTGATATTTGGAGCTATTTATCCTAGCTATTGGAAGAATAGCACCATATTTTGGATGCTGGTTGAGAGTACCCTTGTAGAGAACCTTGATAAAGACCTGCTATGAATTGCTACTTAAACGGCACAGTAAGTGAGTCTGCAAAAAGGTCATAACTCTGTTTTATCTAGCTAGTTGCCTTGGGGGTGGTGAGACCCCACCCCATGGTAAGACCAGTGACTTTTGTGAGCGTGGATCCATCACTGCCCTTCTTTTGCTATATAATGGTTTCCTTGATCTAAAGCATTGCTTTGTGGAATACTAGGATGATTGATAAGGCATTCTGTAAGTCTATGGCAGGTAGTTTGGGTAGAAACATTGAATGGAGGGAAGACAAATCCATAGACTAAGGGTCTGTTCCAATAAGGATAAGATATATCCTTTTTATGATGGAAGTGATCCGATGTAATTAACCTGCTAACGGCTGATCACCTAAGGGAGTGGTGCCCTATTGGTAGCCCTATTTGTTTCTGCTGTTGGCTGATTGAGCACTTAGTGCTGGTCATACCACATTGGCCTCAGTAAGTGGAAGTCCATGTATCTGGTCCCATTCATATCTACACCACTGCCATCATGGCCACTTTGTTGATGAGCCCATTGAGTGTTGACAAGAGTGACTGTGGAAAGAAGTTAACTGCTATCTATAGTACAGGTCATCAGGTCATTCTCTCCACTTGATTATTAAAACCCTTTGCAGCTCAAGTCACCTTCTGGTGAAAGTTTACAGGGGACACAACTACTGTTCCCCCCCCCCAAAGAGGTCTAGCCCTAAACTTCATCATAAAAACATTGTATTTCAAGTTTTCTAATTATATTCCTTGCATATCCCTGTTCATTAAGCCAAATCATTAGCTACAGCCCATGAATTGATAATTGTGTATCTGCCCATTTCACCTTCCAAGCAAAGTGAAAAACCACCGTGTGCACTGCCCATGGAAGATTCTCTTCCCATTTTCCTCCAGGGATTTCCCGCAGAATAATACAGTGCTACCGCTGCCAACTTGAAGATGAGGCCTGCATATTGTGCAGAACCATTTGTAAACTAGACTGTAGTCTTCTATCGGTGATTGTAAGAAAACATCTATGAGGCCCCAGATAGACGCTGGGAGAAAGAAAGCAGTGTGACAGGAGTAATGATCAGGGGCTTTGAGCCCCTTTTTCAACTTGTATCTTCAGAACCTGCTCAGGGTTGGTCATGTGTACCTTTTCCGTGTGATGATGGAGTGTTGCTGTGCATACCCAACTTTCTGGCTTGATCAGGTATCACCCTTCTAAACTAGTTGCTGTTTATTGCTCACTAGGTATAAGAAGCTTATTGTCATCACTATACTAGACTGCTGTGCTCCCTTACAGAAGGTAAAGGTGGTCAGTACTTCTCAAATAAATTATGACATGTGACTGGAGAGTTGGGCTAAACACTTGAGGTAGGACCAAGATTAATCAGCTAAGATCATAGCTTTACATAAGTGAAGGTGTATCACTGCCTGGCCAGTGGACATTCTGGACAGAGAGGGAGAAAAAGCTGTTTTCCAGATGAATGGCTGAATACTTGGTACCAGGGGATGTGTTAATTTGCTCAAGTAATGAAATGACATCTGGTACCGCAGCTGCAGTTGTAGGCAGTACCTAGTTAATCTTCGAGTAACCTACTGTCATTCTCCAAGGCCCATCTGTCTTTTGCTCTGGGAAAATGGGAGGCTTGAGTAAGCATGTGGTGTGTGAATCTGTCTTTCAAATCCCTGATGAGGGCACCAGTCTCTGCAGTCCTTCCGGGAATGTGGTATTACTTTTTGCATTATTTTCCTATGTAGAAGCAGTTGTAATGGCTTTCACTTGAACTCACCTACCAGAATAGCACTCACTCTGTAGGTCAGATATTTCATGGGTCTGGGGTTTCTACCAGTTACTGAGTAAGTCTGTTGTAATTACACATTTTAAAACTGGGGGAATACTCACAGGATTGGTTGAGGACCACGGGGTCACCTGACTGACCAGAGCAAAAACTCCATTGATCACCTGACTTCCATACATCCTACTTGGTGGGTCATGGTAATTTAGATCTCCTGGAACTAGTGCCAGTTCAGAGCCAGTGTCCAGTATTCCTCAAAGTTATGGTTATTTCCTTGTATTGTTACCTTGGTAAAAGGCCAGAGGTTCCTTTTGTGAAGGCTGGGTGAAATATGAACTGTATAAATTTTGGGTAGTATAATCTGGTCCTTGCTGGAATGGACCTGGCCTACTCTCTTCAGTGGGTTTTAGAGCTAGAAACCTCTGAGAATGAGGAGCCGTGATTCTTTGTGATTGGGTTTACACTTCGGTTCATTTAACGTAGACATTTTTGGTTATACAAATTTAATAAGAATTTAATAGGATTCCCATCTATTTACCTTGTAAGAACACTAAAAGTAGTTAGCCAATATAATAGGTTTACTTAAGTCAGACTGTTGTGATTGCTGCTTTACTCAGTATCTATTTCCACACATTCCTCAGATTTCTGTCTGTATAAATTTAAAAGGTCAGGAACTTCTTTTGGAGTGTAACACATGTCTTCCAGGGTCATACTTTTTACCTCACCTGTAGGGAGCTGCTGGGGCTTGGGTCTAGTTCCAGATCCAGAAACCAAGGAGGGCACTGGGTGGGTCCTGAGGAGAATCAGAGGAGGCCATTAGAATTACATTAGACAATACAGGTTTCCTCACCATAAGTGGAGGGAAGGCAGACACTGTGTATGTGTGTGTGGAGAGGCCTCTTCTACTGGCCAAACAGTCTTATCAGAATTAGGGGCCCAATATACCCAGATGCACCTTCATTGTAATTCAGCTGATCATAAGATTCAATTTTGCCCTGGATTTTCAGGAATTTCAATCCTGAGATAAGGAGGTCTTATCAACAGGAGATAAGGGTCTTCTCAGGACACACATGGTACTCTTAGGCTACTTATGCTGTGTTTGAGCTTGGAATTCATATCCCTATGCTCATCATTTGTACCACTTTGTCCAGAAACATTAGGAACAACCATATGATTAATATTTTTGGAAAATAAGAATTTAGAAAGTATCCTAGAGTCACCCAGGTTCCTACTTCTTATAAGGACTTGATTAGGAGTGTCCAGCTATTTTATGTATCTCTAAGCCAAATCGTGCCAAAGGGGTATCCATGAACTCCATTACTAGACATCCTACAGCCAATTTAGAAAATTCATCTTTAAAATTCTCTTCTGAAACCATTCTTTGTATCTGAATCTGGAGTAGTGAGAATTCCCTGGAAAAATGGAATTAATGGGGGAAATTATATGTATATATTCTTTGTATATATCTGTATATGTCATCTTATCATCTGTCTGTAAATATCTGTTCTGTTCTGATCTATTTCATATATGTATATGCATATATACATATAGATCACATACATGTAATGGGATCTAATAGGGATGAGCTAACATGATAATGGAGGCTGAGAAGTCTCAGAATCTGCCACTTGCCTGAGAACAGGAAAAATCAAATCATGTCATTCAGTAAGGATCGGAAGGCCTGAGTACTAAGAGATCTGCTGGTATAAATCCTAGTCTAGGGCACGGGTGAGATGAGGTAAAATGAAATGTCCCATTTTACCCAGTGGGACAGGAGGAGAAAGGGTGAATTCCTCTTCCTTCTATGCAGGATTTACTGGATTGGTTATGCCCAACCACACTGGGGAGGGCAATCTACTGAGTACACTGACTAAACTAATCTCATCTGAAACAATGTTACAGATACCTATGGATACCATGTTGATCTTGACACCCAGTGGGCCACTCAAATTGGCAATACAAATGACCATCACACTGAGAAATCTATTTTTTAGTAATCCTCTAAGCAGATGATTTCCATGTGTACACATTTGAATTCTACTGGCACACATTATTTCTTTGTAAGAAATTTGATATCCTGCTCTATAAATGTTGAGTAAAATGTTCACCCAAATATGCACACTCTAGAAAGTAAGTGAAAATAATCTAATTTTAAGTTCTTGAGAAATGTTTGGACATTTAATCTTGGAGGATTTACTGGGCTACTTATAAAGGAGTGCTTAAGTAGATGTGATAGTGCAATAGGAAGTAGAATTATAGAATGCAGTAGATAAATGGAGTTCTAATAAGAAATCGTACTGGTCACCCTTTTAGTTTGTTTGGTTTTGTTTTTTGCCTTTTTTTTTTTTTTTTTTTTTTTTCTTTTTTGGAAAACTTACCAGCAGGTGGTAGCATTGTTTAACAAATAGATCCCTAATTACAAACTATGCATTTGTGAATGAATTAGTGGCTGCAAGTACAGCACCATTTCAGTATGTCACTGTATGGAATTGTGATTCAGAAAACCTGACTTCAGGTCCCAGTTACTGGCCTCATCATTTTGCAAAAATAATTTAATTTCCTTTATTTAAAAATCATAAGTAAAATAGAGATAAAGCATTACAAACCAGGACAGTTATTGTTCAGGTTGAAGCAAAATGATTGTGACATCAGTGAGAAGGATATGATGCTGTGTAATTCCAAATACTTATCCTTACTTTAAAAATTTTTGGTTACACTCTCATTTATTTTAGGATGGCTCCTTACAAGCAGCAATGGGTCATCTTGTTGGAGCTTAAAAGGATGATACTCATAAAGTGGAAAATGATTTTCCCGTTGGTTATATGTTCAACTATTTTTTGACCATTTTTAATTCCATTTTATTTCCGTGATGTATAAGTTGCCAAACCCACAAGTTTGTTGGGTTTAAAAGTGGCTCTAGCTTCTGAGCATTTTTTTCAACACAGCCATTGCTTACCTACATTTACACATTCATGAACTAAAGGGCTCACGTCCCAGAGAACCCCAGCAAGTGCAAAGTGTTTTTCAAAGGAAATGGCATCTGTAAGTACCATCTGTAATATTTAAAGTATTAGCTACATAGTGAGTATTTACTGTGCATTTACTATGTATTTACTCAGTTTACTGAGTATTCACTATGTGCTGAGAAGTATCCTAACCACTGAAGGAATTCAGAGATACAGAACCCAGAGGATCCTAAAAGTTAAGAACTTTTGTTCTTTTTTTCTTTTTTTTAATCTCACGGATACTTATTGGTCACCTTTAGTAGACAGTAATTGCTGAGACTATAGGCTATATAAGACATCTGTAATTCTCAAAGTTGCATCTTCCGCAGATGAATTATAGACTACCTATAAACAAGAGCAAACAGCTAAAGTATCTAAGGCAAGAGTCAAGAGTCAGGAAGAGGAAGCACAGCTAGATTGTTACTGTTACTTACTGTTCGTTTATTTATTTAATTATGTTTGTTGGTTGGTTGGTTGTCTTGTGTTTGAGAGCGAGAGAGGGGGGAGAGAGCGCAAGTGGAGGAGGGACAGAGAAGGAGACAGAATCCCAAGCGGGCTCCTCACTGTGCAGGCAGAGCCCGACATGGGGCCGGATCCTCTGAACGATGAGATCATGATCTCAGCCAAAATCAAGAGTCAGATACTTAACTGACTGAGACACCAGCCACTGCCCATGCTGCAACCCCACCCCCACCCCCACCCGGCCAGATTGTTACTTAGATTGAAGCCAACTTAGACAAGATGGTAGGAAAGGAGATTTTAGGTGGACAAAATGATACCTACCAAAATAGGTATTTGATATGAAAACAGTATAAATACTTAATGACTATAGGCTTTGGAGTCAGAATGACCACAAATGAAGTTAATAACTCTACCACTTAGAAACCGAGTGACCTTTGGCAAGGTACTTTTATTTTTTTTGACGGTTGGTTTCATCATGTGTAAAAAAAAGGGATAAGAGGATCCTGTATAGAATTGTGAGAATTCTATGTTAAAATTAGTGAACATTTAATTCCACTTGGGGAAATAACCAATTTTCTGGAGGTGCCTA
Organism: Hyaena hyaena; assembly: GCF_003009895.1. Taxonomy (NCBI): domain Eukaryota; kingdom Metazoa; phylum Chordata; class Mammalia; order Carnivora; family Hyaenidae; genus Hyaena; species Hyaena hyaena. Next base: position 2,764,805 of record NW_024080747.1, read on the forward strand.
AAATTAAAAGAACAGTTTGTTAGGCACTGCAGGCTGGACACTGAAGTTTGACTTTGTTGTAACAGGCAACGAGAAGTATAGATTCTTGTATAAAAAGAGGAATCAGTGAATAGATATTTAAAAGTTCTCAGGTGCTTAGGTGGCTCAGTTGGTTAAGTGTCTGACTTCAGCTCAGGTCATGATCTCATAAATAGTCCATGAGTTTGAGCCCCACAAGGAGCTCTGTGCTGACAGCTCGGAGCCTGGACCCTGATTTGAATTGTGTGTCTCCCTCTCTCTCTGCCCCTCCTTGCTCGCTCACTCTCTTTTTTTCTCTCCTTTCAAGGATAAGTAAACATTTAAACAAAGATACTTTTAAAAGGTCTTACATCAGTGTGTACAGGGTGTTTGAGGAGAGAGGAATTGGACGCAGGAGAAGGAAGATCATCTCATGCGTATGGAGGTGTATATGACCTTAGATTTGGGTAAGGAGGTGGAGACACTTAATGAATTGTATATGAGATCAAGGGGGAGAAAGGGTTGAAAAGTTACTCTAATAAAATAAGCCTAGGGAGCTGGGGGGATGGTTGTATCTTTGGCAAAAATAAGAGGTGATTTTTTTTATATGTGTGAGGAAAGCAAAGACATTTATTCTTTTGGGAAAGAAGCAGTCAGAAGACAAAAAGCACCAAGCGGACGGGTCAAGATCAACACTGCACATTTCATTTGAAAATAATCTGCTGCCTTTCAAATTGCTCATCGAAACCAGCTGCTATAGCATGGTTGAAGGGAATAAGGGGAAAAGGAAAAAAACTCACATAAGTATATTCTGAGAAAGACTATTTCTGGTGCTGACAGAACATTCAAGAAAGTGATAAAAGCTTCACAGCAAGCCAAACTCTGTTTACATGAACTTGGAAGAGCAATTGCCCCTTCCTTTGCAGGGTTTCCCCCAAATCCTTAAAGTCCCATCCTCCTTTAATGATGTCATGACTTGAATTGAATTTTAATTCCTGAGTCTAACACTTAATAACTAATTTAGCATCTGGCTTAGGCATGTATAGTAAGGTCAAATAACAAGTACCTCATATTCTTTTAAATTACTGTGTTCTCGAGAAAAACTTAGTTTCCCTGGGTTTGCTATATACAGAGAATGGAATGTGTTTCTGGAACAAACTGACCACCCATAAAACATGCAAAAAGATGGAACCATAAAATCCTTTTCTGAGACTCTGGGAAGAGTTCCCTGAGATCCTGTCCCCACAACTGTGTCCGGAAACTATCCTGAATACTGAGGTAACATGCCTCCTTATTTCTGTCAGCATGCTTTCATCACGCTGGTATTATCTTTTGGTATTAGCTTTTTACATGAGGGTGTGAGAGTCACTAAATGTTAAGAGCATTAAAGACCATAAAAAGACTATTAAAAAGCAGTTCTATTAAGATCTGATATATATTTGTGTGTGTGTGTATATATATATGTATATAGTCACTGATTTTGTCAACTGTATGTATTCTAGTAACTACTAGTATATTTCATGATGTAGAACATGTCCATGACTGAAAATACCCCAGTGTCTCTGTGCCGTCAGCCCCATTTCCCCCAATTCTGGCCACTGGCAATCATTCCCCTGTCACTGTAGTTATAACTTCTAGAATTTATACAAAAGGAAAGACACAGTGTATACTTTTCTGTGTCTTTGTCACTTAGCATCATGCATATACTGTTGCATGTATCAGTAATTTGTTCCTTGTTATTTATTTATTTATTTATTTATTTATTTATTTTGAGAATGAGAGAGAGAGTAGCTTAATTTGTTGAAAATCTATGTTCTCAAGAAATATTTGTCTGTTATTTTCTGGCCTTGTCTTTTGCCTGATGGTGTTATCAAGACCTCATAGAATGAGTTAGAAAGTATTCCCTTCTCTTCAGTTTTCTGAAAGATTTTTCTATAAAATTGGTATGAATTCTTCCATAAATGTTTAGTAGAATTCAATTTGGGTATGGAATTTTCCTTTGTAATTATAAATTAAATTTCTTTAATATAGCTAAGGCCATTCAGGTTATCTATTTCTTGTTGGATGAGCTTCAATATATATATTTCAAGGAATTTATTTCAAATGTTTTTGAGGTTCCATAAAGTTTTTCATATTTTCTTATCTGTTTATGTATATACAATCTGTATTGATGCTTTATCTTATTTCTGATATGGTAGATAACCCTTTTTTCTTTTTTAGTTTGGCCGAATGTTTTTAAATTTTACTGAATTTTTCAAAGAACCAGCTCTTGGTTTATTTTTTGCTATTATTTTGTTTTCCATTTTTATTGATATTTTCTCCCTTCTGATAATATTTTATTCAATCTTCCTGATTTGAGGTCAGTTGGCTCTTCTTTTTCTGCCTTCAGTTGGAAGCTTAAGTCATTGATTTCATACCTTGTTCTTTTCTAATGTAGGCACTTATTTTTATAAAGTCTCCTTTATGTGTTGGCATCATGTCATGAATTTTGATATGTTGTCTTTACATTTTGAGGTAGAGAAAAACACTTAGTATTCTCCCTTTTGATTTCTTCTCTGATGTATGGATTATTTAGAAGTTCTCTATACCACATGGCTTATGTACCATAAAATTGTTCCATTGTGGGGGCACTTGGGTGGCTCAGTTGGTTGAGCATCTGACTTCAGCTCTAGTTATGATCTTACAGTTTGTGAGTTTGAGCCCTGCACTGGGCTCTTTGCTGACAGCTCAGAGCCTGGAGCCTGCTTCACAGTGGTTCTCTCTCTCTCTCTCTCTCCCCCCCTCCCCAATTTGTGCTCTGTCTCTCTCTCACTCAAAAAAAAATTTTTTTTTTAATTTTATTAAAAAAATTATTTCATTTAAGCTTTAAATTCAATGATTTTTTTAAGTTACCTAGGTTCACAACAATCATCACTGTCTAGTTTGTCCACATTTCCATTGTCTAAAGACTCCTGATGTCCATTTGCAGTAAATCCCAGGTCTCATTCCCAGCTGTTGATAATCACTCATCTACAATCTGCCTATATAAAATTAACTTTTGTGGGCATTTTCTATCAATAGAAACATAATGGGTTATTCAGAAGTATGTGGTTTAATATCTAATATTTGTGAATTCCCTGCATTTCCTTCTTTTGTTGATTTCAGACTGGGCTTTGAATCATTTTGATTTTTAAAAATTTATTGAGGTAGGATTTATGGTCTGCTATATAGTTTATTTTGGAAAATGCTCCATCTGGATTTGAAAAGAATGTATGTTCCATGTGGTGTATGGAGTGTTCTAGAAATGCCAGGTAAGGTAGGTTGATAGTGATGTTCAAGTCTGCTATATACCTGCTTTTCCTGTCTGGTTGGTCTTTTCATTATTGACAGTGTAATACTGAAATCTGCAATTGTTAATTGTTGAAATCTCTCTTTCTCTGTTCAATTCCATCATTTTATTTATAGTGTTTTTGAAGATAGTATGTTAGATTAATATGTTTATATTTTTTGTATTTTTGTTAAAGTGACCATATTAGCATTTTTTGGTCTGAAACTGTACTTCTTTTCTTTCTGATATTAGAGCTCTGTTGTGGTTTTTGCTAGCCTGATAGAACTTTCCTCATTTTTTACTCTCAGTCTCTTTATGTAACTGAATTTCTTTTGGGGAGATAGTCCAAGTGTGTCATATTGATACAGTTTGAATTTTGTGAATCTATGTATTTTGATTGGAATATTTAATCCATTTACATGGAATGTAATTGGAATGGAATGTTTGAATTTCTATCAGCCATTTTGCTATTTGCTATTCCTCCTTTACTACCTAATGTTGGATTAAATATAACAGATTAAATAGAGTATCATGTATCACCTAAAAATTGTTTTGGGGTTTTAGTTTTTCAGTGATTCTTTAAAAATTATAATAGACATGTTAATTTAAAATCAGCTTCAGGTAAATACTAACTTAGGTCAAATGAAATAAATTTTGTTCTGATAAGCTCCCTCCCCTCTGTTATCCTTTGGGCTAGTCTTTTTTTTGTTTTTTTTAGAGAAAGTGAGAGATGGAGAGATTGTGCAAACTGGGGAGAGGGGCAGATGGGGTGGAGGGAGGAGAGAGAGAGAGAGAGAGAGAGAGAGAGAGAGAGAGAATGTTTCTTAAGCAGGCTCCATACTCAGACTGGAGCTTGATGCAGGGCTGGATCCCACAAATGATGAGATCATGACCTCAGCTGAAATCAAGGGTCAGACGCTTAACCAACTGAGCCACCAAGGTGTCCCTCCTTTGTGATATTCTTATCATAAATATTACATTTGAAAATACCAGGCTAGAAGTTATGAGTTTTATTATCTTTTAGTGTATATTTCTTTTTTATCAGTTAAGAGAGAAAAATATATTCAAACTTCATTTTATATTTAGATAACAAATAACTTTACTGGTGCTCATAATTGATTTGTGGATTTAACTTACTGTATATAAAAAGCCATTTACTTTTTACCTGCAGGGTTTCCATAAGTATTTCTTGTAAGGCAGTTTGCTAGCAATGAATTTTCTCAGTCTTTGGTTATTTGAAAATGTCTGTCTTTATTCATTTGTTAAAGAATACTTTGGGACATGGTGGTGGCTCAGTCGAGTATCTGCCTCTTGATTTCAGCTCAGATCATGATCCCAGGGTCATGGGATGAAGCCCTGTGTTGGATCCACACTGGTCTCTCTCTCTCAAATAGTAAGATGAAGAAAAGGAGAAAAAGGAGAAGAAGATGGATAGTTTGAATGAAGAATTCTCATTGCCCTTTTAAAAGTATCACGTAGGCCATAGTGTTGCTAGGAGAATCTAGCCTTGTTTTCAGAGAAGGAGTCTTTAATAATTTTCTATTGAACATAACAGTTGCATGGAACATCATCATCACAAAGGCAGTCAGTCACCATATGGATCAAGACCAAAACAAAACCATTGTGTAGTCATATCTGAACACACATACTAAAAAAAGAGAACATTGCCAAAACCACAAGAACAACCAGACCTTTTCTTCCCATGATTAAAGTAATTGTTATGAGTGACTACTGCCACTTCATGAAGTACAGGTTAACTTCATTTCATTCTTTCTATTTCATAGATAAGAGATTTTAAGATAGAATCATCAAATTTCCTCCACTGTGTGGCATAATCTAATCCTTAGCCAAGACCTCTTTGAGTGCTCTTCCAAAGCATCCAAATCCTGTAACTCCCTCTTACTGAGACACCCCATGGTTCCCCATGATGTGTGATCTCCCCTCATTGCAACAAGTTATAAATTCAACTTTATTCAACTACAAGAGAGTTACTGGTCTCTTTGGCTGAAGAACACTGCTACCGAATTAAAAAATATGAAGGTTATGGGGCATGGTTAACTTGGTCGTTAAGCAAGGTTCATGAGTTCAAGCCCCATCTCAAGCTCTTAGCTGATAGCATGGAATCTGCTTGGGATTCTGTCTCTGCTCCTCTCCTCCTTGCTGTTCCTCTCAAAAATAAATAAACTTTTTAAAAAATATGAGAGTTAGAATGGGAAAAGACACACTACTTGATTGGAAATAAAACTAAGTCATTAAAAAATTTTAATTCAAGGTACAACCTTAAATTAGCTAAATATAGGTGAATAACAAAGGATAAAATTTATAATTAAAATCTAACTTGCAAGTCCATAGATATTCCAAAATGGTCTAAACACAAAGAAAGCTCTTCCTTGGATATTTTTGCTCTCTAGATTAGCAGTCAGGAATTTCTTTTGTAAAGGGTCAGATAGTTAATAGTGAATATTTTCAACTTTGCAGATCAAATTTCTGTCGGAACCACTCACCTTTGCCATTGGGTTGTGAAAGTAGTCATCAATAATACACTAATGTGTTGGAAGAAATCTGTATTTATTTACCTGAAACTGGAACTTTATGTAACTTTGATGTGGCACAAGTGGTGAAAACTATTCTTAGCCCATGGAATGTGCAGAAATAGGAGAGAGACCATATTTGGCCTTTGTGCCTTTCTTGACCCCTCTTCTCTAAGGTAATTATTGCCTCACTACCTCCCATCTTGACTATAATGTCACCTTCTCAGTAGAGGCCTTCTCTGATTGTCTTTTAAGAACAGTGCTCTCCCCTACCTCCTTCTTTTCTTTTTGTTTCCCTATTGAACTTAGAATTAAAGCAACTATGTATTTTATTCATTTGTTTGTTGTTAGACACCCCTCATTAGAATGTTACACTCCTTACATGTTAGAGTTTTCATTTTTGTTAACAACTTCATACCCACCCTCTATGAAATTGTTGAGTGTATTGTATGCTCCTAATGAGTATTTATACAATGGATAAATGAGCACCTAGCAGAAGAATCACAGCAGCAGATGTTAGTGGTCATCTGGCTCCAAGGATGGTCAGATTTCATTGTCCTCTATTGGAGAACACACACTAGTCATGACAGTGAAAAGATGGGGCTTTTATTCAATAGTCTGAGATACTGGAAAAGACTGTTCAATTAGGGAGTGTAGCCTAAAAATCCAGTTTGGACTAAAGGTATTTTCCCCCCTAACAACCATCTGGTGACAACTTATGGGGAATATTAGATCACCTGTAGATAGAGTAGTGGTAGCCATACAGGAGGAGGTCTGGCAGTTTAACTGAGTGGAGAATTTACTTCCATTTAGATTGTTTGCATGACATGTAAAGGGAGGGCCCCAGAATTTCCATACTCTAGAGTCTTAGAATGCTGATCTGATAAGATTGGGGTGAAGACAGCTTCTTTCGAGTATGTGCCTGCATGGTGGACACACTTGTTCAGAGGGTTGGCTTGGAAAGTGTGCTCAACATCATGGGGACCTAAGGCCACTTGAAACCACTTCTGGATTAGATACAAATGTAAGCATTTTTATCTTTCCTATGGTTTTAAAGATAAATTTTTAAAGATATGGATGAAAATAGAAAGTATATCAAAGTAAACAAATCAGAATGTTGGATACCAAAGAAAAATTTTTTGTAATTATCTATATCTTTATTTCTGCAACAAACAAGAATACAGTGTATTCATTTTTAAAGCATTTTCCAATTTTCTTAGAAGGTTAATAATGAGCAAGGTTGTTGTGAATTTTTACTACTGATAGACTGTTGGGCATTAGAAGACACTGCAAGTATATACATTCCTGGTTTAAAAAATACTATGACTGGAAGAATAGAATTCTGAAGCCAGTGTCCTACCTCTTCTTAGAAGGAACTATTGCTTGTTTTCCCTTTCAGAAGATAATTCAAATGCTTACAGACAAGTCTGTTAATATAAATGCAGGGAACATTACCTACTGTCAGATGAGGAGGAACAGTGAGGAGGGTAAGAAACCAGGGGCCCTACCATTAAAAAGCACAATAGCCATTCAGTAATTGTTAAACGGCCATTCACCTACTAAAGAACATTGAAAATATAGGCCTGGTCTTGCCATTCTTCGAATTTATTAAGAGAAGATGGCAGTCTAGGTTTGTATATGAGATCGATCCATTTTTAAATGTCGGTCCAGGGGTGCCTGGGTCAAGTCGGTTAAGCGTCCAACTTTGGCTCAGATCATGATCTCACAGTCCGGGAGTTTGAACCCCATGTCAGGCTCTATGCTGACAGTTCAGAGACTGGAGTCTGCTTCGGATTCTGTGTCCCTCTCTCTCTGCCCCTCCCATGCTCGCTCTGTCTCAAAAATGAATAAACATTGAAAACATTACAGTTACAGTGCAGTACCAAGTTGATAGTATCCAGGAGGAATAGTGGAGGGTAGGATATACAGCTGAGCACATTTGTGCTCCTACAGTCCTGAGTCTCTCACTATCTAGATAAATAGATCTAAGAAAAGGCATAGACACATAGATGATAGATAGATTCACCTCTTGTCATGGGATCATCTTTAGCAATGGTAGTCTCTCGGCAGTTTAGGAAAGGTCCTTTCAGATACTCTAAACTTTGCTATCATAATATACATCTACAACTTTGTGAAAGAAAACAAATAGTGTGACAATTTTAAAAATTGAAGTGAAGGTAACTAAAATAGTGTAATTGAAACCATGCTTGGAGAACAATACGTTAAATAGCTTCTTGAAAACTTTTGAGGGAAATAAATCTTAGTTATAGTATGGTTTCTATGAGAATAAATTCCAAGTACTCAACTATTTATATTCCAAGGAACATTTAAAATACAGCCCTTTCAGAAACTAGAGGCTGCCTGCCTGTGGTCTTTTCTCCCAGAGAACAAGATTTGGCAACAAGGAACGTTTTCCCCGTTCTTGGAGCGTTGTGTAGCTATTGAGCCAAATTATTTATAAAGGAAAGAAAAAAGAAAACATTAGCTGAGGGTGGCCTATGGAATGCTACCTGGGTGCCTTACAAACACAGGACTGCCCTGAATTTGAAAAGACAGACATTTATATTTCCGTTTTTCCGCACCTCCTGATAAAAAGCTTCTCTGTTCCTTCTAGGGGATACTTGATCAGGCACAGCAAAGAATGACCCCACACAGACCTAACTGGGACCCTTGGGCAGCTGACCAAACTTCACAGGCAATTCATCCAGCCCTTCCTCCTACCTCCGATGCATGATTTTCCTCTCTGCCACTTTGTAGAAGCTGAGACAACTTTGCAGTTTTTAGAAATGTGTCTAGAAATGTGTCAATCTTGGATAACACATTTCCCTCATTCTAACTTCTACATAGTACCTCTGTTTAAAATATATGTGAATGTGTAGATAAATTTCCATTTACTTTATGGCTTTTTCTCACATACTGCCAAGTCAAGACCATATCCTAAATTCTTAGTAGCATTTAAAAAGCTTCTTACGACGTTTCTTCCTGATATTAAAGTGTTAAGGAAGCAATAATCTTTTAACAAAAAGAATGATACTAAGCACGTAAATTTTTGGCCCTGTAAAAATATTAACATAATCAAAACACACATTCTTCTTTACTGCATCCTCTGGATTTAGCCACCACACTAATAGTTGTATCTTCTTTTTTATTAATTTTTTTTAAACTTATTTTTTTATGAGAGAGAGAGAGAGAGACACAGAACACAAGTAGGGGAGGGGCAGAAAGCAAATGAGACGAAGGATCCAAAGCAGTTTCCAGGCTCCAAGCTGTAAGCACAGAGCCCGATGTGGGGTTCTAAATCAAAAACTGTGAGATCATGATTTGAGCCAAAATCAGATGCTTAACTGACTGAGCCACCCAGGCGCTCCAAGAGTTCTATCTTCTTAAGTGTACTAACCTATCCCTCATCTCCAGGCTTTGAAACTCTGCTCTAGTTTATTGTAGATATTCAGGTTCTGCCTTTTCACAGCAGTGGTGTAAAAAGAGATAGATCCTATTACCAACAAGCTTCATCAATCTCTCCAGTGTGTGCTGTCTCCTTGAGCAAGTAAATTAAATCCTGTTTCAGACTGGGAAGCCTTACCCAGTGCCCATGTTGGCGTAAGAGAGCATGCTCATAAAAGACAATTTTTAAAACTAATTCAGTTACTTGTCTCTTTAGAGCCAATTTAAATCTGCTCTCCTTTGAGATGATACTTGCCAGGACCTCACTGGGAAATTTTTAAAATTTTTATCTCAGGAAAACAAAAGCTTTTCTCAATAATTATTTGGTTGCTGGGTTTATCATTCCCGTCCCCTATTCCCTCTCTTACCTTGACATAGCTACCTAGCTCATCTTCTCCTTTAAAATGATGTCTCCCTGCTCCTAAGAACACTGACCTCCCAAAGATGCTTTATCAGAACTGCTCTCCAAACTGCCTTCCCTTGAATATTCAAATTAGAAGCTTTCTTCATAAAGAGCATGGTGTGGTCAGTAGAATGAAGGCCCCCCCAAAATGTCCATGCCCTAATTCCTGGAACTTGTAAATATGTTACTTGACATGGCAAAATAGATTTGTACATGTGATGAAGGACCTTGAGTTGGGTAATCCTGGGTTATCCATGTAGACCCAATGTAAACACAAGGGTCCTCCTAAGGGAATGTTGGTGGCCTCTAGAAATTAGAAAATACAGAGAGAGGGCAAGATGGCGGAGAAGTAAGGAGCTCCATACTTGCACTCGTGCCCATACATCACACAGAAAAGATCTGAAGACATTGGAAACCTTACAAAACCTGAGAGATTGGGAGAAAAAAGACGCAGAATCCACTGAGAGAGCCTACTAACCGGACTCCGGCTCAGAAATTAGAAAATACAAGGAAGGTCTGTCTCCTAGAGCTTCTGGAAAAGAATATGGTGGGCTGACATCTTTTTTTAGTTTATGTATTTTGAAAGAGAGCGAACACAACCTGTGGAGGGCCAGAGAGAGGGGAGAGAGAGAATCTTGAGCAAATTCCATGCTGTCAACATGGAGCCTGACTTGGGGCTTGATCCCACAAATGGTGAGATCATGATCTGAGCCAAAATCTAGTCAAATTCAATTTATTGAGCTGCCCAGGTGCCCCCTGGCATCTTGATTTTAATCCATTAAGACCAATATCAGTGTCAGACTTCTGACTTCCAGAAATGTAAAATAGTGTTGTTTTTAAGCCACTAACTTCATGGTAATTTTCAAAAAAAGTTTTTTTTTTTTTTTAAATGTTTTGATTTATTTTTGAGAGAGAGAGTGCAAGTGTGGGAGGGGGAGAGAAAGAAGGACACACAGCATCTGAAGCAGGCTCCAGGCTCTGAACTGTCAGCACAGAGCCCGACGTGGGGCTCAAAATCATGAACTGTGAGATCATGACCTGAGCCAAAGTTAGACACTGAACCAACTGAGCCACCTAGATGCCTCTGTGTTCATTTTTTATAGCCAAAACACAAAACAAATAGAGGCAAGGAGACTTTACAGTTATACTCATTACTAAAGAATTCTAGCATAAGTATTTTTATTAAATATTTCAATAGCACAGAAGCTGCCACATAACATGTATGTATGTATATTTATATAAATAATGGCATACATGTATGTATTTGTAGACACATGAACATATATGCCAAAGATGATAATTTTCTGAAAATAGCTTGAAAGTTGGAAAATAGTACTTTAAGATATGTTAAGATGATAATTGCCCATCTTGGCTTCAGAATCCTTCCCAGGCAGCAAAATACGTAGAAACACATGTGAGGTATATTTATATACACTGTCACTTTGAGCTCTCCCTTCTGTCTCAAAGTCTGTACCAGGTACAGTTCTGTAGTGAGCCATCTCTTAAAATTTATCAACCATTACATAAACACTTGTAATAATTTATGTGCTTTCATAGTGTGAAAACTATTTCTTAAACTTTTGCTCCCTATAGGTTAACTTCGACTGTTAGAGAGCTATTGAATTTTCATGTTAATAGTTGTGCAAAGTGTTATTAAATATTCATCTTGGTTAAAACTGGGCAGTACCAACTTTGTCTTGGTAAATGTTAAATGCTCTATAAAACATATAAATATTGATGAAATGACTATAATACCTTTGAACAGAGCATTATGATAATGATAGGCTAAGGGTTTAATTATGATAGACATAATTTGGGAATTTTTTAAATAAAAATGATACATGCTCATTAAAATTTAAAGTGAAACAATAAAAAGCAAAGTGTTCAATATATTTTGGTAGAAAGATACAAAACCTAAGATTTTTCAGTCAAGATTAAAATTTTTAATACCCTTAAATGTGACAGACAGTAACTAAATAATTGAAATTAAAGCGAATATTGATGTTTGCAAAGAATTTCTTAACTGTGAAAGCTATTTTGAAAAGTGTTTTAATGGGGTGTCTGGGTGACTCACTCAGTTGAGGGACCAGTTTCAGCTCAGGTCATGATTTCATGGTCCGTGGGTTCGAGTCCCGCATCGGGCTCTGTGCTAACAGCTAGCTCAGAGCCTGGAGCCTGCTTCAGATTCTGTGTCTCCCCTGACCTTCCCCTGCTCACACTGTCTCTCTCTCTCAGAAATAAATAAAACATTAAAAAATATATTAGAAGTGTTTTAAGATCATAAATTAGAAGCATCATTAGGTTGGGGTTACTAGTTTTCCAAATGTATATTTTAAGTTTGACAGTATTAATATAATCATTATGATGAAAGATGAGTAAAAGGTGTTTCAAAATTTCTACTTTCTTTCCCCTGCCTGTGGCAGAGATTTTTAAATGGATCTTGCTTCTCTTCACCCCCTGAAGCTCTTGAATGGATCTTGCTTCTCTTCACCCCCTGAAGCTCTTGACCTTATGTATTCCCTTCTTTTTGAGTATGAACATGAACTTTAACTTGAATCTGACCAGCAGAGCACAGCAAAAGTGATAAGACCACATTACATAAAATTTTAATGTCTGTCTTGATCAGATTAGGATCCTTGCACACTGTTGAACCAGGAGCCTCTGTTTCTGGCTGCCTTTTTTATAGAGCCATCTTCATTTTTTTTCCTCTTGGTTTTAGCCTCTTGATTAGTCAAAGCCAGCAGTGGGAGGTTTTTGGTAAGAGGATCAAATGATGTCACTTGTAGATGTTTTTATTTCTAAGAAATGAATGAAACGGTAAGTCTCACATCAATCCTTAAAATTGACCCTATTGCTTGTCTGCTGGGCTGGAAATGTGAGATGAGGAGGGAGGTCGGGTAATGGGGGGCTTAGATTTTTTATATTACCTGGCAGGGAAGCTACTTAGAACCAGGAGTCATGTTATTATTGCATTTGCTTATCTCTTAAAAAGCCCTAAGTTACTTGAAGCAATCTTGTGGATGCATGAGAATCAACTTGGGTTTTGAAAATAGCAATAAAATTAATAAGCTTGTTTCTAATTCCAGTGGTTCTACTTATTTAATTTCAAACACAAAGAGTTATCTGCTTATAATGGAACTTAATCTGTGTAGTTAACATTTGAGTCTTTTGCCTGCTGCACATACTTTTCCCTGGGTGAGTTTAGCTTCTGTAATTCTACTTGATTGGGATTGGACTGTCAATCATGTGCCCCCCCCTCCCTTTCCCCGGCTAGAGGGATGGGAGCATGAGCCAGTGTGATGGAGTCACAACAGTGATGGGAGCTAGTAGTGTCCTAATGCTCAGGGAAGATTAGAGTCCTTTAGGACATTGCTATCAATATTGAAGAACATAGTCAACTTCTTTCTTTATTTTTCTTAAGTTTTTTAAAACGTTTATTCATTTTTGAGAGAGTTTTCAGTGAATAGCCTGATGTGAGGCTTGAACCCAGAAACCCCAAGATCATGACCTGAGTCAAAATCAAGAGTAGGTCATTTAACTTGACTGAGCCACTCAGGTGCCCCTAAGAAGATAGTGGACTTCTGATTGAAGCTACTTTGAGGAAGGTTTCTGTCCCTTGAAGGTGGAAAGACTGTGACAAATATAATTTGTTATGCATTTGGAAATCTAGGCAATGAAGGCCTCTGCTTTTGGCTTCTCCATTAAACTGCATGTATTTGATTTCATTTCTGATAATTGTCTCCTAATGAAATGAGTTATATCTTGGTTATTGAAGCAAGGATGTATAAGAGGATCTCCTATACTGTGTTTCAGACTGAATGAGAAATCCTCACTCGAAGTGTTATAAGCTTTTTGTGCCCTCAGTGATGAAGAAACTACATTTGGGGCTTAGTTATTTAAGCATCCGACTTCAGCTCAGGTCATGATCTCACCGTTCATGAGTTCGAGCCCCGTGTTGAGCTTTGTGCTGACAGAGCAGAGCCTGGAGCCTGATTCGGATTCTGTGTCTCCCTCTCTCTCTGACCCTCCACTGCTTGCACTCTGTCTCTGTGTCTCTCTCTCAAAAATAAACAAACATTAAAACGTTTAAAAAAAAAAAAGAAATTACATTTAATGTAGTTAGATACCTTAATTTTCAGGGCATAAATGATGCTCACATCCAAAAGCTAATTTGTTTTTGTTTGTTTGAGAGAGAATACATATGAGAAAGAAGCAGAGAGAGAATCTTAAGCAGGCTCAATGCTCAGTACAAAGCCTTGTTTTAGGCTCTACACTGCAAGCTTGGGGTCATGACCTGAACAGAAATCAAGAGTCAGATCTTCAACAAGTTGAGCCATCAGGAGCCCCTAAAGCTGGTATTTCTTATTATCTATTGGTCATGTTAGAAAACAGAGAAAGTAATTTGTCCTTGTGGAATATAGAAGCTTCATACTGTGCCAGAGTAGAATGTGATATTGCTTATATAGTATATATGATAAGTGGGGAATACACACACACACACACACACACACACACGGCAGTATGGGTCTATCTTGAAGTATAATGCTCAGGGGAAAAAGAATATATGAAATACATAACCCAATAATATTTACTAAATCAAGACACCCAAAGAACAATAAAGTTTTTAGAAGAACATACCATAACTAAAAGATAAACCATAAATTCATTAGAACAGCTGTCTATGAAGTACGACAAGGATATGGAAATCAGAAATGGGGATAAAAGAGTCAGTAAACATATACTGGAGAAGGAGGCATTGAACAGATAAACGGCAATAATGTCCAGTGCGTTGACATAGCTGACTCATTCCTCCCCACCTGCCGGTCCTGTCTCATGAAAAATATAAATGATTATATTAGAAATTAAATAAAGGTGCACAGACAGAAATATAATATTATTACTGTCCTGTCCTGTTGTTCAAGAATTCCTGCTTAGGTATAAACATTTCCTCATAGTAGTCCATAAAAGTAAATAATTTTAAACTTTAATGTTGCTTTTAATTTTTAACGTTTATTGAGAGAGAATGTGTGCAAGCAGGGGCGAAGCAGACAGAGTGAGCAGGGGACAGAGGATCCCAAGCTGGCTCCATGCTGACAGCACTGAGCACCTATCAGTGAGGCTGTAGTCAGATGCTTAACCGACTGAGCCACCCAGGTTCCCCATAAGGTTTCTATTACACAAAACACCCAAATCTCTTACTCTTGGGTATTTAAGTTGCTTTGAATATTTTATTATTACAAATAAAAATGGTAAGAATATCTATATGATTAAAATCTAATTGTATCTTACTTTTTAAGGAAATTTTTAATTACTAAATATTATTGACAGGTTTAAAGTTTTTTATAACAATGCTCTATTTTCTCTAATAAGATAATATCAATACATATCCTCAACCTTCCTTTTTCTAAAACATAAATTTGGGGCACTTGGGTGGCTCAGTTGGTTGAGCGGCCCACTCTTGATTTTGGCTCAGGTGATGATCCCAAGGTCATGGGATCAAGCCCTATGTCGGGCTTGACCAAGCTCTTCTTTCATCATATATTTGTCTTTTTTCTAAAAGATTCAGGTCATAGAAAATGCTGTTTTTATAATTTCTACCCCCTTACACCCTACTGTGTTCCTTTCAATTCCAGATATTATTTGAGACTATAATTCTATATGCTAGATAAAAATATATCTTGTCTTTATTGAAAAAGAACATGTACTTGGAAATATTTTGAAAGATTTTTAACCTTAAAAACTAGATTTAGAGACCTTAATCTTTTAGCTTTTGGCAGGGGGGTGGAAATCTCGAACGATGCAATCAGCATATTTATATCTAAATTCTACACAATGTGTAGACTGTAATTTTCTTTGTTCTCATAACTGCCTTTTTGTAAAAAAGACTTTGATTAAGTGTGCTTTAAAAATTTTATATGGAATTGACCATTCATTCATAGCTTGCATATATAGTATTCAGGGTAGCAAAGCAGTATTCATGGTAACTTCTTAGTCTGTCGGAAAGCATCACCATAGTAGTAATTAAATTGTAATGTCAAAACAGCCAGAATCAGTTGTTCAGACATCTTGGCTGTATCTCCACATCAGACAGATGAGATCAGGGGTACACTCATCAGACAGACACACCTAAGAATGAATCAGTAATCATTTACTGGGCATAGAGTGTAGGCCCCAGATGATGTGTGCACAATGAGAAGATGGGAGGGAAGAAAAGGCACATCCACTGTCTTCCAAGAACCTTAAATTCTGGGGAGATATGACAACATACAGGAGGAGTCGGGTTGTAAGGTACCCTTGTGTTGTCTGGGAAGTAGAAGAAATAGTGCTGGAAGACTTTCACAGACAGTGGGACAGACTAGAAGGGTCGGGGAGAGTGGTATGTCAACGATGACATTTGAAGAACAGGTAAGATGGGGAAGGATGAAGAGAAGTAAGAGAGGGTGTACAGTGCATAAGGGCGGTGGGGGGTTGGAGGAGTGAGGAAGGATGTGGTAGGTCATGGTGCTGCCAGAATCCCAGCAGTGTGGTTGAACCTGGCCAGTAGTGGGCAACACCCTCACAGAGGCTGCGTGGTGCAATGGGGCTGCATGATAGGTGTGAAAACTCCTCCTTAAAACAGGGAGCTTTCTACAGATTATGTGAGGAACCACTCTCCAAATAACTGAAGCTTCCCAGTTTCTCAGTTGGATCAGTTTATTCACTGATCAGTTTACATTAAAAACCAGGGACGTTTTCTCTAGTCCGGGTTAGGTGTGGGTTTTGACTTGCTGAGTAATAATCTCTCTGCTTTGCCGATGTTTTTCTCAAGTATCACTGAAAAATCTGCCAAATGATAAGTCAGTGCAGGAGTCTGGGGGAGGGGAGGGTGGAGAGGAAATGAATTCTTGACGGAGTAGGAAAAGGCCTCGCAAATGATGCTAAGAGTAAGTGTGCTTTGGATTCAGGAGAAGCATGTGTTTCAGGACAAGTACTTTTGAAAATAAGGTGAACACCAGTGAAATTAAACGCCTAGAAATCAAAATATTTAGAATTTCTCAGAGACTGACAAAATTATGACCATGGAAAGAACAAGATCACCCTCCCTACAAAAAAAAACACAAAAAACAAACAAACCCAAAACCAAAAAAAAAAAAACCCAAAAAACAAAAAAAGACACTAGAACCCAAGTTCATCCAGGAAAACCAAAGTGATTTGAAAAACCCTGCTTTAGCATTTTTATTGATTCTTAACAAATTGAGAATCTGACCAGGAAGTTGCCAAGCATAACTGATGAGGATGGGGATAGGCATTTGCCATAAATTACTGAAGTCCTCTTGTAAAACAGTATGTGTGTTCAGCTTCTGTGCTTTATTATTGCAGTGCTGAAACTTGAAAATTACTTGCCTTAGGTCTTATATTAAATTGCAGAGCTTGGGCTGGAAAGGGAGGAGGCTGAAACCCAGATAGTGGAGTTTTTAATCTCAGGTTGTTTAGTTTACTTGTGGCAGTCCTAAAAGGGGAAGTTGTGTTTCAGAGTTTTTAGTGTGCTTTAGAAATTTAATAGTCTGTTGGGAGACGTGATCGATAATACTTGTGATTTTATTTTGTTAATTTTTAAGAGTTTATTTATTTGGGGGGGGGATATGAGTGGGGGAAGGGCAGAGGGAGAGGGAAAGAGAGAGAATCCTAAGCAGGCTGCATGCTGACTGTACTTATGTGGGTCCTGAACTCATGAACTGTGAAACTGAGAGCTGGATGCTTGACTGACTGAGCCACCCAGATGCCCCAATAATACTTGTAATTTTAGACGTGAGTGTTAGACAAGACACCATTTTAGTTCCCCCTTAGCAAGGTGACTGTTCATTCACAAAGATTCGTGTTAGAAATAAAAGGAAGAAAACAAGAAGTCTGAACATTTTTATTTGGGCTTTCACTCCATAAACAAAGATTTATTCAGAAAGGTCTACATTCTGCTTCTGTTGGTTTAACCCTCTGTAATGTGAATGGATTATTCATAAGAAGGTTATCCATGGCATTCCTCCTGATCTTTGTTAGAGATGGGCAGTGTTTCTCTGTAGAAGGTCAGATAGCAAGTCATGTATGCTTTGTAGAAGGGCTAGATGGTCCCTGTCACAGCCGCTCAGCTCTGTTGCGGTAGCCTATGAGGACATTCAATAATGATGGCTATGAATGTGCTCAGGAAATCTTGGCGAAAACAGGTGGTGGACCTGATTTTCCCAGACCAGTTTGCTGCCTCTGGTCTGTGTTTTAAGAGAACCTTAAATAGAGAACAAAGTGAAAGAGATAGAGAATTGGCTATTTCAGAACTTCAAGCCATAGTTGACATTATCTTTTCTATTCTTAGTGTGACATTGGTACAATTTTTGTAAAAATGCATGAATTATTAATATTATTTTGAAAAAGTCACCATTGGAACTAATAATTCCAATAGAATTAAACTCTGAATTTAAAAAAAAAAAATCTCTTCATTAGCCAGGGAAAATGTGATTTGTTTTGTAGAATATGTACTATATATAAGCTTCTGCCATTTCTGCAAGTCCTAACCATATCCCAATTTCCTTATTTTGGCTTGTTTAAAGAATACCACCAGCCTTTGGTACAAAATGGATATATTCCTGCGGTGGAAAAGGGAGGAGACACCAGCAGAGGAAGGGAAGGCGTCCCTGACATTACTTAATGCCTTTACTATTTTTGAAAATGGTAGGTAAAATTCGTAGACAGAGTGAGTAGATTGTAAGTGGTGAAAGGCAAGTATGTCTTAGGCACTGTGTTAGAGTAGTTTGTTCTTGTTATTGATGTTTGGTAAACAGAATTTGCCCCAGTAAACCATTTATTGAGACTTTATATTGTTATGAATCTTAAATTCAAGCTCTTGCTTTGCTAGAGTTTTTTGAACTGTAAAAGCAACCTTGCAAGGTATTTTTGCCTCTTGATTTGTCGCTGAGAAAGTGAAGCTCAGAAAAGTTAATGTCACAGTAAATAGCAGAGCCAGTATTGAAACATGAGCCATGCAATTACAAAGCCCAGCCTCCTTCCACTGTGCTACATTGTACAGATGTGATTCACTAAGGCAGTGGAATGAATGAGGAAGACATCAGCATCTTTGAGGAGTCTGGAGATGGCTTTCCTCTGCAGTCTGGGCTGACTGTTAGGGATGCACAGATTTTTTAGTATGAAGGGGATGGTGTTACTCAGGAATTGTAGAGGCCAGATGGTGCCACTTAACTCTATGAGGTAAAGCGGACATAATTATTTCAAGAGTTCCTTGACCCACAGATACCTGCTGATGGCTAATAAATCCTGTTGTACAAATGGCAAGATTGGTAAATGACTAATTCGGATGTAACTTAGCTTGTATGAAACACCTCTCTACCCGCCCCCCTCCCCCAAATCCAGTCTTGGCAAGCAGGAGGTTGACGTCAGCTATTGTAATGGAAAAATCAGTTCCTCACCCAGTTTCCAGATCAAAGCCAGTTCACTGACCCAGAACCCACTGATTAAAGATCCTTCTTGAAGGACCTTGCAAAGCTGCAAGTACATGCGATAAACATTCCTCTGATCCTTTCCCAAAGGAATGTACAGGCTTTTGCCAGGTTAACTGTGCACTAGAATGAGTAGAATATTTAAACTGATTACAGATTCTCAGATATGATTTCTGGAGCTGATGCTGCTACCGGACAATCTGAAACACCATCACGGTTCTCCGCTTACAAAGGAAGCTAAGGAGATGTTGGCATTCTTCCTCAAGATGATGTTGCAGTGCTTCCTGGTGGGTACCTGTGCATAGGGTAATAAGGATACATACACTGACTACCCAACAGAAGAGTCACTTTTTTAAAAAACTGACCTGTAAAGTAACAGCCAATAAAAGCCAAGTAAAAAGTACCAAATGGGAAACTTTCCATCCTTTCAAAAAAATTCAGTCTGAAGCAACATCACAATCCACACCCAATTTCAAGAGATTATCCTCCTCTTCAACGATTTAAAGGACTTAGGAAGAGGGGTTCCCAGTACGATACCCTTAAAATTCACCTTTTTGGACACCCTCACCAATAGATGATTTGATGCCCGTCATGCTGCGGTACTGGACCTTATGATTTTACTGCAACAGACTGAAAACAGCTCTGATATTTGGAATGTGCTTGTTACCTTTTAAATGTGTTCTTTTCAATTCTTATAAGGGGAATCGATAACAATTTACATTCTTATGGAGGAAGAAGTAGGAGATACTTGTTTTCTTGGTTTGGGCTATGTTCTCCCTGATTTGTGTAACAGCAAAGTTTGCAGGGACCCTTGTCATCTTGCTATCCTATAGGACATCATGCTGGTAAATTATATTGGTGACATTATAATAAAAAGATCAGGTTGCAGGAGGTGGCATGTATTGCACAAGTATTCCAAAATGAACATAAAGGCACATGTTTATGGGTAAGAAGCCCTGTGAAGATTCAGGGCAGCAATATTGGTGAAGTCACAGATCATCCCTACTACCTAGCCCTAATCAGCTGACAGGGTGGACTGCACTTGGCAATAATGCACAGTCCCACTTATTGGGTGATTTAGAAGACTATCAACTTAGGGGCTTGGAGTAAGGAGAAGGGTCTACAATAGGTTTGGTACCATAAAATAGGTGATTGTGCTAGAAGTTTCCTTCCTAGAAAAGGATGCCTGTGGTATCTATGGCAATCCCAATAAATAGATGTAGCACAGACTTTGAGAATTTAAAGTACAGCCTTTTCTTTTGCAGTGGATAACTATTTGCCATTTCAAGAATAGCTCCTGTCCTTTTGTGGGATGTTGGTAAAGACTTAGTGCTTGACCATGCAATGCCAAATGACTGCAGTTGCTATGACTATGACTTGAGTTCCATAATAATAATAATAATAGTATTTTCTAGCCTTCATTTTTGCAAAATCACTAATTATGTGGCCATAATAAAGATCTTTCACGTAATTTGTTTCTACTAGAAGTCTTTACAAATTATATTTCCTTTTTCTTCCAGTAGTAATGTAATATATATATATTTTTTATAATAGTAGGGGACTTGAACACCCCCATTTAAACCAATGGCTAGATCATCCAGACAGAAAATAAATAAGGAAACAATGTATTTGAATGACACAATGGATCAGATGGGCATAACACATATATGGAATAGAATATTCCTTCCCAAAGCAGAAGAATACATGTTGTTTTCAAGTGCACATGGAACATCCTCCAGAATAGATGCCATATTAGGGCATAAACAAGCCCACTAAACTTGAGAAGATTGAAATTATACCATGCATCTTTTCCAATCAAAACTAGTGGATCAATGAAACAATCAAAGAAGAAATTAAAACATCAGGGAGCCAAATGATAATGAAACCATAATGGTCCAAGATATTTGAGACACAGCAAAATCAGTTCTAAAAGGGAAGTATACAACAATATAGGCTTACCTCAAGAAATAAGAAAAAGGTCAAATGAATCAATGTAAACTTAGACCTAAAGAATCAGAAAAAGAACAAACAAAGCCCAAAAGTATATCTACTGTTACTAATAAGTACTATGGGATACCTGGCATATACTAGTATTACTGTAGTTAACTGGATATAAGGTCATCCTACTTAGGGATGATACCCTATGATCAATTGAAAGAGAGGGAAACACTTAAATCTAGTTTTCAGCTGCTAAAATGGAACACAGTGATGGTCCTTGTCAGAAGTGAACTCTGGCTGCACTCAGACCATTGGAAAAGGGAAATTTCCCTAGGAGGCAAAGCTGTGACCTGAATTCTTGGAAGTTCACTTTGCATAGGTGAAGAAGAGGTATGAATGTATAGGGCACCTGAGGAGAAAATAGTGCCTGAGCTGCTTGGTTAGGAGTCTCGAAGGAAGAAAATTAAAGTAACAGGGTTATAAATACAGAAGAAATTGGAATCTGGATGGTCTTTCGGGAATAGTTGCAAGATGGAAATTTTTGTGCTTCATGTTCATATCCAGCAAAAAGCCTCACTGGCAAGAAGTCATCAGTCAGTACTCCAGTGCTGATGCACTGTGCTACCTGTGACCTGAGTGCTGGTGATGGCTCATAGCAGGGACTTGATCTTAGCAATAGCCACTTACAGGTCCAGCATGCTAGGGTCAGAGCCAGTATAGGACTGTCCTTCAAAGACATAACCTAGCCACTTAGGGGTAGATTGATTATATTTGATCTTCCATCCTGGAGGGGGCAGTAGTTCATCATTATAAGGATATGTATTTTTCTTGGCTGCCTACATTACCTCTGCAAGCACTTTTCTAGCACTCAGAGAGTGCCTAATCTACTGTCATGGTATTCTATGCAAAACAGTCCTAGACAGAGAAACACATTCTGTGTTAATAAGTGTTATAAATGGCTCATTCCATGGAATCCGTCTTTTTATCTACCTCATGACCCAAAGGTACAGTTGTGGAATGATCTGTATTACAGGCTCAGGTAAGAAATTAGCTTGAGGACAAAACTGAGGGTTTGTATTGCTGTACTGTAGGCTGTGGTATGTGCCCTGAACCAGTTACCAAAAGGCAGGCATGCTTTTCCATTAGCTGTAACACATTGCTCTGGGAACTAAAAGGAAAGAAGCAAGATTGGTTCCTCTTACTATCCCCTGGGGGTGACCCACTTCTGAAATTACCATTTCTGTGCCTCCACTTAGGAACATTTCTGGATTTTCAAGAGAATGCTCTCAGAGGATACAATAAAGCTTCTACTGAAATTGAAGATATGGCTACAACCAGGACACTTTAAATTTTTTTAATGTTTTCTTAATTTATTTCTGAGAGAGAGAGAGATAGCATGAACAGGGGAGGGCTTGAACCCACAAACCGTGAGATCATGACCTGAGCTGAAGTTGGACACTTAATCGACTGAGCCACCCAGGCGCCCCCAACCTGGACACTTTAAACTCCAGGTCACTGTCAATGGACTATCAGGCCAAGAATAGAATTAGCATATTACTCTAGCTGTAGGCAGGAGATGATGGGGGCATTTGGTGCATTTTGCCCAGTGATAATGGTGATTAAACATTCATGGCCTGACAAGAACAGAGGCCTTTCATTTTCTGAAATTAGCATATTATTGCTTACATTCAGCATATGTTTGTCATCTTTTAGAATACGCACCACGCAATGCCAGGTATTTGTTTTGTTCATTTATGTATCATAAGTGGCTAGAACATAGTAGGGATTACGTAAATACTTTTTTAATATATGAACAAATATTAATGTCACTACTAAAAATTGAGAAGGAGCAGAAGAATTAGAAGTTCGCGTAAGTGTACAAATTCCTCCTATTTCACATATGGGTATTAATATATCAACTCATGATTTGGTAAATCAAAACATACAAAGTAAGTATATCACTTGAAGTTTAATAGTAAGTACCAGAATGAATTCAAATAGACATTGTTATCAGTGGTCCACTAGAAAGTATAGATGGGGTGGGGAAGACTACTTTTGTTTATTTTAAACTTTCATTTTTATCAAGTAACTATACATAGTTAAAACCATTCTATAAATTTTATAAAGGTGCTTACTTTCAATTTCCAGTCCTTTTTATTTGCATTTGACTCAATTTTTCTAAATTGTAGGTGTACACTGCTATTTTTAGATATTACCCAAGTCAGTTACTCAACATTTACATGTTCATGGAAATACTGCTCCTTGCTGATTCAAGAAATGTGCTGTACGCTTGTCCTTTTTTAGCTTAAAAATTGCTTTCTGTGCTTAGTGCGTCCCCCCATATATACACATAGCTGAGTAATACATCTTATAGTTATAAATCTAAATGTTTGTTCACGGTTGGAACATCTCTATCGGCTTTTATTTCTTCCCTCTGAGGACCACCTTTGCATAGTCCTACGTTGTTCTGCTCCAAACTAGCCCTCTTGGGCCAGTCTTCCCTTCATATCCCCTTTCTTGCTCTCTTCTGTCCTGTTCTTGGAGAAGTGGAGATGCAACAAAATAATTTCCAATAACAGATGTATAATTTGGAAACAAGGAGGGGAACTAGATCTGTGCCTTCCTTTTTCTTAGTTTGCTCTATCATTTGACTTAAAATGTTTTTCTGGTAAATACTTAAGAGAACATGAAAGATAATACATTGGAATGCTTGCTTCACTGAAATAGAGTTTCATTCTGTCTCCTCTCATGAGGGATAATTGGGATGTATTTAGGATGGTACACTTTGTGCTATGTATGACCTCCTGGTATGCAGTGTTGGAGAAGCCAAAAGATCTTCTCACGCTCATACTCTTTATGGATGTTCCCCAGGAACATCTTCCCTGGAGGTGTACGGATCTTTATTCTTCATTAAGATGATGTCATTTTTTTCTTCCATCTGTCACGCTAGGCGCTTGGTGATCAGTTACAATTTTGATCCTTGTCCTTTAGTTCGGAAAAAATTGCTGGCATAGTTCCCTCAAAACTTCAGAGGAAGACTTTCACTTTCCCTGTCAGGTTCTGTTGCTGTTAACTTTGCTATCTTCGTCGATCGCTTCCGTGATTGAGACAGGAGCCCAGAGACTCTATTAGCAAAGCTCTGATAATGCAGAAGAAGCTGATCTATGGTAGATAAAGGGATAAAGGCCATGTGTAGAAGAAGCAAAGATTAGAAATAAGCAGGCAGTCCTAACCACCTGTACCTCCAAGTCTGGAATCATTTTTGTGATTCCTGGAAGTCTTTTCCCCTCCCTTGAGACGGAGACTTTGACTGAGTTACATTTTGATTTAGTTTGATTTGTGTTTCTGTCGCAACTCTAAAATGAGTCCTGAATATTATAGGGTATATTCTTGAAATATGGAGAAACAGGCACTCTGGTTTGGGCTACTTGTTTTTAGAGATCATGTGATTTTATTAAAATTCCCTTGACTCTTTGGTATCTAGCCATGGATGAGAAACTCTTGTTCTCCCAGTAAGGGACCAACATTGAAGAGAAGAGATTATTGTTTGAAAGGATCTTGCTTGGTGTTAATTTCACGACTCTGAGGATATTAAATCTTATAAGACCTTACGGAGGAAACTGAAATCAGCATTCTCAGTGTCCTCACAGAGAAGATAATGTAAATTATTTGGAGATAATTTCGTCCTATTCCTGCCCAAAGGCTGAAGGTTACATTTAATCAATATTTTTCTAAGTGTTTTCCAGGAAAAGTAGGGTAAGTTCGCAGATATACGGCCTACGTATATACACTTGAAAGACATTATTGTCATGATTAAGATGTTAAGTTGTGTTTTCACGACATCAAAACTAAGCACTTATGCAGAAAAAAGTTAAAATCACTAAATATAAGAACTTTTGTGTTAAAATTTGTTTTTATAATTTTATAAGCCTTTTATACCTTACAGCAACATATGTCATTAGTATATATGAAAATGTAAAACCATAAACATCAAAATTGTGTGTCTTATGAATAGTTATTTTTATTAAAAATATTTTGTTCACCAAGAGATCTACCACAGAAATTTTAACATAAAGTTTCTTTTAGAAGACTCAGTTTATTTAAAACTGTTCAATTTTTCAGCAGCATTTGCTAGTAAAGGGCATAAAATTCCTTAGACTCTTGCCACACTTGAATTTTGTAATCATACGGAATGTTTTTCTACCTCTCTAAAAAAACTGTAACCATAGAAAATTTAGAACAAACAAAGTTGCATATATTTCAAGGTTTATGTCACAGGACATTTAAAGATTATCTACCATCCCAACACCAGCAAGTTTCTTTGTTTTAGGATTGACACATGGTATGGACCCTGGCAGATCATGTGTTTTATAGGAGGGGATCAGCCTGTTACGGAAATGGGAGTGGAGAGATGAAGAAAAATTAGTTTTATCAACGTTTTAAATCTTTTTCAGTGTATTTGGTTTTGCATCCAAAGTAAACATTTCAACTCTCATTTTTCATCTTTAGACTTCAGTGGCACAGCATTGATCATTTTAGGTCACGGATTTTTTGCAACATCAGTTAAAGAGGGATTTAGTTGAGGAATGTGCTGTGCTAACAGTTAGTAGGAGTAATGAATGGAGTGAAACATACCCACTTTGTAGACTTTGCATCTGTGGGGCTTTTGTGAAAAGGAGACTGACTGGGGCCAACTGGACCCAAGATGGTGTGATTAGGGAATATCCTTAAATCAGAATTGGATTCTATCAGGATGTAGCTGGCATTTTTTAGGAGAAAAATTTTCTATTTTGGGAACATTGAACCCTGGCCAACTTAGGAACATAAATCCTACTTCTCTTTCACTAGGTTTTCATACATTTTGATATATTCTTAGGTTCATCTAGATTTAAAACTTAGAAATGAACTCTTCTTAGGGAATAGAAATTTTTTTCACCATGAAGTGATTATCTTTGTCTTTATAATGTTATTTTCCTTGATATCTCTGTTTTTTTGTTTATTTATTATTGAGAGAGAGAGAGAGAGAGAGAGAGAATGAACATGTGTGAGTGAGCTGGGAGGGAGCAGAGTGAGATGGAGAGAGAATCCTAAGCAGGCTCCTCACTATCAGTGCAGAGCCTGATGCATGGCTTGATCCCACCAACCCCATGAGGTCATGCATAATCTGAGCTTAAATCAGGAGTCGGTTGCTCCATGGACTGAGCCAGCCAGGTGCCCCTCCTTGATGTTTCCTTGAAGTCTCAATTTATCCTGGAACTGTTTCTTGGTGATAGCATGGTGAAGCTCATACCATCAATTTACCTTGACCCTTATGTTTTGATGTGTTGTCTTGTAAGTATGTTAAAGTTGATTTTCAAAAAATCAAGTCAGAAGATCTTAGACTTCCTTCATATGCTTTTGCCTCCATGTTGTACATTTCTTTTTCTTTCCTTTCTTGACTACTGGGATGATTAAATCTTTTGTCACTTATTTTAATACTGCTAATATAATTAATTACGTAATTATAACTAGAACTGTACAATATAATTTGGAAGTTATAAACTCTGGTTCTGGAATATTAGTCACTACATTTCTGTCTCAAAATATAACAAAATAAAAAATCAAGTTTTAAAAATCCATTGCAGATGATATAAGGATATTAGAAAATGTTGAGTTTATTCATTTTCTTACCTATTTAAGAGCTCAAAGTTGCTGTGCCTTTAAGCCTTTTTAAATAACTAAACAAGACATTATTATTATTATGGATTACTCTTATGTTGTCAGTGTTTATTCAGATTTCTATAAATTTTTCCTAGGATAAAACTTGAATATACACATTTGCATTGAAATATTTTCTCTTTATCTGTGTCTTGGCATTTCATTTTCTTGCAGTGACTTTAAAAAGCAAATCTGTCTTTTACAGTTTTAGCCTTCATGTTAATAATGCATTTAAAGTTGATTTTCACATGTGTTATAGGGAAAAGGTCAGGATTTAATATATTTCTACATAGAAATATCTGGTTATTCTAGTCCCATTTCCTGGGAATATTTTCCTTAATACATTGAATTTTGTTCATTTGGTCTGTATAAATATCCATAGAAATATCCGTAGGAAGTTTTGGTTATTATACTATAATTGTAAGTTTTGAAATTAGATAATGTAATTCCCACATTTTTCTTTTTTCTTAAAAATTTTCACATTTATTTATTTTTGAGAGAGACAGAGAGAGAGAGTGAGAGAGAGAGAGAGAGAGAGCGAGTGAGTGTGCAAGCAAGTGAGGGACAGAGAGAGGAGACCCAGAAAGCGAAGCAGGCTCCAGGCTCTGGGCTGAACTTGGAGGCTTAACCGATGGAGCCACCCAGGCACCACACCACAACTTTAACTGGGTTAATGAAAAATTTGTGCAGGCTCTATTAGATCCTTTACATTTTTATATGAATTTAAGAATGAGCTTTTTATATGAATAAGCATACCGGAATTTGCAATGTTTTAAAAGTTACGGGGCGCCTGGGTGGCTTAGTCGGTTAAGCGTCCGACTTTCACTTAGGTCATGATCTCGCGGTTCGTGGGTTCGAGCCCCGCGTCGGGCTCTGTGCTAACTGCCAGCTCAGAGCCTGGAGCCTGTTTCAGTCTGTGACTCCTTCTTTCTCTGACCCTCCCCTGCTCACATTGTCTCTCTCTCTCCTAGAAATAAATAAATAAATAAAACCATTAAAAAAATAAAAAAAAATAAAAGTTACATATCAGATTGAAGGAAAGTGACATCTTAATAATTTAAGTGTTTCAAACTGAACATGATAGACCTGTGCAATCACTTAGATCACCTTTAATAACTGTACAATATTCATAGTTTAAATTGTAAAGTTCATAGATATTTTAAGTATATCCCTCATGTCATGTCTGTTACAAAGGTATTTTAAAATTTTAATGAATGCAGCTTAAGCTTTATATTTAGATACATTTTGTATATGGTGTCAAGTATGTTTGAGGTCTTTATTTTCCCATCATGGGTCTGTTTCTGAACTCTCCGTTCACTCTTTTGATCTATGTGTTTATCCTTAACCAACACCTTGCTGTCATGGTAACTGTAGCTTTATATTAAGTCATGAAATTGAGTAACGTGAGTCCACCCATTTTTTCCCCAGCATTGCTTTGGATATTATAGTTCCTTTGACTTTTCACACTGATTTTAGAATAAGCATTTCAATGTTTAAAAAAAATTCTTGCTGGGATTTTGATTAGGATACCTTTTTTTTTTTTTTAAGATTTTATTTTTCAGCAATCTCTACATACAACATGAGGTTCAAGCTCATGACCCTGAGGTCAAGAGTCACATACTCTTCCAACTGAGCTAGCCAGGTGCCCCTTGGTTGGGATGTTTTAAATCTAATGTTGTTTTAAGAAGAATTAACCTCTTAAAAATAGTGTTTCTTCAGGGGCACCTGGGTGGTTCAGTTGGTTAAGCGGCTGACTTTGGCTCAGGTCATGATCTCGCGGTTCACAAGTTTGAGCCCCGCTTTGGACTCTGTGCTCACAGCTCAGAGCATGGAGCCTGCTTCAGATTCTGTCTCTCTCTCTCTCTGCCCCTCCCCTGCTCATGCTCTGTCCTTCTCTTTCTCTCAGAAATAAACAACAAAAACATTTTTTTAAAGATGTTTTAGGGGTGCCTGGGTGGCTCAGTCAGTTACACATCCGACTTTGGCTCAGGACATGATCTTATGATTCTTGAGTTCAAGCCCTCTGTCAGGATTTGTGCTGACAGCTCAGTCTTAAGCCTGCTTTGGATTCTATGTCTGCCTTTCTCTCTGCCCCTCCTCTGCTTGCACTTTGCCTCTCTGTCAAAAAAATAAATAAACATTAAAAAAAATAGTGGTTTTTCTACTTCAGTAACTAGTTCTCCATTTATTTGGGCTCTCCATTTATTTATTACCCTCATCTTCTTCTGCTTTTAATTTGCTCCTAAGTATGTCCTAGTGTGACCAAAAATGGTAGTTTTCTTTTTTCAATTTGAGTTTTAAATAACTAATGACTAGTATATAGTGATACATTTTTCATTTATTTAGATACATTGCTTTTGTATTTTGAAACTTTGTTAAATTCTAGTAGCATTTCTGTATATCCCTTGAGGTTTTCTATGTAGACAGTTATAATCAGTGAATAGAAATGGTTTTTATTTTTTACTTCACAAACTGGATGCTTTTTTATTTCATTTGATTGCCTCATTAGACTGGCTGGGACACAGAACAGAAGTGATGAAGGTGGACATCCTTCCCTTACTCATGACATTGGGGACACAGCATTCAGGCTTTAGCCATTTACATGTTAACTGCTGGAGTTCTGCATATGTTCTCTATCAGGTTAAGCAACTTTCTTTCTGTTCTTCATTTGCCAAGTTTTTATGATGAATGGATGTTAAATTTTAGCACTGCTTTTTCTGCATCTGTTGAGATGAACATGTGGGGTTTTTTTTTTTTAGTCTGCTGATACAATGAATTCTTGTGGCCATAGTTTGAATATTACATCACTTTTAGGGTCCCCAGATAAATCATACTTGCTCGTGAGGCATTCTCTTTTTTTTCTGTTCTGCTGAATCAAAATTGCTAATATTACATTTGGGGGTTTTCTTTGCATTTATGTTCATGAAGGATGTTAAATTATATTTTTATATCTTTTACTGGTTTTATTTTTGTAAAATGATATTTTGAAGAGTTTGTATGAAATTGGTATTTTTAATGCTTTGGTAGAAATTCATTAGTAAAGCAGTCTGGGTCTTGATGTTGTTTTGCTATAAGTATTTTAACCATAAATTCCTCTGGTTGATAGAGGACTATACAAAGAGTCTGTTTCTTAGGGATGTGTCTATTGAGGGATTTATCTATTTCATTAACTTGTTGAGTATTTGGGCTAAAATTGGTGATAATACTGTCTTTCCATTTTTAAAAAATGTCTTTAGAAGCCATAAAAAAATGTGCCCTCATTTATTGCTGATATCTCAGGTGTTTATTTTGTTTTGTTTGTTGTTTGTTGTTTCAGTCTCTCAAGAAGTTTGCCAATTTTATTGATCTCTACAAGAATTCAGCTTCTGGTTACATTGATTTCCCCCCCCCCCTATTTTATTGATTTTTGTTCTTTTCTGCTTGCTTCAAGTTTATTGACTCTTCTTTTTTTAGGTTTTTCAGATGAAAGCTAAATTTAGTTGACATTTTTTTTTTTGTTTTTCAAGTATCAGCATTTAACGCTATAAATTTTAAACACCATTTCCACTGTGTCCCATAGAACCACATTCTGTGATTTCAGTTCTTTGAAATACCTAATAGCTCCTTGTTATGGGGGAAACAACTCTCCCTGTATTTCCTGTATTCCTGCACAAGTCAAGTGTGTGAGCAAAGGCTGTGTGAGCAAAAGGCTGAACCAGAAATAGGCCTTGGAAACTAGAGTTAGTGTCTCCCTAAAGATGGAGACCTGGCTATGTCCCAGGATTAATAGAGCTTCCTCCGTACCTCCACAGAGACCTGTGTACTTGAAAATAATACATATCACATATTCTCTTGTTTGGTGAGTTATTTTGTAAATGGAACTTAGGTTTGCAGGCCTTCTTTGTTCTTCATGACTTGTTCTTGTTGGGTAAATTGTTGAGACAGTGTTGAAATCCCTAGCTGCAGTTATGGGTTTGTCTCTTTCTCTTTCTAGTTCCTTAAATTTTTGTTTCATGTGTTTTGAAACTCCCTTGTTAGATCTAGGATTGTTCTGATTTTTTGGTGGGTGAACGCTTTTATCACGACATAATGGATCTCTTTATCACTGGTAATATTCCTTATTTAAAGTGCAGTTTCTTTGAAATAAATATTGCCAGTAAATTTCTCTTTTGATTAGTGCTAGTACAGTGTATTTTCCGTTGTCTTGGACTATATTTCTGGATACTTGATGGGTGTTGGTTGTAGAAAGCATTCACATATTGGAGTCATGTTTAAACCCAATCTGACAATCTGTTCTAAATGATAAATTTGGACCATTTCCATTTCATGTAATTAATTATATGGTTAAAAGCTACCATCTTACCAAATAACTGATAGTTGTTACATAATGTTGTCTTTCTTTTCTGCTGCATTTTAATAATTGATTTTTTTTTTCCTTTCACTTCACTTGCACTACTGGTTTACACTTTATACCCCTTTTCTCATTTTTAAAAAATGTGCATTCCTTATGGCTTACCATGTACATCTCTAAATAACCAGTCTACCTTCAAATAATATTAATGTACTTTGTATGTAGGGTAGGAATTTTGCAACAGTAGATTTCAAATTCATTTCTCACATCTTTTGTGTTACCTTGACACTACATATTATTCTTCTGTATTAACCCACAGTATATTGCTACTGTTTTTGCTGTATGTCATGAAGTACCTTACAGCGTAATTTAACATTTTACATTTATCCTTACTTTAACCATTTATAGAGAAGAATTCTCTGTGCTGCCATGTTCATTTTTTCTTCAACTTGTTTTAACATTTCTTGTGGTATACCACTTCTGGTAATATATTCTCTATTTTTCTAGTTCACTGAAACGATATGTTCATGGTGTGAAGAATGCTGAATTAAGATTTTGGCTTGTTTATTTTCTGGGAAGTCTGCAATAGTTCTTACTTTTGTTCTTCCATAACTACTTTTTCTTGTTATTTTTCTTTTGGCTGCCTGCAAGGTTTTCTTTTTCTGTCTTGATGTCAATAGATTGTACGTGATTTTTTTTTTAGATTGTACATAATTTTTAAAATACTGTATGTCCTGAGCTTTATGATCTATAAGTGGCTTTTTAAAATAAAATTCTCAGCCTTTTCTCTTAAAAGGGTTTGTTTGGTTTTTTTGTTTTTGGGTTTTTTTTTTTTTTTTTTTTTGGTCTCCCTCTGAGTCTTCAACTACATGTGTCTTAGACCATTTGATACTTTGCCACAATTATTAGATGCTGAGGTTGTGTGTTTCTCTCCCACCACACACACTGATTTTCTTCTTAGTGTTTCACTTTGGGCAATTCACACTGTTTTTCCTCAGATTCACTGATTTTTACTCAGGAACGTCCAATATACTTTTGGGCTTAATGAGGTCATTCTCTTATTATTTTTTTATGTTTATTTTTGAGAGAGAGAGAGAGAGAGAAAGAGAGATAGATATACAGAATGTGAACAGAGCAAGGGGTAGAGAGAGGGAGACACAGAATCTGAAGCAGGCTCCAGGCTCTGAGCTGTCAGCACAGAGCCCGATGCAGGGCTTGAACTCACAAACCATGAGATGATGACCTGAGCGGAAGTCAGGTGCTCAGCTGACTGAGCCACTTTGAATATTTGGGGTATATGTGGTGTGGCTCTGTTGATTACTATTTGTTTTTACAGTGCTCTTGAGTGGTTAATTTGTGTAGGTATGATGCTTATTTGCTTTATAATTTTATTTTGGAATATTCCTTGTGAATTGGAAGGGAAGGTCTTCTCCAGAGAGCATATTTGGATGATATTGCTAATGCCCAGACACGATCAGGGTTCTGAATGATTCTCAAAGAAATTCTTGACTGAGTTTTCTCTCAGTAAGAATCATTTTAATTTGGGTTTTAGAACCAGTTTTGATTGCAAATGATTCGTGGTGATATTTCTCTTTTTGAACTCAGTACCCAGGGATGAGGAATTCAATTCCTGAGGCAGGATAGGATTTCTGGATGACTCCCGTACTGTGACAGAGTCCTTGGGAGGAACACACTATTACAGTATTGGAAAGGCAAATAACTTCAAGGTAACTGCACTCAGTAGTTTTCTACTTAGATCCCTAGAGTCTCTTCTTTCACATTGTTTTTTGGTTTTTGGGTTTTTTTCTCCTTTCCTTCCTCTCTGCCTCCATCCTTCCTTTCCTTCCTTCCCCTGAGAATTTCTTACTCTTAGGCTAACTCATTCATGTATCAAGGAAGATACTTTTCCATGTTATTATCAAGGAGTACTTAGTGATCTTGGTGGAATGGTTAATTCTGGCAACTAGCCCATTTTATTGTCAGAAATGGAATTCATCCTAGTTCTTACATTTTATTGTGATGATTTCATAGTATGACCTCAGTATTTAGGTTAGAGTTTTGAAAGTTAAGCCCCAGGGTTGACTGTGTCTTGTTAGGGAATCTGTCATTTTAGGAATTTGAAAAGGAGTAAAATTACCTTTGGTTATGAAATGTATTTATGTATCTTTAACAGATACATCTATTTTGTTTCATAACCACATTTTATAACACCTAATTATGCTACCATTAACACTTTCATATAATACAATACTCAAAACTTAGTTGAGTTTTTTGAAAAAAATTTACTACCTGGATGATTGTAAGATCTAAACAAGGTCTACACATCATGTTTGATTATTTCCTTTATGCACACTTTGTTGTAGAGGCGTGCCCTGCTCTCCTTCCTCTCTTTATCCCCTGCTGCTGATGTGTTGCACATAGAGCTGTCTGTCCCGCATTTAGTGATGTGCCAATTAATCAAGTGACAGCTTGCAATCTCTGTTGAAATACTAAATTTCCCATCAGTCTCTTTTCTGTTTTGTCTGTTGATAACCATGACATAAATTATGTTTTAAGGATAACAAAATGGGGACTAATTTTATTATTCGTTCCATATTTATTAAGTGTATGTCATTCTGTTTAGTGATATTGAATTAGCATTTGGTTTGGGGGGTTATCATCATGAACTCGAGGGTTTTTAGTCTTTGTATTTTCAATTACATTCATTGTTCAGTAGACACAATTTTTTTCTTTCTTGGCTTTATAGGAGCCCCCTTTTGTTTATTTTAGTGTCATTTAAAATTGGTGTTTGATACCTTTCTTTCTAATATTACCTATTTCTTATTTTATTCACTTGATAGCTACACCCATTTACTCTTACCTGAAAAAAATGGAGGTATTAGTAAGCTTACACTCTCCCCGTGGGGCAGGGAAGTACCAACTGGTACCTTTGGGGTTATTTCACTGCCCACAGGGCTAATGACTTCAACCCAAATCCCAGTAATAACTCAGCTTTGTGGCTTAATTATACTTAGTTTGGGGTGGTGGTTAATTACAGTAGGGCCCGTTCTGAAAACTATTAAGCCTGTAGGAGAGGTTTCCAGGCCCAGACATTGATGGTTTTGTTTGTTTGTTTCTTTGTTTTGACTAATGGATGGTTAAGGCCTGTGTTTTCATCTGTGAATCCCAGTTGTCAACTCTGGGCAATAGAAATCCCATTTAACCTCCTATCACAATTTTTGCAAAACTTCCAGGCTCGTTGGCTGAGTTTTTAGTCCCTGTACTACAGCAAAGGTGATGCTCAGTGATCTTTACTTCTCTGAAGGTGAATCAGTTCCAGTAATCTTTCCCACATGGCCATGAGTCCCAATTTCCTGTATGCTCACAGGTGGGGTGGCCACTATTCCCATGGACTATTCCGTGTTAGCTTCATTTACCTTTCTCACTTAGAATTCTCTTTATTGCTGGCACCTAGATGTTTTCTTGGTTTCAGGATTGGTGTCGCACTAAATTTCAGTTTTAGTGACACATCATCTGTAATCTCTATATGTCTTTGTATAGAGTTCCATTTAGTCTTGTCCTAAGGACAGGAAATTTTGAACATTCTAACAAGAAATTAAAATTAGACATTTAAAGTCACTTAAGAGTTTTCTAGTAGACAAAGGTGAAAAAGTTGAAAAAGTTTTTTTCTCCTTAATGTTTCAAAAAACTTTTAAACTCTCAGGAGAAAAATAAAAAAACCTTAATTACTTTAGTAAGCAAAAAGTTGAATAATTTCAGTTGAAGATGCAAAGTTTAGGTGTTTCTAGTTTTCTCCATTTGAACCCCAATTAAAATGACTCAAATTTTAAAAAGTAAGCCCCATCATACATGACACTAGTAGACAGCCAAAGCAATATACTCACTATACCCAGGAACAGGCAAGCAGTGTGAAATTTTTTGCCAAAGCAAGGAACATACTAAGAATTCTATATGTTTTGGTGTATCTTGGATACCGTGTCCTTCAAGACTTGGGGGACCTAGTCAAGAGACACTTACTTGAGACATGGAAACATGGGTACATGGTTGGGTCCTGGAATTCTTTGAGATTGGAAGGTACTATGTATTCTGTGTAATTTTATACCGTAAGTAGAAGTGGATTCTTTTTTAATTTGGTAAAAATTGTAACTGTGCCAATTCCAGTATCATTCTCAAGGCTGAACTAGCCGAAGGTTTTCTGTCAAAGTGCTCATTACCTTTAGTGTTATGTAGGTAGGTTATATTGCTGTAGACCTATCAACCAAAGACCTATGTTAGGTAGGTTATATTGCTATAGACCTATCAACCAAAGATATTCAACAAATTGTATAAAGAGCTTTAAAAACTTAAAAGTTAAGAGATGCCTTGGTGGCTCCGTCCGTTAAATGCCCGACTTCAGGTAATCTCACAGTTTGTGGTTTCGAGCCCCACTTCAGGTTCTGTGTTGATAGCTCAGAATCTGGAGCCTGCTTCAGATAGCCTTCCTCTCTCTCTACCCCTCCCCTGCTGGTGCTCTGCCTCTGTCTGTGTCTGTCTCTCAAAATTAAATTTAAAATGTTTAAAAAAAATCCTTAAAGTAAAATTAGCATTTTGATAGAAAATGTATTCACAGAAAACCTGAAATAATAGGCTGAAAAATTTAGAAATAAGAAGAAAAGCATCACATTGGGGTACGTGGATGGCTCAGCTGGTTAAGTGTACAACTGTTGGATTTAGGCTCAGGTCATGATCTTAGGGTTTTGTGAGTTAGAGTCCCACACTGGGGACTGCCCTGAAGGTGCATTCTCTGTCACTGGCTCTCCCTCTCTCTCTCCGTCCCTCTCCCACTTGCACTGTTTCTGTCTCTCTCAAAAAATAAATAAAATAACTTAAAAAGATCATATTTACAACCCCAAGAACATAATGAAGTACTGACATATAAATTTAATATTGTAAATTAATAGGATTTAATTAAGAGAAAACTTTAAAACAAAGAACAAGATTGGAAAAAATAGAATGAGTTCATTGTTCTTAGACACTAAATTGGTTTTCTAGAGATTACACTATTCTAAATTATATATGTTCAGTATTTTGACAAGGAAAATGATTTTTTCATCTCAAACTGTTTAGGAAATGCAGAGAAATAAGCACTGAAATAAAATGCAGAAAACTTACAGGGAGTAGTGAAAGTCTACTAGCTTTGCAAGATTTGTAGTATTTCATAAAGTTGGACTATAGACAATTTTGTCACAGTACATGAGAACAAAGATCAATGTATAAAAGAGGATGTTACACTATCAACAAACACAAATGTAGAAATAGAGTATATGACAATGATGGAAGCCCTGGGTAGTTATTTGGGAGGAGAAAGAAAGCTAGAATTTTATTTCTAATGTCCAACCAAACGCACAACATATACACACCCTAACTCCTATTAGATTCCAAAGTTTAAAAGATCTTAAGAGTTAAAAAAAAACAAAGCAAAACTCTTCAGTGGAAAATACTGGTCATTTTTTCTGTAAAACTGGTGTGAGGAACCTCCAAACACAAAATTTGTATTTGATTTAAAAAAAAAAAAAAAAAAAAAAAGGATAACTGCAGGAAAAGGTAAATATTATCAGTGATAAAAAAAAATAATAATTAAAATGAAAGTACCAAACTAAGAAAAGAGTTTTACATCCCCTAATGTAAGGCTAGTTTCCTTACTGAGAGTTTTATTAATTAGAATTCACATTTTCCACACATTTCAGTATCTCTGGAATGACAACGGGATGTGTGGAAGCTTCCTAAAATGGCCTCTCTGTAGGAAACACAAAGCTAGGACACATGGGTAGGTGGTGTATCAGACTCGTTAAGCAACATTCCTAGGGCTGGAGTCCAGAGCAGTCTCCCTCTGGTAAGCTGAAATGCTTTAATGCATGTAAGTGATGAATCACTGGATTCTACTCCTGAAACCAATACTACACTATATGTTAACTGTCTAGAATTTAAATTAAAACTTAAGAAAAAACAAAAGGAAATGCGTCAGTGCCATTGCTCTTGATTCTCTAGAGGATCCTGTCTGAGGAAAGATCATGGACGTGGATGACTCAGTATTGCTTTAAAGTGATTCTGAAGAGTCAGACTTTGAATCGGAGAAATTAGTTTTGCTTCATTTATTGTGTATGTATATGAAAGTGAAACTTGACAAAAACACCTACTTACCTAAAAGAATGATTTTAATACATTCAAATTAGAAATTACAGGTGATGAAAAAAGCACTTTTCTAAATTTAATAGTCAAGGATTTTTTTTCTTGTTACAATTAATGATGTCTAGATTTGATGAAATATGAAATATAATGGGCTTTGACAAATCAGAAGATAAACAATCCAAATTCACATTTAAAGAAATGCAGATGGCACTTAAAATATGAATAGATGTTAATTCATATAATTTTCAAAATTTTTATAATTTTGAAAATAAAAATTTTAGAAAAAATGGAAATGCCATTACACCTGTTGGACTCATCACAGCTCAAATACAATATGGATGTATAAACACACATCCTCAAACAGGTGTGGCAGTGGATTAAACACTATTTGCAAAGGACATATTGATGTCCTTAAAAGACTTTTTGATGTCCATCAAAATTTGAAAGAGAAATAGATTTTTGACCAGCAAGTCAATATTTGCCAACTTACTTTATAGATCTATTCATGTACATACACAGATAAAGCCCTATAAATAAAGTCACTGCATTTTTTTAAGTAGGCTCCATGCCCAATGTGGGGCTTGAGCTTACAACCCAAGATCAAGAGTCACATGGTCTCCTGACTGAGCCAGCCAGGTGCCCTCACTGCATTTTTTTAGTTACAAAGAGTAAAAATAAATTAGTATTAGTGACTAGTTGCATAAATAATGGGACATCTAATCAATGCAATAACATCTAGTCTGTTAAAAGTGAGGCAGATTTTTTATGTGCTAATAAAGATCTCAAATATATTTTCAGCAAAAAGAGACAAGTTCAGCATAGTGCCTATGTATATATAAAGTATGCTTTGTTTTCTAGGGAAAATGAACAAACCAAATATATACATACACACACAGAGGCAAAATTTTAGAGATATATAGTCCTAACCATGTTATTTTCAATTTCAAAATGTTAGGTTAAAAAAAAAAATAGACAAAAGTCATCTGTGTGACATTTTGCTATTGAAAGTAAGTAGTCTCAGGCAGCTTTAGGTAGCTGTACACAGTGACTCATATTTGTATGATTAATCTGCTACCTGTTGATATTGAACCTGTTTAGTGTTTTTTGTTTCTCGGTGTGAACCTCACGGGAGGAACAGGACTTCTTACCTTCATTCTCTTGTACTGCTTTGTCTAGCTGAGCTAAAATGGACTCCTGTACTCTTAGTGTTTTTAGAGTTTTATGGGTATTTCCGGGGTCCCTCTGCTGAAAGGTGCAGTTCTGGTTTCTTGGTTTGTTCTGTTTTCTCTAAGCATGAGCAGTTCTCCTTGTGATTCTTAGAAAATAGGTTATAGAGCTCCACTCATTAAGTTGGCAGTTTCTATTCTTTGTCCTACCTATGTTCCCAATCATGCACTGTTAGAGAGTATGCAAAAAGCCATGTTGTCACTATGGCTGGAATATGTCTGTCCTTTCTGGTGATTGTTAGGACAAGCACTTATTATTTTTCCTCTTGCTGGCGTTGAATGATTTATGAGTGAACTATTTAATTTTTGGAGCACTTGACATTTTTGACCTCTCATCCATCAACCCTTTGGAATTATTTTGCTTGGTAGATTGAACTACCGCTTCATTCCTTGGCGGATATTTTCAGTTTTCCTTGTCATAGGAGTTACTGCCCTGGGCTTACCCATGAGAATTATCAGGGAGGTAAGCAGATGGCTTTCAGAAGCAGGCCCCGCGAAGACACTGCCAAGAACATCTGTGAAGAACAATGCTGCTGTTTAAGTGCTTTGCTATCATTAAATTCTTAAAAAACTGCTTTTCTTCCCCCTTCTACATTGCACTTCTGTCCTGATGGTAAACCAAAAAAATCTTAGTACCATCTTCCTTACAAAGAGACAATAATAGTAGTCCTTTCAGTTATTTAGCTAAAAGCATTCAAAATTTTTATTTATAATGGAAATAAGGCCTCTTT
This sequence comes from Hyaena hyaena, assembly GCF_003009895.1. Classification (NCBI taxonomy): domain Eukaryota; kingdom Metazoa; phylum Chordata; class Mammalia; order Carnivora; family Hyaenidae; genus Hyaena; species Hyaena hyaena. The sequence continues at coordinate 2,804,059 of NW_024080747.1, forward strand.
ATTCTAACATTTGAGAATATCATTGATGGTCAATGCCTAATAGTTGAACTTCAGCAAACTTGGTAAAAGCCTTCTAAGAGTGAAATTGGTAAATAAATCAGATGCTATCAGTACTCGGGGATAATGGGTAACCTTGGTTATAGAGCATATGATTGATAAGACAGTCCTTTGGTGTCTACATTTGTGATGTTTAACTTTAAACTTAAGGGCTAATTAGACTGATTTGTCAGGATCATATCTTGGGTCTGGAGGCTTCATTCAGAAAGATAAGGCATAGTCTAAGACTTCATTGTGAGTGAGATGCTGGAATGGAAACAGCTCTTCTCTTTATACTAGCTGAGCTCAAGTTCCAACTGACTCTTTATTGGGTCTGTGCTAAGAGCTATTTGCCGGTGTCTAGAAATAGTACCAAATCAATCATTTTGTCCCAAGCATAACTCCTGGGGAAGTGTTCAAAGAAAAAACATCTTTGTTTATTATGCCCAAGAGTTTTCTAAAGCATGAAAATGGAACTGATACCTAACATCAGGAAAAGGTGATGTTTTTCTTGCTGTTGAGTAATTTATAATTGAGCCCTATGTAAGATATAATAAACATTTTTTGAAGATAATGAAGTATACTTTTGTTTTTAAAATATTTATTGGTTTTGAGTGGGAGGAGGGACAGAGAGGGAGAAAGGGAGAGAATCCCAAGCAGGCTCCAAGCGGTCAGCACAGAGCCTGACCCGGAGGTGTGAACCTACAAACTATGAGATCATGACCTGAGCCGGAGTCAGATGCTTAACCTACTGAGCCACCCAGGAACCCCACTACGTAAGACATACTACAGTAATAACGTTGTGCTCTCTTCGTCTCCTTGTGTCCTTCTTAATGGTAGAAAACTTTTTCTCTGTTAGGACCTGTAGACAAATTAACCTCTAAAGTTTGAGCCAGTTAGAACCCTAGACATTGAGTGTCCCATTCCTACTCTTAGGAGGATATTCACATTGCCCTAGGAATCTTAAAAACATACATTGATTCATTCAGCATAGGTCTGTTATGTTCCTACTATGTCCTGGGCACTTGCCTATGTATTGAAAATAAAGCAATAAATGTGACAATGAGCCTGCTGGTAGGAAGCTTATAATCTAGAATGGATTATATTCTTCCATATGCTGAGGAAATGAGACTCTTTTCCTAACTGAGGTTTCATAGATCAATGATACTCTGTCATTTAAAAGTAACTTCTCAAAAAAGGTATCCTTAGGCTTTGCTTCTCTAATTTACTCCACGATCTCCTAACATTTACTTTTAGAAAGAAAATCTCCCCAAGTCTAAGCAATTTTCATTTATCCTAATCTTAAGAAATGGTGAACTCTCAGTTCATGACCTTGCCAAAAATGATTCTTAAACTTATCCTTAAATTAAGGATAGTGATTCCGTGCATCTAGGCTGAAGATTATTCTGCATTTCTAGCAGGCCTCCAGGTGATACTGTCAAACCTGGTTCACCAAGACCCATAGTGCTTGTCTCTAATGTTCCTCCCACACAGCAGAGAGTATAGAAATCTTTATGGTAAAGCTTATGGTCATTCCATGGGTCATTCAGTGCATCATTCAATGCATTTATGCAAGAGCAACTAGGAGGTTGAAGAACATAGTGGTTAATAGTTAGGGATTAGCACCGAGTGTTGTATAAGTGATGAATCAATGAATTGCACTACTGAAGCCAATATTGTACTGGATGTTAAGTAACCAGGATTTAAATAAAAATTTGAAAAGATGAAAAATATAAAAACCTAGGGAATTATAAAGATTGAGTTGAGAAATTGGTCGTAAAATGGTAGAAAGGGAGCTTAAACTCCCTGTGCAGTGTTTATTTCTGCAAAAATAAAGTTCATTTTTTAAAAAGTGGGGGTTTGGGAAGCTGAATCCCTAATAACCTGTTCTTTCATCTGTAAAGTGGAGATAGTTGATAATACTTGCCGCATAGGTTGTTAGGAAAATTAAATGAGACGATGACTATGAAACATGCTCATAATTTCTGGCACATATTGTGTCATCAGTAAATGCTAGATTGGCAATTATTAGAATATGCAAGGGGTAGAGAAGATAGAATATAAGGCAGGCTCTTATCCTATTCTCACAGAAAACACAATCGACCATCAGATAAGATTTGTGTGTTAATAACTAATTCAACTTGGAAACACTGGTAAAGAACAAAGTGCAGGCAGAGTCAGAGCGGCAAGTGATGGGTTTTAGTTTGGAAACATGACAGCTGACTCCTATTGAGAATTTACTATGCATTAGTCAGTGATCTAGTGCTTTCCATAGATCTATATATTATCCTCACAGTAATCCTATAGTAGGTTAAGTCTTTAATCTTAGTAGAACAGGAAGCTGAAGTAGAGGAAGGTTTATTTGCCAATAACTATGAAATCGTTGATCCAGGTGCCAAATTGAGTCTGACTCCAGGATCTGCCTGTTAAACACAGCGTTAATCTTATCTAAAAAGACATAACACTGAAGGTAATCACTAACCTGAGTTTTAGCAACAGGCAATCCTAAGATTAGGGTAAGAAAAGGAGCTGAGTCTGTCATTACAGTTCCTGAGAATGGCATAGGCAGAGACAGAGAATGGAAACTGGGAGCAAATAGGAAAATCGGGACTGCCGATGTATGGAGGCACATGTTAATAGGGGCTTGAAAGAATGGGTCAAATAACTAGGATACTCTGAGGTTTTATTAAAATGGCATTAATCTCCAGGGAATAGAGACTGTTTCGGGACTTCTCAGGTTCCCACTGATAGCCCTGTTTAGGAAAGACAACCTCCATGAAAAAGACCACAAAAGCAGAGCCGCTGACATCAATTTAGGAGAGATGTGTTCCCTTAAGGATATGAAAAACGTGCATTTTCCCATGTTAGATTGGGGTGAAATGTGTGCTGTTGCCTAGTTTTTAAGAATGGTTTATTCATTCACATGTATTTTTCATCATGCAACGCTGCTGTAAGAGGAATAAATGTTTGCCAGACTTGAACATTTATGTTCTTGGACCCCTGGGGTTATTTTTTCTCCTCACTCAGCAGCTGGACATGTACTTGGATAGGGACTGTCCCTTCTATCTGGTTTGTTACCTTTTAACTTCAGAGATGATGTATAAAAACCATAGCTGGCCCATGGCTACCTTGTTGTCTCCTAAAACACCCTGCCCTTTGAATGCTCCCTCTCTCCTACCCTTCCTCTCACTCAGTGGACACACAGGATCCTAGAGGCTTGGCTATGTTTCTGTCTCTGCCATTCAATATGCACACAATATTGAAAGAGCAGTTGATATTCTTGGGGTCTCTTGTGATGCAGGGGGTAAGGACTCTGAAACTTACCAAGATACTTGAGGGTAAAGCAGGCAAAGTAATTTACTTTTCTCAGGAGAACATTTTGTGTATGTGAAGTTTTAGGTGTTATTTAGTTCCAATACTCAGGATAATCTTTATTTTTTTTATAGACGTTTTTATGTCCCAGGAAAAAACAGCAGAAAAATACCTTTGATTATTATAGTTCTATACAGCAAAGTCAAGACTCTAAGATTTTATAATGGAAACATTTTGCCTTAGAAGACGTCACTCTGGAGAAGGGTTGTATCTCACTTGTGTTGTTTTTGCACTCGTATTTACTGATAGGTGTGGCTTTGTCCTTGCCAGATGTAAGAGGTCTATCTTGGTACTCTATTAAGCAGAACATTGAGTTGAGTTTTGTTCTTCTCTTCTACCCCCAACAATTGTCCCCCATTTTGGCCATTTTCTACTTGAGAAGAAAGAGTAAATGTTGAGATACAAGCTAAAATAGCGGCTGTATTTTGCTTTGCGGTAGGCTGAATAATGGCAGACAAAAAGTCTACATCCTCATTTCCAGAAAATGTGATTATGTTATTTTTCATGGTAAAAAAAAATTGTACAGTCATTAGGTAAGCATCTTAAGGAATGATAATCCTGGATTATTAAGGTGATTGTGGTGTATTTATATACAAGGGTCTTTATGAGAGCGAAATTGAAAACTTCCTGAGAGATGTGCTTACAGAAGCAAAGTTTGGAGTGACACGGGGACCGGAACCAAAGAATGTGGGCAGTCTCTACAAACTGCAAAAGTCAAGGAAAGATTCTCTCCTAGAGTTTCTGGAAGGAGTGCAGCCCTGTTGATGCCTTGATTTTTAGACTCCTTTTGGATTTCTGACTTGCAGAACCATATGATAATAAATTTGCATTGTTTGAAGCCCCTGTGTTTGTGGTAATTTGTTACAACAGCAATAGGAAACTAGCAAAGCTTTTACCAGATACATTCAGAGTTGAGTGCACACTGAAACTAAATTGCTGAGTTTCTACTCCTATTTTATCATGCAAAGATTATTCAGAGTAGTGACTGTTAAAAGTTTTACTATATTCGGGACGCCTGGGTGGCTCACTTGGTTAAGCATCCAACTTCAGCTCAGGTCATGGTCTTGAGGTTTGTGAGTTGGAGCCCTGCGTCAGGATCTGTGCTGACAGTGAAGAGCCCAGAGCGTGCTTTGGATTCTGTCTCCCTCTCTCTCTCTGCTCCTCCCCTACTTGGCTTGCTCGTGCTCTCTCTCTCTCTCTGATAAATAAATGTTAAAAAAAGTTTTACTCTATTTGATTGACTGAAATTGTCAGGATTATGTTTACATGCTCTATTGACGTTTCAAAAGAAACCATTAGTGAAACAGAAAGTTGTAGTAACTAAAACATTCTTTCAGCTATCAATATATAATTTAAATTTATACTAGTAAAGTGGTGTTTGTTTTCGTCTTCATATTTTAATTTTAAGATTCTTGAAAGTGATCCGAAGTTTCTTCTTACAGCCTCTATAGTAGCAAGTAAGTATCTGAGGTTGAAAAATAACGGCATTCAAAACATTAGAAGAAGGAAAGTCATTGAGGTTGTGAAGAAAATGCTCAAGCTCTGTGGCCACACTGCTCTTGCGATTTCTTTAATACTTGAACATGTACTGGGAAAATCTTGAAAAGAATTTTTAAAGTACTCAATAAAACTTGCCCTGTTAATGCTGCTAAGCCCATAATTTAAGAGCTTCAGAGCCCCTATCTGAATTTCCTAGATAGATGAACTTGGGTAAATTGTACCAGTTACTATTAATTCAGATGTGATGTAGAAATAATTGTGTACATATTCAGACACCCTTATAGACAGTGCCCCCGCATGGCCAGACACACCATTATTGAAATAACTTGTTTACTCAGGTATCATACAAGTATTTAATTTTTTTTTTTAGTGTTTATTTTTTAGAGAGAGACAGAGCACAAGAGCTTGAGCGGGGGAGGGGCTTGAACTCATACACTGAAATCATGACCTGAGCCAGAAGTTAGATACTTAACTCACTGAGCCACCCAGGTGCCCCAAAGTATGTATGCATGTACGAATGCATGTATTTTAAATGATCATTTATGAGAGAAAGAGAGAGAGCAAGAGAGCTTGAGTGGGGAAGAGCAGAGAGAGGGAGACACAGAATCCCAAGCAGGCTCCAGGCTCTGTCTGAGCTGTTAGCACAGATCCTTGCATAGGGCTCAAACCTGTGAACCACAAGATCATGACCTGAGCCAAAGTTGGATGCTTAACTGACTGAGCCACCCAGGAACCCCTTTAAATAAACATTAGTATTATGCGTTATAAATTGAGTGATTTGGGAAGAGGGATAGGTACAAAAATTTATGTTTCTAAGTGTGTTATCCCATAGGGGTAATAAACTGGTAAATTATCTAAATAATTTAATACTTTATAATTATAGAGTAGGGATATTTGATCCTATAAGATGGCTGGAATGAGTTTTAAAAAACTTAGTTGGGCTTTGATTTTAAGGGCACACTTTGAATTATTAATGAGATAAATGGCCTGCTAATCCTTCTTTTAAGGTTCTTGATACTAAGTTGTTTTTAAATAAAGTATGGCCCATAAATAGTATGACTGGGTTCTTGGTTTGCCCAAGTCAGGCCTATTAACACCTGTTGTTCTACTGTGGAGACTCATAGTTCCTTTCACTGTCAAATTTCATGGAAAAACTTTCTGGTTGCCCTCTCCATGTGCAATCCAGACAATTAAAAAAAACCTGAAATTTAGTTCTCTAATGCAGTTCTTAAATTTTAATTCTCTTATACAAAAAAATGTATTGTTAATTAAATAGAGCTTAAGAATTTATTTGTCCAGATGAACCTCATTTTTAATTTCTTGACTATATGCACACTGCAAAACATCCCCCCCCCCAGCTAAGTTTGGAAGTTATATTTGTAGTACATTATATTTTTAACTTAATTTGGAAAGATTTAACATCCATAGTCTTCTTCCTTAGGGACCTTGATTTGTTTATATAGATCTTGATTTTGGTCCTTCAACAAAGCTTTATAAATTCTTTTAAAAAATTGATCTAGTTCATTTTTGTTGATTTTATTTCTAGGAACTTGATAGTTTCTGTTGGTGCTGTGAATGGAATTTTCTTCTCACTATGTTTTCTAAATAGTGATCCAACTCTAAAGGAAAGCTATTCATGTTTTTGGTTGACTACATAGTTTGACCATCGTTTAGAATTCTTGTTAGTTTCAATAGTAATCCACTAGAGTTCTTAGATTTTCTAGGTTTATATTCAAATCATCTACAAATAATGGTGATGGTTTTTTTTCTAATTGGTACTATTGATTTTTCTTCGTTCATTTAGTGATTAGAATCCCTAAGTATTCTTACATGATGACAATGGATTTGGGATATTCCTATCATTTGCTGAATCCTTTGACTCTGAGAGAATTGAAGACGTTTTTTAACCCAGGAAAATTCCTTTATTTCTTTGGTTATGGATCGTCTAGTCTGTCTGTCTTTCTTGATCTGGCCTTCCATCTTCCATGTCTCTCTTCTTCATTTTCCATTTCATCACTTTCTTCATGTTTCAGGCTTGTTTCCCTGGAAGCTCAGCTTGGGATGGGGACTCCAAGGACAGGCACTTACTGAGGGACTGTCCTCGAGAAATCTGTGAGGGAATAAGCAAAGCTGACTAAGACCAGGGGAAGAAGGTAGGCAAAGACTGAGGTTCAGCTGAAGCTTGGCCTTGACCTAGTACCACAGGGAGTTCCAATGTATGAATGGCATCACAGAGTTATTCTCTTTGAGCCAAGAGGGCTAATGTTCCCCCATTGTCAGACAGTTCTTTGCAGGGAGCCATGCCTGAGGGAGTATTTCCACAGGCCAAAGTTGAATCACAGGAGATAGGTGCACCTCTAAATAGCTGGTAGGCAATAATTACGACAGCTTGAGAATGGGTGCATTGGCCCAACACATCCAAGTGAGTCACCAAAATCACCTATTAAATATTCTGTGTTGAAGAGTAATTTCCAAAGCAATTTCTTTAAAAAAAAAAAAATAAGGAGAGCAACAACACTAACAACAAAATGTTATTAATGGGTTTTCGAAAAAATTTATTTGAAAACAACAACAACCCTAAGCCATCAAGACCTTCTGTTAGCTCCGGAATTTCTTTTGGTATCTTCTTGTTTAAAATTCTTCTTTAACACATCTATGTTGTCTAATTGGTATGCTTCTTTTTTGTTGGAAGAATAGCTCCCTAGTCTTAAAGATATTTTCTTAGTAATTTTGTTCTAATTGCAAAACACAAAAGTGGCAGCTTTTAAATTTCCTTTCTCTGAACATCATTTAACGTTTGTGTCTTAGTGAAAACCCACTCATCTTAAAATGGTCTTAACTGGTTTTCCTCATAAATTTCTGTGCAAAGTCCAAAATGGCTAGTCTCTGGTTTTTTGTTTTTTTTTTAATGTTTATTTATTTATTTTGAGAGAGAGCAAATACGCACCCAAGAGTGCAGGAAGGACAAAGGGAGAGAGGATCCTAAGCAGGCTTTATGCTCAGCACAGAGCCTGATTCGGGGCTCAATCTCACAAACCATGAGATCAAGACCCAAACCCAAATCAAGAGTTGGTACCCACCCAGATGCCTCCAAAATGGCTAGTCTGTTAATCATAGAATTTCTGGGGACCAAATTTCTTAATGATGTCCATTTATTAGTTTTTAAATTGAGGTATAACTGACATAAAATGTGCTGCTAGTTGCAGGTACATATCATAGTGATTAGAAATTTTTATACAGTATGAAATAATGCCTATGATAAGTCCAGTCACCAAAGTTATTACAGTATGATTGCCTATATTCCCTGTACTTGCATTTAGCCTTATACCAGGGGAACAACTATGTGAGAAGTTTCTTATTGTTAGGATAAAATTACTGCTTATTAGAAAACTATTGTTCAATTAAAGTTTTTGGCAGAGACTGAAAATATGAAATGAATCTAAAAACAATAAAAAGCTTATATCCTTGTTATAAATAAGTGTGTGTACAGGAAAATAGGATGTTTTATGTAGGAAACTGTAATTTCATCCAAGTACTAAAAATTCAGTTAAGAATTCCATTTCTCTTGGGGCAGCTGGGTGGCTGAGTCAGTTAAGCATCCAACTCCAGCTCAGGTCATGATCTCTCAGTTCGTGGGTTCAAGCCCCACTTCGATCTCTGTGCTAATGGCTTGGAGCCTGGAGCCTGCTTCAGATTTTGTCTCCCTCTCTCTCTCTGCCCCCTCCCCCACTCATGCTCTGTCTCTCAAAAATAAATAAACATAAAAAAAAAAGAATTCCATCTCTCAGTCTTGACAGGGGTTTAGAGCTAACCTTTCAAAAATGAAAAGGATCAAAACCAAATTAGTTTTTAAATGACCCTAATCTTGTCAGTGCTCATGAAATTGGAGACCATCTGGAGCAAGAAGAACGTTGTGTACTGGAGGATGAAATGAGTTTCTAAGCTTTCCTTTCCTTTTGAAGATGGTTGTTGTCCTCCACTGCTATGACTAAAAATCGGTAATTATGTTGTTCAGTGGAATGACTACAATAACTGTTTACCAAAGCCCATCGATATGTTTAGATTATATAGTGCCATTGGGATTTGATTAGATAGATATCTTTCTGTATTACATTTTTATTGAGTGCTGATCTGTTTCTATAAGCTGTACCTACCTGTCTTTCAGAAAGATTTTGGCTCCACTGGTCGAGGCTTCAGATAATGTTTGACTAAGTCATTTGTTTCATATGAGAGGAAAAATTAGGGAGTTTTAAACATAAATTATTCAAAATTATCTAGAACATAAACATAATTGTGTGAATAACAGATATGTGTATTAAAGGATGAGATTGTTTTCGACAGTCAGGTTTTAAAGTTGCAAAGCCCTAGAGATGAAATGAAGGAGCTCATTTTTATTTTTTACAATAGTTTATTGTCAAGTTGGTTTCCATATAACACCCAGTGCTCATCCCCACAAGTGCCCTCCTCCATGCCCATCTCTCCCCTCCCCCCACACCCATCAGTCCTCAGTTTGTTCTCAACAATCAAGAGTCTCTCATGGTTTGCCTCTCTCCATATCCCCAACCATTTCACCCCTTATTCTCCCACATGATCCTCCATTAAGTTCCTCCTAATCCTCCTATATGTGCAAACATGTGATATTTGTCCTTCTCTGCCTGACTTATTTCACTCAGCATAATACCCTCAAGGTCTATCCATGTTGCTACACATGGCCAGATTTCACTCTTTCTCATTTTTAAACGTAATGATGGTAGAAACCCGGGTAAATCATGGGTTTGTTTTATATACTATGGTAACACTATTCTAGTAAGGTTAGATAGTTTGAGAATAGAAAAGAGAAGCCACGTTATAAAAATTGGTAATTTTATAGGTCTCATGATACTGATTTATTAAGAGCTATGTTAGCTTCCTATGGGTCTGATAACAAATTATTACAAAGTTTGTGGCTTAACATACATTGACTTTCTTACACTTCTGTAGGTCAGAAGTGTAACGTGAGTCTCACTGGACTTAGATCAAGGTACTAGCAGAAATGTGCTTCTCTTGGAGGCTCTCAGGGAGAGCTCACTTGTATTTGCCAGCTTCTAGAGGCTGCTTATGTTCCTTGGCTTATGACCCCTTTCTTCTCTTCAAGGCCAGAAACACTGCATCTCTCTGACCCTTATTCTATTTTCATATGTCTCTGGTTATAGCCAAAAAAGGTTCGAACTTTGAAGGACACATGTGATTTGATTCAGTTCACACAGATAATTCAGGATAGTCCCCCTGTCTCAAATTCCTTACCTTAAATCACATTTATAAAGTCCCTTTCGCTGTGTAAGGGAACATACTGATTCTAATTGGGGTATAGACATCTTTGATGGGAGACCCATTTCCTTCCACAGAACAAATGATTTCTAGGTGAAGTAAAGGAGATAAAAACAAATTTCTACCAAAAAAGTGTATATTTGTTCTAATGCAGTCTACTTTGATGGCATATTTCTGATAATCACATCACTACACAGCTCACATAAAGTTTATAATCAATTGAAATTGCAATTTAGGCTTCTTTTATTCAGGGCTAACTTCTGAACCGATGGTATTTATTACATTAGTTTTTCTTTCTTCAACTCACTTTTTAATCAATTAAATTCATGTTCAAATTATGATTGCTTCATTTGGTATACCTGATGTCCAGTGAGGCTTTAGAGTTAGCCCTCCCAATCAAAAGAGGATTAACTTCTCAACCTTGGAACAAATAAAAATTTACCTGTGGTTCTTAGAAATGAATTTTAATGAAAAACAATTATGTTTTTTATAAGGAGGTCTGCTACGCTTTTAGATCCTAAGGCATTCTCACGACTTAGAATAAATATAAATAAAATTATGCTTTCAGTGTGTACCAAATCCAGCTGGCTGTAGACATGTACAAATTGGCTGTCTCTTTTGCAGCTCTACAAAGAGTTCTTTGATTTCTTCATTGGTATCTCTGACCTCTGATTTTTCCTTAATGTCTGGAAAAATTAGTTCTTGCAGACTTTGAGCTGTTTATCAGGCTGATAGTGTGGGAAGAAGAGAAGCTCATCATGCCTGAAGCACTACACATTTTGTGCTGGGCTTTCCTCCAAGCAGAAGAAAGCAGATGTAGGTCAAAAAAACCAGGCAGGCAAACTGATTTTTCTTAGAAGCCGAGGTACTTTAAGATTGCAGCAGTGACAACCAGCTCTGTGAAGGTAAACAGTTAAGACTTCGCTTTCACTGACCTTTTGAAGTTTAATGAAAAACAGTCACCTAGAGAGAAATCGACAGTGAGGCCAGAATAGAAAATAGGACCAGGCATTAATATGCACCATCGTATAAGTAGGACCCTGGAGTTTACAATAGAAATTTTAAAACCCAACTCAGTTCAGGCTGTCTTTAAGCACTTTTCTTAAGTAATAAGTAAATCAGAAGAGACAAGAAAGTGCACAGCTAATATATATATGTTAGTTACGGACGATGCGCTAGTAGAGAAAAGAATAAAGTTGCTGAAGGCTTCACTTTTCTTCAAAAGTTTTTGTGCATTTTTTCTGCTGTATTCCTTGGGTATGCAGCCTGATTGGGTTGACTGAATACCACAGCTCAGGCAACCCTCATCCCCTATAGAGATTGACATTGTATCTTCTCATCGTATTTTTCCGGAATAAACTCTCCATTCATCATCACTTGAGTAGAGTTGTAATCACATGCCCCCATCCTGTAGGCAACAATAGTCCCCATTTGCCATCTGAACAAAGTCTTCCGGGACATGGGACTGTCAGTTAAAACTGGGACAGTCCTGGGGAAACCATTTTGGTTTGAGTATGTTCCTGACATGCCAAACTTTCAGTGCTAAAACCGGGAAAGTCATCAGCCAAATGAGAAAAGTTGGTGACCTTACCAAGTCCCTTGCCTTGAAGTATACTCCAGGTCTTTTATGTAAACTACTTGGAAATAGCTGCCCACTGTTTACTACAAGGGTCAGTAAAGTTCTTGCTACCTGGGGAAAGATCATGTCCTGAAAATGAGTCAACACACTGAAAACACTACTAAGAAGACAGTAAAAGGGTGAGTTCTACTTTTTTTGCTATTTGATACTGATTGCACACCTGCATCTACACACCCCAAATTCTTAACATATTCTCTGGATTTTTAATTTCTGTTTGTAAATTCCTATTTTTAAAACTTGAACAGGATTGATTCTCTATTATAAGTCACATTTTCTCATATAGTGGCAAGTTATATGTCAAAGAGTCTAGATAATTTTTTTTTTATCACCAGCTTTTAGCTGAGTATTTTAGACAGTATTTGATATAGACAGGCTTTAGTTTTTGCCAGCCAATGATGTTATATGATACTAAATAGTAGACTTTGAAATTCCTTGAATAATAGTGATGTTTAAAATGTCTTTTTTTTTCTTTTTTCTTTCTTTTCTTTCTTTTTTCTTCTTCTTTTTTTTTTTTTTTGCTTTCTGGAAGTCTTGAATGATATTAGTGTTCTAAATTCTTTGACCATTTTGGCATTGGTTTGTCCTTTTCTAATTGGTTGGTTGCACTTTATTTTACATATTCTAAGTTGTTGCCTGCCTTCCAACATTGCTTCATTAGACATTATTGTTAGACATACATAAATTTTTTGTTTGGTGTAGTGAAATTTATTGATTTTCTTTTGTAGCTTTTTGTGTGAGTGTATGTTATTTAAAATTTTTTTTGAGAGAGAAAGAGAAAGAGAGAGAAGGAGGAAGCAAGAGCCAGGGTCAAAGGAAGAGAGAAAGAGAGAGAGAGAGGGAATCCTAAGCAGGCTCCATACTTAGAGCAGAGCCAGATGTGGATCTTAACCCCAGGACCTTGGGATGATGACCTGAAGTCAAAACCAGGAGTTGGACTCACTCAACCAACTGAACTACCCAAGTGCCCCATGTACATGGAATTTTTAAAAACTTAAAAATTACTAAATCACTAAAGAAGTCAGAGAGGCTTCTGGAACCATGGAAAGGAAAGTGGAAAAGATGAAGCTTTAAATATGTTATTTTAAAAGGAAGTCCAAGTATGCCCATTGATCTCTTCATTAGTAGAATTTATTAATACTTCTGTCACTTAAAATGGTCTGAGAGAAACAGCAATGCTTTACAAGTACTCAGAAAATATAAGCAACTCGCCAATGTTAGTTACCAAGAAGGATTTTATATCTAAGCCTCAGTTTACCTAAATGTGAAATTATAATGATAGTAGTCGCTGTTGGGCAGAACTGCTCTGCAGATTATGTGACATAATTAAAGTAAACTCTGGCATCTAGTAGATACTTACTAGTTAGTGATAGTTAAATGCCTTATAAAATCAACACCCTTTATCTAATTGGAAAATACTGAATACTTAATTCACTTAATTCCTGCTTCATGATGAATAAGTCTTTCTTTATGGATTCTTTGTCAATCCCTCTTCTTGTTAAGGCCATTAAGTTAGATGATTTTATCTTTCAATATGGTTTCAGCAATTTGAGAGTTTTCCTCAACTATCTAATTGTTTCCCTGAAGTTAAACAGTTTTATGACTTTGAATTGTTTTTCTGATTCTAGCCAAGGTGTATAGCCATATAAATCTAAGGGTCTTTGTATACGGCACCTGGATGGCACAGTGGGTTAAACACCCCAGTCTTGATCTCAGGTCGGGTCATGATCTCGGCTCCGGTCATGATCTCACTATTGATAAGTCAGAGCCCCACATCAAGTTAAGTGCTAATGGCACAGGACCTGCTTGGGATTTTTGTCTCTCCTTCTCTCAGCCCTCTCCCCTGCTTGTGCACTCTCTCTCACTCTCTCTCTCTTTCTCAAAATAAATAAATAAACTTAAAAAAATTTTTTTTTAAAGATCAACAGCTCTGTATAAATTCTAAACTAAGGTAAGTATGTATCTGTTTAGTGTTTTCACGGAGTACCTTAACTAACAATAGCAAATCCAAGTCAGCACTTGATGCTATTAAAACTTTAGGGGGTAGGTATAGACTGTTGGCTTTCACTTGCTTGAGGCCACATTTTATGACCTTATTCTACACACATGCAGTTAAAAAGACTATTCAGTCAGCAGTAATCTTTCCTACTACTGGTTTGATGAAAATGGCCCTATGAATCTACCTTATTAAGGTTTATTTCCTGGGGAGCCTGGGTGGCTCAGTTGGTGAAGCGTCCGACTTCGGCTCAGGTCATGATCTCACGGTTCGTGGGTTCGAGTCCCGTGTCAGGCTCTGTGACAGCTAGCTCAGAGCCTGGAGCCTGTTATGGATTCTGTATCTCCCTCTCTCTCTCTGACACTCCCCTGCTCATGCTGTCTCTCTCTCTCTCTCTCAGAAACAAGTAAAACATAAAGAAAAAAAAACATTTATTTCCTTGCCTCAAAGGGTAAAAATATCCTTTAGCTACATGTATAATTTTCTTCATGGAAGATTGTAACACAGAAAAACATGCAGGAATCTGAAAATTCTTCTTAGATGTAAAAGATGGTGTTTAAGACTAATTTCTAGCTCTTCTTCTCATGGGATGAGCAAAGTGATACCAGGAGCCCTTCATGCCACTTTCCTTAATTTAATGACGCACTGGTCTATATACAACTCAACAAATGTATACGTGGCCGCCATGCCGGGTCTTGGGCAGGTTATATACATGAATGTGAAACAGATGGAATTCACATTTTTCAGCATCTGTCATATGTCACAAAGTGTGTTGCATGCCTGTAATAGCCATGACTTAAATTATCTCACTAATCCTCCCAAGCACTCAAGAATGCTATTAGCAGTGTCTTTCTAGAGATGAATAAACACATTCAGAACATGAAGAGATTTTCCGAGGACTCAGCTTAAAGCCTAGGATTTAAACTTGGTTTATGTTGCTCAAAGCCCATTGCATTTGTATACAATTAAATGCATGTCTATGTAGATATACACATAAATATATGCATATTTACTTATGTACATGGACATATACTTATGCATTTATATAAAGATCTATGGAAGATCAGAGTATGCAGGAACTGGGAACCTGGGCTGAATTGCACTAGATGGGGGAAAATGAGTTGAAAATAGATTATCCAATTGAAAATCAATATTATATGCTATATTAAGGGAATAAGACAAAAGCATTTGACAGTCTAGTATTTATGATAAAAACTCTTAACAATAACTGAGGAATCAAAGAAAACTTTCTAAAACTTATAAAAGGAATTTATTAAAACTACAGCTGTCATCAAATTAATGGTAAAACACTGAGGGCATTAAGATTGGAAACAAAACATAGATGCCCATTCTTACCACTTGCAATCAATATTGTATTAGAGAATAGTGTCATTATAATCAGGCAAGAAAAAGACAGAAAAGGCAGCTAGGTTGGAAAGGATAAAAATCAAATGGTCTTTTCAGACCTTTTGTATATAAGAAAACTTTGCAAAATCCATACATACACACAAAATAAAAACCTCGGAACCTATCAGATTAAATAAATTCAGTAAGGTCCAAGGATTTAAGACAAATATAAAAAATTCAAAAATATACAAAGCATACAAATACAAAAAAAAGAACTGTATTTCCATATGCCAGTAATTGTATTTTATTTTCTAATAATCTCAAAATGATATTAAAATGACAATTCTATTCATAATAGCATCAAAGATGATCAAAATATTTAGCAATAAATTCAATAAAGGAAGAGTAAGACCTGTACACTGAAAACTATAAAATATTTTTGGAAGAAATTTTTTAAAGTTTTAAATAAATGGAGATATATTCCATATCATGACAAACATAATAGTAAATAGAGTATGATGAGAACACTCTCATCACTATTATTCAGTACTGTATTGAAGATCCTTGTCAATACAATTCACACACACACACAAATACAAAAAGAGTGGGCTTTGCTTCCAAATGATATAATCACATCAAATATTCAAGAGGCTACATGAAAAAATTATTAGAGGGGCACCTGGGTGGCTCAGTCGGTTAAGCATCCAACTTTAGCTCAGGTCATTATCTTGCAGTCTGAGTCCTGCGTCAGGCTCTGTGCTGACAGCTCATAGCATGGAGCCTGCTTCTGATTCTGTGTGTGTGTGTCTCTCTCTGCCCTTCCCCTGCTCATGTCTGTCTGTCTCTGTCTCATGAATAAACATTACAAAAAATTATTAGAAATAATATTGCTAGGCACAGAACACAAACATGTAAGTAAAGATTCATTCCAAACTATCTGAAATGAAAAAAAGTAAAAGTTAGAGAATTTGGGGATTGATTTCAATACAAGTATAATAAAAGTTAGAAATTTCTTAATGGAGAAAATTGTAAAACTTTATTAAAGACATTTAAGAAGATGAAGTAACAGATTACACCTTATTCGAAGAGAGGAACACTAATGATATCAATTCTCCCTAAACAAATCTATATGACAATTGCAGTTCTGATCAAAACACCAAAAACATTTTACAGGGAACAAACTTTCTAAAATTCATGTAAAAAAAGAAGATAAAGGGGCACCTGGGTGGCATAGTCGGTTAAGCATCCAACTTCAGCTCAGGTCATGATCTCACGGTTTGTGGGTTTGAGCCCTGCATCAGACTCTGAGCTGACAGCTTGGAGCCTGGAGACTGATTCAGTTTCTGTGTGTGTGTGTGTCTCTCTCTGTTCCTCCCCTACACATTCATTCATTCCCTCTCTTTCTCAAAAATAAACAAACATTAAAAAAAGAGTGAAAACCAGAACCTCCAGATGTCAAGATTAACTATAAAACTGCAGTATTTTTTTCAACTATGTTGTACTGATGCAGGCATAAATTAATCATGCTGTTATATGTACTAGAGGACTCAAAAATAGATCCAAGCATATATGATAAACTCAAGTGAAGAAGGAATGTTATTTTATGCCAGCTGGGGAAGGAATAAATGGAGTTGACTTTCCCTCTGGCTAGGTTTAGGTGTCTAGCTCACCCACAAAATTAAATTTCGTAAAGACCTACATATGAGAGACAACAAATTTTATAAGAGAATATGAAAAAAGTCTCCTATTAGGGACAGGATAAGTTTTTATTTTAAGTTTATTTTTGAGAGACAGAGCATGCACATTTGTGCAAATGGGGGAGGGGCAGACAGAGAGAGGGAGAGAGAGAGGGATAAAGAGAGACAATCCCAATCAGACTCCACACTGTTAGTGTAAAGCCCAGTGCAGGGCTTGAAGTCAGCAACCATGCAATCACAACCTGAGCTGAAGCTGTATGCTTAACCAATGGAGCCACCCAGGAGTTCTCTTTATATGTGGATTCCACTTTAGAAGGTGCTGTGTCTAAGGATAATGAAACATGTATTTAGCATGTGTTTTATGGCTATTTACAAAGTATGTTCGTAGACAATCTTCATCACTAATTTATATTTTATACATTTAAATATAACTCACCTCTTTCCTGAGATTGTGGCATTTTTAGTTCTTGACTGCTCTCATTTGTATAGGAATAGAGCACTTGGCTTGAAAGATTAAGTGTGCGGGAAGAGGGAAGTGGTCAGGAGATCAAATCAAATTCCCTTTGTTAAATTTACTCTGTTTCTATGTTGATACACAAGCTCCAAAAGGGTGTAAGATGTTCGTGAGAATAGATTCACAAGTAGATATTAAAACTTAAGTCACACTCACACCAAAATCTGTACATGTTTTGTTCCATCTATTGTTTGAGTCCTAGGCAACAGAACAGGCCTTTATCTTGGTGAAGAGAATGTTTATAAACCTCCAACTTTTAAAGATTATTCT
Source organism: Hyaena hyaena (assembly GCF_003009895.1). Taxonomy (NCBI): domain Eukaryota; kingdom Metazoa; phylum Chordata; class Mammalia; order Carnivora; family Hyaenidae; genus Hyaena; species Hyaena hyaena. Next base: position 2,821,734 of record NW_024080747.1, read on the forward strand.
TGGGGCCCCATGATGAAAATAGAAATAATAAGGAATTATAAATTGATGTCAATGTATTATCTGTCTCTAAAACCTGGCAACAATTAATTTATATTATTTGGGGAAAAAATACTGGTTATCTTTGTTACCAGGGAATGTATTTCATTAAATAGCAGTAACTCTTGACTTGGGCACCTTTGTGGCTCATTCGATTAAGCTTTGGCTCAGGTCATGATCTCATGGTTCACGAGTTCCAGCCTTGCATCAGGCTCTGTGCTAACAGTGTGGGGCCTTCATGGGATTTTCTCTCTCTTCCTCTACCCCCACCTCTACCCCACTGTCAAAATAAATAATCTTAAAAAAAAAGAATAACTATTAAGTTGACAAAGATTATTTACTTAAAATACATAAAGATATTTGTTTTTTGTGTGTTGAGTTGACACATGAAAAGGTGCTCAACATCACTCACCATCAGGGAAATACAAATCAAAACCACAATGTGATCTCACCTCAATGGCTAAATTTAGCAACTCAGGGAACAGCAAATGTGGCGAGGATGTGGAGAAAGGGAAACCCTTTTGTACTGTTGGTGGGAACACAAACTGGTGCAGCATTCGGGAAGATAGTGTGGACCTTGCTCAAAAAATTAAAAACAGAGCTACCCTAGGGCCTAGCAATTGCACTCATAGGAATTTATCCAAAGGATACCAAAATGCTGATTTGAAGGGGTACATGCACCCCAATGTTTATAGCAGTGATATCAACAATAGCCAAAGTATGGAAAAATTTCAAACATCCATCAACTCATGAATGGATAAAGAAGATGTGGTACATATATAAAATGGAATACTACTTGGCAGTGAAAAAGAATGAAACCTTTCCATTTGCAACAACATGGATGGAACCTGGATAGTAGTATGCTAAGCAAAATAAGTAAGTCAGAGAAAGACAGATAGCATATGATTTCACTCATATGTGGAATTTGAGAAACTCAACAGATGATCATAGGGGAAGGGAAGGGAAGGAAAAATAAGATAAAAACAGACAGGGAGGCAAACCATAGAGACTCTTAAATACAGAGAACAAACTGAGGATTGCTGGAGGGGGCAGGTGAGTGGAGGTGTGGGCTAAATGGGTGATAGGTATTAAGGAGATGTCATATGTAAGACATGAATTACTGTTTTACTCCTGAAGCCAAGACTATGCGATATATTAACTAACTTGAATACAATTTTAAAAATACAAAAGGATATCATAATGGTTTATGTAGTTATCATTAACTATTTTTCTTTCTTTTTTTAACATTTATTTATTTTCGAGAGACAGAGAGAGACAGATCATGAGCAGGGGAGGGGCAGAGAGAGAGGGACACACAGAATCTGAAGCAGGCTCCAGGCTCTGAGTTGTCAGCACAGAGCCCAACGGGGGTCTCGAACCCAGGAACTGTGAGATCATGACCTGAGCTGAAGTTGGATGCTCAACCGACTGAGCCACCCAGGCGCCCCATATCATTAACTATTTTAAATGTCACTGTAAAGAAAAAATTTTTTGCTGTCCCTTTCTGAATGGATACTATTCCTATGACCATTACTTGGAAATGGTATTACCAAAACAGACCACATTTAAAACACAGCTACAAGGTATCTTTGCTGCCTAGACAACTGAAAAAAAATCTTCTTTTGATGCGCTAATGACTCTTGGGGGTAGTCTATGCCTTGAAGCATAAATAAGCTTGGGCTATAGATGGCTTTACATCCTAAATGCTACTCAGGAGCCATTAAACACACTCTTGTGATTTCTATTCACATGAAGGTATTCAACGTAAAATTGTTAGGGCACCTGCGTGCCTCAGTCAGTGAAGCGTCCGGGCTTGATTCCAGTCACGGTCTCACAGAGTTTGAGCCCTGCATCAAGACCTGCACTGACAGCTCAGATTCAGATTCTCTATCTCCCTCTCTCTCTCTGCCTCTCCCCCACTTGTGCGCACGCTCTCTCTCTCTCTCTCTCTCTCTCAAAAATAAATTAACATTTAAAAATGTACAATTGTTGGTAAAAATAAAAAATAAACTTGACATGATACTGGCAAGCATAGAATTTGCCAGTATTGTTTGTGACTTCCCATCTCAGACAGTCTAAAAGTTGATGAATCTATGTTTGCTTCTGCAATAGTAAGTAAAAAATAAATATTAGAGGAATAAATTTGGTGGAGCCAATCCACTGTACAACTTAACAAGGCTCCCCAGGGTCATATGCTTATATTCAGAATTCATACTGTTCTGAAAAAGCAGTTTTCAAAATAGCCTTTGGTTCTCACAAGGACTAATTATCCACTGTGGGAAATCTCCCCAAAGTAAAGGCAACTGTGGTGTTTCTGCTAAAACGCTTCATTGTCCAGTGATGTGCTAGGATTTTTCTACAGGCAGTTATTTCTGGTTGTGTCAGATTCCAAGTCTGGAGAGCCACTGATGTTGAAGACTGTCACCCACTGAATTTCAAAGTTAGTCGAACTATGTAGGGAAAAACCTCATCCTCTACTTTGTCCGGGTAACGTTAATGCCATGCCTTTCGTGAACCTTGAGGATAGAGTTCTGAGACTTATGACAAAGTCACAAAAGAATGGAAGCACTACTTTGAGGCTAATTAATAATAGTAGCTTCAACAGATGTGCGCCATGACTAGAATTCTCCTGTATTATTTAGTCTTGGAGCTTAGGAGAAGAACAGTTTTGACTGTTAGGTGGGGAATTAGGTGCTGGACAGAAACCTTAGGTCATCAGGAGGGATCAACAAGTAACAAGAAACTTAGTTCAGTGCCGTGTCCAGTAAACCACAGTAGGTGGGGGGATGGTGAGTGTGAATGTGATTCCTTATATATTAAGGAAAAACCACAGCCTACTGAGAGGAGGGGAAAGGTGTTGATATGCTCTCCTATGACTTAAGACTCTATCAATGCAGTCTTACTGAGGTCCCCAGTGATAGATGATTCAAATGCCATAGCCGATTTCTATTCTTCATTCTACCTCATTTAATCTCCATCATATTTCACATCAAAGGTATCCTTCCACTTGGAAATCTTTTCTCTGCTGGATTCCACCCATTAATCTCAATGAAAACACTCAGTCTCGCAGTGTCTTCTGACCATTGTGACTGGCTTGCATCCATAGACCTAGTTCTTTTTTTTTTTTTTTAAGATTTTATTTTTTAAATAATCTCTATGCCCACTATGGGGCTTGAACTCACAACAACCCCAAGATCCAGAGTCATATGTAACAGCAACTAAGCCATCCGGGTGCCCCCATAGAAAAATTTCTTGAGTTTACTCTATTAAATAGAACTCTCATCCCCAGTTTCCTGCCCACCCAGTGAACAAGGAAACTCGAAAATAACATGATAAATCAAATGTGTCTCCTTTTTTTAAAAAAAAAAGTTTATTTATTTTGAGAGAGAGAGGGTGAAAGAGAGTGCAAGTGAGCACAAGCAAGTGAAGGGCAGAGAGAGAATCTCAAGCAGCTCCACACTCTGGGCTGAGCCTGGACATGCCATCAGGACTTAAGTGGAAATCAGGAGTTGGACACTTAACCAGCGGAGCCACCCTGGAGCTCAAAATGTGTCCCCTTTCCAAGACACAAGAAAAGACTCTGAAACTTGCCTTGTTTTGTCATCTTTTGTGGATTCTCTTCCAGTTAATATTCCTGTTTAAATTTTGGTGGTTTTCAGAGTTTTGTCTTAAGTCCTCTTGCACTCATTCTCTGTATACCTTCTCTGGATAGTCAGTACCATGCACTGAACTTGTATTATGATGATGGCTCCCAAATGCAACTATAACTCTGGCTTGTTTCTTGAAGCCTGATACATAAGCCGCGTCTCCTATTGGACACCTTCATCTGAGTGGTCACCAGACCCCACAGCCATACCACGTGCAAAGTCAAACTCATTACCCTCTCCTCCATACGCCCTCCCTTGTTCCTTTGTCTTAGTTAATAGTGTCACTCACTTTGCAGAATGCTTTTCAGTGGGCTGACCTTAGGGATTTGCAAACATCCTATTTTGATTCTCATCTTCCTGGTTCGGGAGAATTCAATACTCCAGTGACAGCTGGGGTAGGAAAGAGAAAAAGAATTTAAAAACCAAGGCCTATTTATGAGGATTTGTGAACATTTAATTGTATCTTGGGATCCCTGCCCAAATGACAGTACTGATCTTTGCATCGAAGGGAAAATAAGCATCAGCTATCTCTTTCTCCATGTTGTCTTCAGTCTCTCCCTTCCTAATTCTGGAAGAGGACATAAGTGTAAGGCCAACTAGCTCTACAGCAGTGCCACCATCTGATCAGGGCTTAGACTTTGAAAAGTGCTCTCACACCAAGTCCTTGTCATCAGACACACATTGACTTCTCAACTTTTGCTTCCCCTTAAATTATTGCATTAGATTTTAGAAGGGGTTCACATTTTTAACTCTCATTAACTAATTGCCTCCCAAAACCCAGCTAATGATGTGAACTAACTTTCAACTACTGTTTCTAAATTGGAGAGAAAATATTAATGAATTCATATATCATCCTGTCTGGAGCATGTTGACTGGGAATCACCAGTCACCAACCAGTGATGAGGCTGAGGCTTCGAGGTCCAGTGGTAAAAGTTAAGAGAGGCTGCAGCAATCACAACAGAATCTGTAAGTATTTAGATCTCTCCAGAATGACGGCTGGGGTTCTCTATCTGGTACCAAATATCTAATCCGCTGAGGCACTTGCTGAAGCCAAAGATCATACAAACAGTGATAGAGGAGGATAATGGTAAGTACTTAAAAAGTTCTTCATATCTCTTAAAGATAGTTTTATTTTCTTCCATGCTAGATTTGTGTGCATTTCTTCTTGGAGATATGGTGGTGGTGATGGTGAAATTTCTCACTATGTCAGTATGTGAAAGGACACTCTTATGGAAGCAGGGCACAACTGTAGAAGGAATGCATGTCTCCTAGAGACCTTGGACTTGGACCTGGATGTGGTTACTGATAATATCTTGAATGTATGCTTTTTAGAGAGTCATTACCTATTATGTGGTTGTTCTTGGTGGTGGTGTTCTATGAGGACTACTTGAATTAGGCAGGATTGAGTTTGTTTTGCTTGGAAGCACAAATAAACATCCTAGGTTTGGATGGCCACAGGTGAAACTCTCTAGTAAACATTTATCATTTTAGGAGGTGCTGGTCATGGGTACGTCTATCTTATGTTTGGGAGTCACTTCCCTCCTGTGTCAGAGATGACTATACTCTAAAAGCTGAAAATGCCAAACACTGTCCTTGGCAGGTGTCTGCATGGAAAACCCATGACTGAATCCCTACCAGGAAATCACCAAAAAGGAGACTTTCAATCAGTAGCTTATGACATAAAGAGGCAAGTCGACCTTGAGATGTGTTGTCATTATGACCAACTACGTAGTAGTGGTTGTGATAGTAATTTGCATGCTTGAGCAGTAGGAAAGGCACAGCAGCTATACTGGTGATGTTTCGCGGCCAGGGTTAAGCAGTACTCGCTGTGGAGCCGAGGCTTAGTGGTGGCAGCAGTGATGTTTAGAGCGGTCTATTATAATGGTCAGAGTCTGCTCATTGTTAACTTTGTATTCTAGGTACTCCAACGCTCATGGAGATTGGAGTTATATGATATCCTTTTCATAAATTGTTTTTTTGGCTTAATGTGGCTAGAGTTCATTTCTGGTGCTTTACCAAGCTAAATACTCAATTCTCTGTTTTATTTTTTTCTACTTGTATTTCTTACTTTCCTCTTGTCCCATCCAGGTGCCTACTCAGCCTTCTTGCCTCATTGCCTAAGGAAAGGGACACAACTACATTAAGCAGAAATTCTGGCTCTGTTTTCGAAACACTGAAGCTTTGGTATGGGATTGATAAAATGTCCGGGACTGAATCAAGGTTAAGCGTAGGTCATCTCAAATTAGAGGTTTTTGAGGACTCAGAGGGGGAGAGTTAAGGATAAAAAGGCGCGGGAGAGATGTCTATGTAGGCTTTGCGAGCAAGACCCCACGGAGGAAACAGCTGGGGAGTGCATCTAGGTAGACGAAGTCATGCGTGGTTTTAAAACAAAAGATTGCTGTGTCCTGAGCAGGGCATTTTTTTTAAAGCTGCGAGTTCTGAAATGCTGTGTTGATGGGAGGTGAACGTGTTGGGCCAAAAGAATCAATGATAAGGGCTGTTTCCTCCAAATCTGGCTTTGTGAGAATCCTTCGGACTTCTTAGAATTTTAGAGAGGTTAAAAGGAAACATAAAGGCCTGAGATTAGGTTTCCTACCAACAAAGCAGGATTGGAATTCAAATAAAGAATTGAGTCAAGAAAAAGTAAAATCATAATTTCTGCATTCCTGAGTTTATAATTTGAAAATTACATCCACTAGGAAACTGGTAAAAAGAAGCAAGAGTATGAAAGTTGGAGAATAAAATTGAGGAATTTTACAAGATAAACTTGGATTAAGGAAGCTGTTGTAAAAATGACATTAAACCTTGAAACATAGCAATTAAAAGATTGCTGCATTTGAAGATTTAAAATAGTTAAGTTTTGGGGTACCTGGGTCGCTCAGTGGGTTAAACAGCTGACTTCAGCTTGGGTCATGATCTGGTGGTTCATGAGTTCGAGCCCCACATGGGACTCTGTGCTGTCACCCTGGAGCCTGCTTCAGATTCCGTGTCTCCTCTCTTTGCTTTCCTCGCTCATGCTCCGTCTCTCTCTTTCTCAAAAATAAATAAACACTAAAGAAATAAATATTTCTTTAAAGTTTCTACATGGTAAACCGTGCGTCCCATAAAAGATAATTTATTAAATGTTGAGAGTGCTTTTATACAATATTCAGAGAAAGCCCACTTTGCAATAAAAGGTGAACTGAAATACAAAGCAGCAGCTTACAGCAAAAGAAATTCATATGTTTTATTTTAACCTCTGAAGATACATTCAGTACTGGTAAAATTATTAAAGTAGAAATAAAAGCATCAAGAAATCATTTCTTCCCTCTTGAGGTAATATTGACACTGATAACAAGTCTGTAGTAAGAACAACAACAATAATAGTACAGGTTTGCTGAACATTTACTGTATGCCAGGTACTGTCGCAAGTGCTTTACATGAATTGATTTATTTAATCCTCATAAAATCCTAAGGGGTCATTTTTATTATTTTTCTCTGGAGTTTAACATTCATTGATATGGGTAAATTTGTCAGCTTTATTTACTGTTGGGCTGTTAGTACTTAGAAAAGTGCCGAGCTCACGATATGTACTGTATAGATATTTACTGATTGAATAAATTTTTGTTTTACAAGTGACAAAACTGGGGCACAGAGAAGTTAAGTATGTTGCCCAAAGACACAAAGCTCTAAAGTGGCTGAATTACTTTTTGCTGCAGTCATTCACCAGAGTCTGAACTCTACATCACTTCACACAGAAAAACATTAAGTAACACAGTGTCTGGAAGATACCAGCGGAAAGACGTTATCTTTACAGGGCAATTGGCAACACAGATCAGAGTGAAAAATACACCCTTTAATTCAACAGCTTTACTACGGATGTACTCACGTGCACAAAGATTTACTTAGAACTGTGTTTCTTGGTGCATTCTCTGTATTAACAAAGGGCTTTAGGGAAGCTAAGTGTTCATAAATAGGGTTGAATAAAATGGGATGCCACTTTACAATGTGGTGGCTAAAAACCACCATTCTTTGTGCGCTGATTTGGAAAGATTATCATCAGGAAAATGCAAGGACTGGAAGAATTAATATATTCTTGTTTCTGCCAAATGAATCCAGTATGTTCTATTTCTATAGCTCTATGTCTGTACCTCCACATACGTCTTATACACACATCACACATATACTCAGATGTAAGCTTGCAGTTTTTCTTGGACAGGGATTTGGTGTCTGTTTACAGAAAGAGGCTTATGTTGGATTATATACACTTTTGCAGTGTTTGAATTTGACCATGGACAAGCTTTACGTTTTTAATAAAAAGCTAAAGCATAAACTAAATGTTTGCATATATCCAAATACATTGATGTCAATCTATGAACATTCTCTCCATGGAAAAAATGAAAACAGTAGGAAGGCAGTAGGATCAGAGTCAGGAATTACAGGGAAGGAAGCCTTTCTTCTTTAACGATGTTTAGTGTTTTATAATGGGAATATGCGATTTAAATTACTTTTTAGAATGAACTTCTGGCTTTTCCTTTTAATCTGGAGGTGCACACATGTGTAACAAATTGAACTGTAAAAACAAAATTTTAAAGTAAGTTGAGTCTGGAAAAATTGAATTGTTTTTAAGGGTATAAAGGTTTATAAATGTTGAAGATGTGTTACTGTGTAAGCCATTCATGTAAATGTGGATGCTACCACACAGTGTGTGGAAACTGCAATTACTGTGCACTCAAATTCTAAGTTTTGTTGGCGATATTTACTTCAGATGTCAGGGTTTTTTAGTTTGGGACCTAGTATTACTGTACTGTGATAAATAACATGAAGTCTAAGAAAATGTAGAAAAATTTGAAGTTAAAAAATGCAGCAGAACAATGGTTTCCTTCTGGAATTTTTTAAAATTGTGATTTTTCTCTCAGTTCAAAAAAGAAAAAAACATGTTTCCACTTTACCTATTTCTCCCACTCCAGTAATTTCATTCCTGAGGCAGTAGCTGAGACTAAAAAGAGACATTTCTTAAAATACCCAAATGGCATCATGTCCTTCTTGTACTTCACCTTCAGCAGAAAGGACCCAAGTAAATTACTTGAACGGACTGAAAAGTCAAATGCAGATAAGCAGTCAAAAAGCAAAAGCAATTTCAGGTGTTTTGTAAACCTGTCGAAGATGCCTCTAGTTAATATTTGGCAGTTACTTAAGCCTGCTTTCAACTATGTGCACATTAATGCATCAGGCCACTAGTACACTTAGTTAGGGTTTTCAGACACTAAAATCTTGAAACAACCCATTAAGCAGGAGTAAAGGGCATATAGAGCATGTACTCTCTCTCTCTTATAACCACCTGGAATAGCAGAGTAAAAATAAAATAGCACGGGAGTCTTAAATTGTTAACAAACTCTCAAAGAGAAAATATGAAATAAAGGGTGATGATCATGATCCGAATTGTCAGGGCGGGCTCACCTCTGTGTGGATGATTTAGAGAGAAAGAAATACAATGTAACTCCATGTTCAGTGAAGGAACTAGACAGGGGGAAAAATCTATTCTCACACTCTAGAGGGATAAATGTGAAAAAGACTATCCTGTATTTCTCAAAATAATTAGAGTCTTAGGAAAAAAGAAGACTATCACTGGAAGGTTCTTCAGAGGTTGAAAGACTTGATGTTAGAGACAAAGTGAAAGAGTATAGTCATTCAAGGGGGTGAAGATAGTTGAGCAAACAGAAAGAAGCTGGAGAAAGCTAATGGTGAGTATAATGAGGAGGTTGACTGGTGAGCTGGTGAGCTGTTTTCAGTCAGTTGAGAATAGGGTTGGGTGCTCACAGGAGAACTTGGAATGCAAGACTCGTTCTCTCAAATCTGACCCAAAAGGCAATAGTGGTTCAGTATTGTTCTTAAGCAAAATAGAATGGTAACAGGGGTATTTTGAGGGGTTAATGTATTGGGGCTAGAAAGACTACGTGAAACAAATCAACCAAGATTGTTTGACACTATACAAAAGAGAATGATAAAAGGCTAGAACAATAGGGTGGTTATAAATTTGGACATAAAAGTCAAAGCTGAGGTATAAGATAGAGAAGGAACTGAGATACTCTCCCGTCACAGATGGGCTGGTCCTTATACTAAGTGTTTCGTTTTATGTAAAATCTCTGCATACTGCCAGTCTTCTCTGGAGGTCACTCAAAGTAGATGAGGGAAGGAGAGCTATCCCAAGAGATATGAGGGAAAACTATGAGAGAGACTGAGAGGCAAAAGAGAGCAAGTGATACACCCAGAAAGAAAGAGAGACAGGTGGAGAAAAAGATGCAGAAATGCAGAGAGGCAGAGAGGCAAAGACATGGGTGGAGAGAAGAGACGAGATTTTTATTACCCTTCATTTCCCCCTGTTTTCAAATTATAGGACCTCTGTATAGCTCCTGTTTCCTTTTGGGACTCCATTTGTGTTTTTGCAAAAGGTCATACACACCATCGTAGCAAATACTGGAGCACTATGGGATGCAAGGAGTTTCTGAGATGACCATCATACTAGGGATCTTCCTTGTTCCCAGACACAGTTTGTTCAGATATTCCTTACTCTTGGTGTATGCTCTTACTAACATCTGTGACTATGGGACAAACCTCCAGTTTTTCCCTTTGACCTTAGAAAATTGTGTCTGCTGCTGGTAGATGTAGGAATTGGAGCTCTGTGCTACTCCTGTGTCTGTCAAGTGCTGCAGAACGGACAAGAGTAGTTTAACCTGCCTATGTAGAGGTCTTTTAAGACTTGGTTTTTAGGGGCTCCTGGGTGGCTCAGTCAGTTAAGCGTCCAACTTTGGCTCAGGTCATGATCTCATGGTTTGTGGGTTCGAGCCCCACATTGGGCTCTGTGCTGACAGCTAGCTCAGAGCCTGGATCCTGCTTCAGATACTGTATCTCCCTCTCTCTTACCCTCCCCTGCTCATGCTGTCTCTCTCGCTCTCAGAAATAAATAAAAAACATTTAAAAATGTAAAAAAAGAATTGATTTTCAGGGATGCCCAGGTGGCTCAGTTGAAAGAGCATCTGACTTGATTTTGGCTCAGGTCATGATTCCAGGGTCCCGGGAAAGACCCCTACCTTGGGCTGAATGTGGACCCTGCTTATAATTCTCTCTCTCCCCTGCTTACGTGCTATCAAAAAAATTTTTTTAATTAAGGAAAAGAATTTGTTTTCATATTAGAAGTGGAAAAAATGGCATAAGCATAAAGGTAGCATTTTCCTTGTCCTATATCATGTTGTATCTTCATTTTTTATTGGGAGTCAGTATAAACCAGAAATACTTTTGTTTATATTGTTAGGGTTCATTATGAATACCTATAAAGTAAATATGCCTCAATTTTGTTCTCTTTTGATAAATATCTATTGATTAGGATTTGCTTTTCTTTATTATATGAAGCTATCATGAGATTAAAAGCTAAATACCATATTCTCTTTGGTAAAAATAACTAATATTTGTAAAGCATTTACAATATGCTGTGAAGACGCTGTGCTAAATGCTAAGCATATGCATGTGTGGTGTATATGTATAAATATATGGACTCATTTAATTATTACAATTGACCAAAATAAGTGCTGTGTGCTATTAATTCTTTCACAGATGAGAAAATGAGGAGCTAGGAACCCAGATCACAGAGGTATTAAGGCATAGAGCTGGGGTTAAGGCCAGTCTCATGGCAGAGGCAGCGATTTTTAATTAATACATTTATCAAAAATGTAGCATTTTCTTTGCATTTTGTACCGTCATGCTGATTTTCTAGATAAAATACTCTCATTTTCTTTGTTTTTTGGTTTTTACTTTTTTAAACATCAGTTAAATAGGTGGCCCTGTGATTTCTAGGACAAAAGAAAAGTCTGTCCTGCTAAAAAATTCTATTTCTGCCAATTGTATTATGCTTGAAATTCCAGATAGGAGAGCTTGATTTCTTTTATCTGGGGTTCCTTTAAAATACCAGTAATATTGTAGAACACTTTAAATTGTTTCCTCTCATTTCCTACGTAATACAATTAAATTTTCAGAACCTTTATGACCATTCCTTTTTATAGGAAAGATGGAAGGAAAGCATGTGCGAACACAGCCTGCTTGCAGTATCTCACTGAGCAGGAGAAAAGGGAGGATGGGAGTAGTTTTGCTTATATTTGACCCAGGCTTTGTGTCTCTGGCTCTCTTACACATTCATTCTAAAATTTTATAATTTTGCCTCCAATATGCTAAGGTGGGCTCATCCATTTGGCTTCTCCAAAGCCTTCCAAATGCTCCATATAGGACCATTATAATCAGGGCTGCTACAATTCATCAAAAAATATTTTTAGATTACTATATATCAAGCATAACTTGCCTTTAAATTGGGTTTTAGCAGTTGATTTAAAAATAAATTTAAAAATAATGGGCTAACATAAAACATCTATAGCAACCTTGACTCAAATAACTTCAAATACCAGAAAATAAGAAAAGTGGAAAGAAAAATAAAAGCCAGCTTGGGATGAGCGCTGGGTATTGTATGTAAGTGACAAATCACTAAATTCTATGCCTGAAGTCATGATTACACTATATGCTAACTAACTTGGATTTACATTTTTAAAAAAGAGACAAAAGGAAAAATAATGTCAAAAAAGAAAGGGAAAAAATCAAATTGGTCATCAGAAAAAAAAAATTTAACGGGTGAAGTATCTTTAAAGACAAAGGTCTTATACGTACTTTTTAAAAGACTACCGATGTAGCTGCTTCTAAGGGAACCACCTCAAACAAAACTGATAATAAGGACTCGGACCCATATGGACCAAGAAATGACAAACAGCAAAGAATAAAATGGAAAATTTTAATGAAGAAAAGCCTTTGTTGGGATAAAAAGGCAAAACTACCAAAAAGATAGACCACGAAAGATATTGCATCTTAAATAGCTTCGAAACTGGTAAACCAGCTAGAACAAGAGAAAACAAGGACCATGTGGGAAGCAGTAAGACACTTTTTTTTCATTTTAAGAAAAGACAAGACTACATAAACAATAAAATATTTGAGGATCCATAGGTTTTGAAAAAATACAGTTAAGTTTAATATAGGTACCTAATACTAATACAGGTGCTACTCAGCAAAAGATAACATCTACCAAATTGAGAAAATAGGCTTGAGGAAAATATTCACAGCATGAATAATAATGGGTCAATAAATAGGCAAGTATTTAATTTTTTTTAACATTTCTTTATTTTTGAGAGACAGAGACAGAGCACGAGAAGAGGAGGGGCAGAGAGAGATGGAGACAATGAATCTGAAGCAGGATCCAGGGTCAGCACAGAGCCCAACGTGGGCCTTGAACTCTAGAGCCATGGAATCATGACCTGAGCCAAAGTTGGACACTTAACCGACTGAGCAGTCCCAGTGCTCCTAAAAAAAATTTTTTTAATGTTTACTTATTTTGAGAGAGAGTGCTGGAAGGAGGGGCAGAGAGAGGAAGACAGTAGTTCCAAAGTGAGCTCCACACTGATGGCAGAGAGCCCCATGTGGGGCTCGAACTCACAAAAGTGAAGTCATGATGAGGGAAAGTCAGATGCTTAACCAACTGAGCCACCCAGGCTCCCCTAGCCAAGCCATTTAAAATTCTCCTAGAAATCAACAATAAATCGGGAAAATATATAACAAAAGTAAACAGTACTGAGATAAAACTATTACTACCTGATTAAAGTGATTAGAAATATTGGAAATAGTCTCATTAAGAGTATGGAGAACTGGGCAGTTTGTAGACACTGTAGTGGGAGCATAAATTTCTAGAGTATCTTAGCAAACATTTGGGAGGGATTCATTTTTTAAAAAATCTGTCCCATACATAAGGCCTAACACACATCAAAAGGTTAATATCCAAAGGTATTTATTACAGCTTTATTTAAAAATACAAAAAAAAAAAAAAAAAGGGAGGGGATGCAACACACCTGGGTAGCTCAGTCAGTTGAGCATCCAACTCTATTTCAGCTCAGGTCCTCATCCCAGGGTTATAATCAAGTCCCATGTCAGGCTCCGCACTGAATGTTGGGCCTCCTTGAGGTTCTCTCCCTCTCCCTCTGCCCCTCCCTACCCACAGTTTCTCTAAAATAAAATTTTTTTTAAATGCAAAAAAATATGTCTGGGTGGCTCATTCAGGTAAGCATCAGACTCTTGATCTCAACTCAATTCTTCATCTCAGCATCATGAGTTCAAGTCCTATGTTGGGCTCTGTGCTAGGCCTGAAGCCTACTTTAAAAAAAAATGGGGTACCATCATGGTAAATGTAAAGGATGAGCTAGATTTTTATGAACTGACATGAAAAGTGTTCAATATAAATTATGTGAAAAGTGCAAGACTGCAAAATAATTAATGCTTATATATGTATATATATATGTAAAAGTGCACGCATATATGCCAAGACCTAAGCATAGAGATGCACACAGGGAAACAAAGCCCCCAGGGATATATATTTACATTTAACATTGTTTTGATGCTGACAGGGAACTGAGTAAATACAGGGAAAGGGTAAGGACTTTGGTATTTACTTTAAAAGCCTTTTATTACATTAATTTTATAAGTATATATGAATTCTGTAAAAGAATAATCAGAAAGAAACCTAAACTGCATTTTGTGAAAACTGAACATCAAAAGACCACCCATAAGTCCCCTTTTCTATTTTGAGCTTTTAAACTTTTTTCTCGTATTAAAAGGAGTTGTATTTATAAAAGATTCTGTGTGTATAGAAAAAGAATATGTGATTTGTCATCTCTTTGCACTAACAGTTATGTCGTGTATCCTAACCATTGTGGCATTTTCTTGCTTCAAGATCAGACTGGTTCTTACCCCACTCCACGAACAAGAGCCATAAATTCTCCAGCATCCTTGTTGGATTTTCCATATACTTAGACCAAGTCATTCCTAAAAATTGATAAACAAATAGTAACAAAAACTGCCGAAGTGCCTTGTCACATCGGGTATCTTCTAAACTTTGCCTCTCCATACTTCCCTAGGTCCATGTTTAACATTTGCCCTTAAATTTACCTCTGTCAGACACACTTTCAAGATTCATCAGTAAGCTAGAAGTGCAATTTGCACGATTTAACACACAATTTTTAGGTATACTTAATTAACATGTTTCCTGTTCATTTCGAAAATGTATTTCCTATATAATACATAAGATATTTATGTTTTGCTTTGAAGAGTGAACAGCACCATGCCGTGTATAAGGCAACATACAATTACAGGACCCTTTAAAGGATTTTTATCTATCCATTTATTCAAAATAATGTATTGAAGGCTTCCATTTCTAAATAGGAAGTAGTTTGATGCAGACCAACACACATTCAGTCTTGACTCTCCCCTTACAGAAGTGGCCAAATTCTTCAAGTCAAAAGACAAGAGACTGAATAAGATATTTCCAGAGAGACTCTGGAAAGTAGAGTGAGGGTTTCAGCATTTTCACTCATTGATGAGGGCAGAGAAATTGGAATTTAGAATCAAAGAAGAGAAGTCCTGTTATATACCCTGGGCTTTTCATTTGGGAGTCCTGAAGAGGGGTACTCCTAAAAGGAAGTAAACAAATTTACAACACGAGAAGCCAGCCCAGGTCAGCCCAACTCCTGATTGTGTTAAAGTGATCTGCCCTCCTAGAAATGGGTATCCCTCCTTGACAGAATTAACATATTCAGAGCTTCTAATTTTTTTAATATACAAGGCCTGTTAATTAATAAAAACTTGACTGCAATAGCCCCCAAAAGAAGGCCAAAAGGGAGATAAAGGAAAAAACAGACAGATGTGCCAATTTAAGGTTATAACAACCACGATGTCATGAAGAGGTTCCTTTAAGACCAGTTGCCCACCAGGGTGCCTGGGTGGCTTAATGGGTTAAGCGGTTAAACCGCTTAGGTCATGATCTCATGGTTGGTTCGTGGGTTCGATCCCCGTGTCGGGCTCTGTGCTGACTGCCAGCTCAGAGCCTGGAGCCTCTTTCAGTCTGTGACTCCCTCTCTCTCTGACCCTCCCCTGCTCACGCTGTCTCTCTCTCTCTCTCTCCTAGAAATAAATAAAACATTAAAAAAGAAATGTTTTTAAAGACCAGTTGGCCACCCATTCTTGGGATAACCACCATTAACTGTGGACAGAAGTACTTCACACTACCCAAACAAAATTAGGAAGGACTGTCAACTATGGAAAAAAGAAAAGAGCAGTGAGCGAGCTTCCCTTTTTCATAGCTTCTAGCCTGTAAGCAGGCCCCATTCTGTGCCATGTGGCATGACTAAAAAACTCGAACCGGAAAACCACAGTATTTCTGGCCAGAAGATCCAGAGAGAAAAATTGAGGGCTACAAAGGACAATGGAAAGAAGTAAGGAGGAAAGGCTAAAGAAGGGAAAACCAAAATTCTGCATATACATTTTGCAAAACCTCTGGCCAATACTTGAAACAAAGGTGCACAGGATGGATTAAAAAGGGCCTAGCTTAGGGGCGCCTGGGTGGCTTAGTCGGTTAAGCGTCCAACTTTCGCTTAGGTCATGATCTAGCAGTTCGTGGGTTCGAGCCCCGCGTCGGGCTCTGTGCTGACTGCCAGCTCAGAGCCTGGAGCCTGTTTCAGCATGTGACTCCCTCTCTCTCTGACCCTCCCCTGCTCACGCTGTCTCTCTCTCTCTCCTAAAAATAAATAAAACATTAAAAAAAAAAAAAAGGGCCTAGCTTAGTATGCAAGAGCTGAATCTGAGTTCGAGTCGCTGCCTAAGAGACAAAATTGCAGATCACTTCCAAACACACTAATTGCCTGCTAAACCAAAATCAGCACCCTTGGGAGGAATGTAACAGCACACATAAATTCCAGGATAAGCTACTCAATGACCCCAAATTCAATGAAATAGAATATCACACTTTCTCAAGAGAAAACAAAATTTATGGAGAAAGAACTTGGTGTAATCCAAATCATGGTCTCTCTATAGTAAAATCATCAAAACATTAATAAAAGTTTAAGAGACTTGAATATAAAGAGACATTTCCCATTCATGTATTAGAAGACTTGCTGTTGTAAAGATGTCCATTTTGAGCAAATCAGAGAACTCTAGATGCTGGCGAGGATGTGGAGAAACGGGCACCCTCCTACACTGTTGGTGGGAATGAAAACGGGTACAGCCCCTCTGGAAAACAGTGTGGAGGTTCCTCAGGAAACTAACAATAGAACTCCCCTATGACCCAGCAATAGCACTGCTAGGAATTTACCCAAGGGTTACAGAAATGCTGAGGCATAGGAGCACATGTACCCCAATGTTCATAGCAGCACTCTCCACAATAGCTAAAACATGGAAAGAGCCTAAGTGTCCATCCACAGATGAATGGATCAAGAAGATGTGGTTTATCTATACCATGGAATACTACATGGCAATGAGAAACAATGAAATCTGGCCATGTGTAGCAACATGGATGGACCTTGAGGGTGTTATGCTGAGTGAAATAAGTCAGGCAGAGAAGGACAAATATTATCATATGTGTGCACGTATAGGAGGACTAGGAGGAACTTAACAGAGGACCAACCGGGAGAAGAAGGGGGGAAATGGTGGGGGAAAGGGAGAGAGGCAAACCATGAGAGACTCTTGAATGATGACAAAAACTGAGGACTGATGGATGGGGGGGGGGAGGAGGGATGGGCATGGAGGAGGGCACTTGTGGGGATGAGCACTGGGTGTTATGTGGAAACTAATTTGACAATAAACTATTTGTAAAAAAAAAAAAAATCACACACACACAAAAAAAAAGATGTCCATTTTCTCTAAACTCATGTATAAGTTAAGAGATGCTCAACCAAGGTAAGAGTTGCCATGTGTTAGAGTTCAAAGCTGATTCTAGAATTGATAATAAGTGTATAGAATAAAAAATTTGGCAATTAGAGGAGGAAGAGGAAAAAGAAGAAATAACAACTGCATTGAAACCAGAAGCCTTTAATTCAGTTATTACACGGATGTAATTGTTAAACCAGCTAACTGTTCTCAAAAGAGAAAACAGACAAATGGAGTCAGTTGGAGGGTCCAGAAACAAACCCAGTATTTACAATCACTTGACCTGTGACAAAGTTTACGTTACTGCACAGTAGAGACTGGGTGGTGCTTCAATAAATAATCCTGATTCAATTGGATACCTGTATTTTTAAAAATGGGGAAAGAAACCCTTACTTCATTTCACCCTCCTCCTGTTTCTCAGTTTACACAAAAATTAACTTTAGTTAATATGTAGATTGAAATGGGAAAGATACAAGGCAGTCTGGACAAAAACAAAGGTTATCTTTGACATTGAGAGTAAGGAGACATTTTCAAAACATATATAAAAGCATGAACTAAAAAGGAAAAGAGAAACTTCATATATTGTGCTATGTCAAAATGAAGACTGTTCACCAAATTACACAGTTAGGAAGATGAAATAGCAGATCTGTCAGTAGGAAAATATATTTGCAATAAATATGACAACAGGAGATTTTTATCTAAAAGAAACAAGAAGCTTTTCTAAATCAGTAAGAAAATAAAGTTACTAGAAAAATGGGCAAGTCTAAAAGGTACTTCCTCTTGGCTGACCAGCTTGCCTCCAACTTGGCAGTTGTTCCTTCCCGTTCTCAGACCATCCAGCCAAACCCTCTTCCTCTGCTTCAGAGTCCACAGATAGTCTTCCCGCAACTTTCTCTCTTTCCATGTAAACCAAGCGAGGCAATAGGCACCTAAGCAATGCCCACATACACATTCTCTTTGAGCACCACCAGTGAGTGGGCTATAATGTAGCTCTATTCTGACCAACACCGAGAGAGCGAATGGATGTGTCTTTGAATCATCCCTGTGTTTTCTCTTCCTCTGTTCAACTAGTCATTAGGAACCTCCTAATACCAACTTCTATGAGATCACTGGTGCAAAAGAGGTAGATGACATGGTGTGGGGGGAGGTCTGAGATAACTCTTCCTGTCATTACCTTAATGTCCTCAGAACATTCTAGGGCTTAATCTCAAATGTACCACTCCTGTCATACAATGGATGGCTACTGTGCCCACCTGAGATTATAAACTTGGTAGATTTGATAGCAAATAGCTCACAATGGGCGGCTGTGGTGTCTAGGTATTTGGCATCTCAGGATCAAATGCTCATTCCCTACCAGAGTCAGATGGCATGGAAACTGTTTTCTAAAAGGAGAGCCTTGCTTCCGAGCCCTAGACGTCTGCACACACATCCTGTTGTGGCATGCCAAAGACTCGATATTACATTTTATGTATCCCAGGTATGTCTAGCGCCATAGCAACTTCTGGGTCATGTGGCCCAAGCCACCTCCCACTTGGTTGTTCATCGCCTGTCATTGCTCTACTCTTAAATCTTGAAACAAAAATAGATTGGAGTAGTAGTCTCAAGGAGTGTACGCTGCCTCCAACCCCTGAAGCAGACTGCCAAGCTCTCTGCCTCTTGGCGATACGTGATGTGAATTGCTCTTGACCTTATTGGGGATGTTGCAATATAACCAAGAACTTGAAGTTAGTGGGTCTGCAGCTGTATCTATTTTACCCAGAATGCTGTATTGTTGTGATTAACTGTCTCAGCCAGAGGTGAGTGTTTCCGAGGGCTCCACTTGGAATATCCTACTATAACAGCTCTCATTCTGCAGGGCAAAGAGCCAATGTGTGGATTCTGGCAGCTCCCAAATATGTCCATTGTGATTAGGCATTCAGAAAATGACCACCAGGTGGGTTTTTGGATCCTCTGGCCTCACTATGAGATGGAACTGGGCCAGGATATTATTACCTGACCTCCATATGTCCTTAAGTAATAGAGGTCCTATAACAGTGTTTGGGGCCCTTTACTCAGTAGTAGATCAGTTCGTATATGCAGAAGCTTTGAAGGTATCTGGACCCTTTTCCAGTGTTCCTTTACTTGGTAATTGGCCACAGATCCCCTTTTATAACTGCTCGTTTTTTCTTTAGTATTCCAGGGTCCATCCTGATGCTTCTAATCCTCTCCTTCAGTAAGTGGACACTGGCTCTGAGAACTTCCTCAGGACTGGAAGCTGGGCAAGCAAGGGATTGTGATTGTTTCTTCGAGGAGAATAACACCCTGTATCAAACTACAGACTTCTTGGTGTCTCATGTATGTTGCCCCTACGTTTATTAGTTACGAATCCCCGTGGGTCACAGTCCCTTGGTTAGCAATCTGGATTTGCTGCCACCTACAGTAATTCCATCAGACATTAATCTTCTGGTTAAGTACTGCTGTGTGGCCTCACTTATTTCAGAATCTTCTCATTTTAATGGTTCAGGATTCTATTTCTGTGACACCAACACCACCACTGATCACGTCCAGCAGAGGACCATTAAGGAGCCATTATGGAGGTCAATGAGGCTTTGACTCTTGGCTAGCACATTTCTTTATGGCACGTTCTGTTGTCTTCCTAGTGAACACAGTCATGTGATATGTTCTTGAGTCTTCTATAATAGATCTGTTCGAGTATGCTACACCTGTGACTCTTTTTGTTCCCTTTGCTGTCATTGCCAAGGCAGTTCTAGCACATTTACCTCATCAGGAGCCCCTTTAACAGTTGTTGCAGGTGCACAGTTTCCAAGTCAGGGGAGACTATCCCCAGTCAGCAAACTCTGCCTTACTCAGCTACATACTGTACCCTGGTTTAGTACATGAAAGTCCTATGCCCAGGCACATTCTCCGAGTCCCCTGATGGAACCTATTTTTCAGGTCCTGCACATCCTTAAGGGATTAACGTCATCATCTTAAGTAGGGTCAGTCCTCTCCAGCCTGGACTATGTGGAGGATTTGATTTTAGTTATTAGCGTATCAGCCAGAGGGGGAGGTAGGTTGGATTTTGAGAAGGGCCAGGACATGTGCCTCAGTTGAGGCTTTGCAAGCACTCTAGATGACGTGTGTGTGTGTAGAGGAAGGAGCTGCTTTCCCCTAGCTTATTACTTTCACTTGTTAATTTATCTGTTCTTCTTAAAATTCTTGAGAGATAATACCTGAGTGACCTAACCCCCACTTACAGAACTCTCTAGGTCAGGTGTAATCGGAAAGGCATGAACTTTACATATGCACTCCACAGTTCAGCAGGCGATGTGTACCAAAGCTCACTTCTAAAGAATTGGGTTTTGGCTTGGCTAGCACCTTGAAACATGACTATGGCAACAGTAAACACTGAGACCGCTTAACAGTGCAGGTATACATAGAAACTTCTTTTAGTTTAACAATTGTACTGAATTAAAAGGTACAAAGTAGGGAATGTTTGATATTTTTGTTATTTATCCAAGTTATAAGCACTTGGGACCTGTGTAGGTTCTGGGGTTTGTTTTCAGTTCTAAATCATGTCTGCTATTTCTATTCTGTGTATTAACACTAACAAAATGAAAAGCCAGTGAAAAAGACTTTGAAGTAACTTCCAACTAGGTTTTATAATGCTTGAATGATCATAAAACAAAGCTGATTTTTAAAAATGTGTTTAACGTAGTAATTATGAAAGAGAGGTCACTTTTCCCCCCTAAATTCTAAGTCTTTTTTCATTGACCCATTACTTTTGGTTGTGACCCACTTTTAGTGGTTTCTCAGTACATCTGGCATCAGGAGGTAAGTTTTCAAGTGGTAAGAGTCTGTGAATAAGAAGCTGCATTTTATAAGTTCTTGAGCTCTGCTTTGCCTCAGAGGATCTGGGATAAAATAAAGGGTAGGTCCCGTAGTCAAGGAGAGAAGTACTTTCTAAGTAAATAACAGGAAACCTCTTAGTAAACATACAAGCCATATGAAATAGAAATACCAGAAATCAACTTTACAGATGAATTTTAGCTTATTGATAGAGTTTTACTACATTGTTTATTGTTTCCTTCCTGATCTTGTTAAGGTGGCTAGAGTATAGGGTATCCAAAAGAAACTCAAAATTAGAAGGCTAATTTTTCACTATTTTACTATAATTAGGCACTCAATGTAGACTGGCTGTTTGCTCTCAAACTTCAAGATAAGTGACACTCTGATGTTTCTCAAGGTTTATCTATTACAGCTTATTCTCAATTAAAAAAAATGAATGCATTTCAATTTAGATTTGTTTGGTTTGAGTTTTCATTTTCTTCTCTAATAAATTAAGGGGCTATGTTGGTATGTTCTTATAATAACTATCGTTTCCTAAAGTCTAAATTCTTTTTTTAAAAACTTGGTTTATTTACTTTGAGAGAGAGAGAGAGAGAGAGACAGAGAGAGAGCACATGCGAGCAGGGGAGGGGCAGAGAGAAAGGGAGAGAAAGAATTCCAAGAAGGTTCTAAGCTGTCAGTGCAGACACTGACGAGGGGGTCGATCCCATGAATCAGGAGATCATGACCTGAGTTAAAATCGGGAGTTGGATGCTCAACTGATTGTGCCACCGGGATGCCCTAGGTCTAAATTCTTATCTGTTGTAGAGATGACATAATATCTGAAGAAATTTCTAATTTTCATATATATAGTCTACAAGAATGATTAGTTGTAACAGCAACACTATATCTATACATAGTATAAAACTCTATATAATATATAAAGCAGTAAAGAGGGGCAACTGAGTGGCTCAGTTGCTTGAACATCTGACTTCGACTCAGGTCATAATCTGACAGTTCATGGGTCTGAGCCCTGGGCTGGGCTCTGTGCTGACAGCTCAGAGCCTGGGGCCTGCTTCAGATTCTGTGTCTCCCTCTCTCTCTCCTCCTCCCCAACTCGTGCTCTGTTTCTCTGTCTCTCTTTCTCAAAAATAAATAAACATTAAAAAAAATTAAAAAGGAAATAAAGATACCCCCCAGGAAAAGAAAATCTCAACTTGGGAGGTAGGAGGGAATAAAAATTCAAAAAGTCCAAATGAGCTAAAGGAAAACCACACTACTAGCCTTATGCTAAGAAAGATGTGTATAGAACACTTTGAGCTTATTTGGTAAGCTCAAGGCAAGATGTGACTGTAAAATTCTCAGAGTGTTTGTGATATACCTGAAATGGGTCCATCACGGGTAGATTAGTCTATGGTTTAAAGAAGTAGAAGTGGGTGGTTTTGTACCTATTATCTTCTGTGCCAATGGTTGTCACATATCACCTGTCACAGGACTTCTTAAAAACTAATGAAGACCCCAAAGAGCTTAGCTGAGAATCTTTTAGAAGACACAAGGATCCCCAAGCACCTATTTGGTTACATGTCAGAGATGATGGCAGTGAACAAAAACTAACCCTGGAAAATTTCACTGTACACTGAGAATGAGCTTAGCAAAGGCAAATAACAAGTCAGTCGTTATTTTAAAATCGTTTTGAACTTCTGGACCTCCGGAGGTCCCCAAACTGTACTTTGAAAACCATGGCTCAACCCACTGTCTAGAAAAATAGGTTTGAACAGAGGGAAGAAGAATTTATTAAATTTAACTAAATCATATTGATTCAATATCTTCACCGGGGAAAATGTGCTATCTATGGCAAAACATGTTATGTTAACATTATGATAATTATGTGTGGATGTGTATTTAAAAAATAACAACCCAGCTGTTGTAGGAAGACCAGGAAAGCCCATGTTTACCTGTGAAAGGTGGAGAGTCTTGTGCAGTGCAGACTCTGAGTCCCCTGAGCGCAGGGCGTGCCGTGTTGTGACTCTAGTTTCCTGCTGGTGCATCCTGAGGGATTGTTACTCTGTGCTCGGGAATTCTGTTCCGGGGAATGGATGAGCTAGGACACTTGAGGAGGGGAATACATTCCCCGACCAGAAGGTCCTCTGAAGGTAAAACACTGAAAATGTCTTGAGGAAAACTGGAGGTCTGCATAGAGAAAAGGAAAAACAGAATTTACCTGTGAGAGAAAGAAGGGGAGACCTTAGAAAGGTAAAAGCTAGGAAAAGGGAGGTTTCCCATAAGGAGTTCCCTTGGTGAAAGACTAACGTTTAATGTTTTTTCTTAGACTCCCAAAAGACTCGTCTTCAGAAGATAGTTTTAAAACTGTCTCCTCCATGGGGTGCCTGGGTGGCTCAATCGGTTAAGCCTCAGACTCTGGCTTAAGTCATGAACTTGCAGTTTGTGAGTTTGAGCCCCGCATCAGGTTCTGTGCTGGCAGCTCAGAGCCTGGAGTCTGTTTCAGATTCTGTGTCTCCCTCTCTCTCTGCCCCTGCCCCACTCATGCTCTGTCTCTCTCTGTCTCAAAAATAAACTATTAAAAATTATTTTAAAAATTGTCTCCTCCTTCCTACCCACATCTTTCTTTGTTAGAATACTTTCTAGATAATTCCTTTCAGTGAATTGAAGTTTTCGGTATACAGAGAATGAAGCTGTGAGAGAAAAGGCAGCATCCTCACTTTTCCTTCCCACTGAGGTGGCCGTGTCAGAACAGCCTTGTGTGGAAGACCGCCAGCCTGGAAGTCCCTGGTGAGCTCTGAGGGAGAACAGTGAGGTGATCATCGACAGACCACAGAGTAGGGAGGAGTGGGGGCGGATGGGGCGGGGGGAGCTATCTTGATGACCAGGAAAGAGGGCACTTGAGATAAATCCTCTTCCTTTTTCAAAGATACCAGCAGAGGATGACCCCTGACATCAGGGAAGGAAAACTAGAACGAAATTTCTTTCACTGTTGTTCTCCTTAAAAAGCAACTTCTTTAGGCTTACCTGGGCATTTGCAACCCACTCTCATCTTTTGGCCTTTAATGCAGATCTGTGATGCACAGTCGTTAAAATAACAGTATGTAAACCTAGCCTGCTAGTTTTAAAGGGATTTCTCCTGGATCTGATTTTGAATTGGTTGTCCTTTTAGACCCATCTGTTGATTTTCTCAGTTAGACATTTATTTAAATGGCAGATAATTTGTTCAGTACCTATGATAATAAGAGAAATATCAGGCCTACTGATTACACTCTTTTAAAACAGTTTGTTTACTTAAAATAATCTGTGAGGTATTTCTCTATATTCTTTTGTAGAAATTGCCTTCTATCTCTAATTAAGGCCAATGAGATACAAATTAAATCCTACAATAAAATAGCTACCTCCTTTTAAATGGCCTTCCATTAAAAAGGTGCCTGGATGGCTCAATCATTTAAGCGTCTGACTTTGGCTCAGGTCATGATCTTGCAGTTCATGAGTTTGAGCCCCATGTCAGGCTGTGTGCTGACAGCTCGGACCCTGGAGCCTGTTTCAGATTCTATGTCTCCCTCTCTCTCTACCCCTCACCTTCTTGCGCTGTCTCTCTCTCTCTCTCTCTCAATGATAAACATTAAAAAATATATAAAAATATAAGGGTATTGATCCTAATATAAATTTCTTTCATATTTATTAAAGGATATATATCTTTAATTTTAAAAGTATATTAAATAGAAGAATGTGCATTGTGTATATTAAATATATTTATATGTCCTTTTTAATTAAAAGAGAGTGCCTGATAAGTAGCACCGACTGTCAGGAAATATTATATACCACATTTCGTACAGCCATTCAGGTCTTCCGTCTCTCCAAAAATGTAATTACAAATCCAGCTGGCCCTTGGAGCAGGTTCCGAAGCCACATCTGTCCAATACATTTTGTGGCCTCTATTAATCTCTTATGCAGTATGTTTAAAAATTCTCTGAAAATAAAGGACTCTTGACGTGTAACTAAAGTATAATTCATTTATTTTGAGCTTCCAGAGAGGCATAAAATTTAACAATTCTCCTGTAGAGAGAGCTCCGATCTTAATTAAAAATACTGTTGCAGATTACTATTAGAGATCTTTTTTTTTTTACAGCCTCACTGAGTTGCTATAGTCTTAATTCTACTACAATATGGCATATGAATAAGTGAAAAATATTCCCCCCCCTTTCTTTCTAGTATTGCATATCAGGAGTTAATCATAAAACAATGGACTCTTAACAGCCCAGAATACTTAAATGAGTCAGGACCATTCAGAACTTCAAATCCTTTTTGAATTGAGGTATAGCATAAATGAAAAAATGCTCAAGGGTACGTAGGTGGCAGTATCATGAAACATAATGAAACCATTATAGTATGATAGTATCCTATTCATCACCCATTATTAAAATTCTTCAATTCACAGTGCTTAGTGATGACCTTCAGTCCTTCCTTTATTTTCATCATGCCCGTGTACAAAGCTTTTGCTGTGAGATTTTAATTGATTGAGAAATGAAGCTAAAAACTGCTATACTTTGTCCCAGAAGGGGAAATATCATAAAGTCATAGATGTATCAAACATGAAGAACTGTTACTTTTCACGGAATCCTCTGAAGCAGTTTAAATAACTTTTCCTCCTGTAAAGACTAAAATATCACAACAGAATGTCAAAAGTTCTTCACTGTTTTTTGAGAGAGAAGTTAAGTAGAAAGCAGAAAAGAAAAGAGAAACATTAACAGAGGACCTAGAAATCAAATTAATACCAATGTGTTAATAGTTTATCAAGATGATATTCTTGCACATTGGAAAAAATTCTGCACTTGTTTTCTTTTCTTTTTTTTTTTTTTTTGGATTTATGAAAGGTGTAGGATTTATTTGCCCATAAAAAATATCTTCTCATAGTAATCCTGTTATAATGCATCATATTTACTTTGGAGAGTGTTTGGGTACATAATCTTTCTCCTTTCTCATAGTCTTTCAACAGATAGTGCATGCACACTTACTAGTTGTTAACCACTACACAGACCCCCTTTCCTAGGCTCTTGTATGGTAGATTCATTATATTAATGGTCTCAATTCATCACCCTTTTTTGAAGCCAGGCTTTGCCATGTAAACTTTCTAGTTCCTCTCAGTAAAAAGGGTCAGTCTGGTTCCCCATAGCTCGAATCTGGGTTTTCTTTTTGGCTTGCTTTAGGGAATAATATGAGCTGAAGATGATGTGTGTCAGTTCCAAGCCTAGCCTCAGAGAGGCAATACATGTATTCATTCAACTCGTGTATTCCACAGTCACCACCAAAATTCGCCTGAGTTAGTTGCCTGGAGAACAAAATAGCAAAACCAAGTCATGTACGCTATCCCAGAGGGGGCCAACCTGGATTAGCCAAGAAAATGGAAATCTCTGCATATGCGAGTGAGCCTGTTTTTCCTGCAGATTTTGTGTGGGTGAGCCTTTGTTTCAGTGGATTGCTAAAGTTATGTCATTTGACACATAAATACCACTGATATCATCAACTTTGTGGAATTTTATATTTACATTGTAGCTCTTTAATGGGCCAATTTTTATCAGTGTCCAATATATATATTTTAAATAAGAGTCTATTCCCTATTGAATGCAGAATTCTCTTTATCAAACTTTATTAAGCATAGTATTTAAATCTTCTTTGTCTTTGGTTGATTGGAGTCTGTTTGTTGAATTCTTAGAAATTTATATTTTCTTGATATGATTTTTATAATATTTTCTCAGTATGATTTCTCAATTTCTTCTAGTAGACTCTATCAGTTTTAACTTTATATATTTCAAATCTTGGATGATAAGTGAATAGTAATACATTTCTTGATAGATTAAATATTAGTTTACTGATGATCTTTTTCATGGTTTTCCTTTTATAGTCCAATTTTATAGTCTTAATATTTTTACTTTTTTAGTTAAGTGTACATTAAGGTTTATTAATCTTGTTAATCATTTCAAACAATCTTTTCTTAAAAACATATTGGAGGATTTAAATAAAACATAAGAAAATTTTTTTTTTTTTTTAGTTTTTGAGATGTTTATTTATTTTTTTTTTTTTGGTCAGGCTTTTCCAATTCTCCTGTATTTTTATTTTTTTTTTATTTTTTTATTTTTTTATTTTTTATTTATTTATTTTTTTTATTTTTTTTACAAATAGTTTATAAGAAAATTTTTTTCTTATTTTGCAAAGAAAATTTTTGGTACTTCTTAAACAGATTAATGCAAGTAGACCCACTTTCTCTGAGATTATAAAAGAAATGAGGAAATATAAAATACAAAATGAAAAGGAATAGCTACATAGATAACAGAAGTTAAACAATATTGAAGAATATTTAGAGCAACCATATAAGAATAATTGAAATCCTTTGTGAAACATTTTTTGGAGAAATGTGTGAAATGTGAAAATTTGGCACATGAAGAAGAAAAATAGACCAGTCAGTAGAGTAATAGTTCTTGAAAACCTTAGGTGGTGATGGAAAGCATTTCCAAGACTGTACAAGGAAGACATATTAGAGGAAAGACTGAGAAAATTTCAATTTTACAGATAAGAATTTAAAAAGTTTTTCTGGGTACAGTGTACCTAAATATTGCTGTGATATTAGTGTATCTTTGAGATCTAAACTCACAGACAAGAAATAAAATCATAATCCATTTCATGATGACCCTAGTGATAAAAAAGCCTGCGTAAAATACAGTTGTATTTTCAGTCGCTAATATACCCTGACTAAAGTTTTATTTCCTAAGCTATGGATATTAAAAAATAATGAATTGTGTTTTTTGAGAGTTAGCATTTTTTTTTTTAGCACTTTTGAGTTCTCTATTTTATAGTTAATCCACCACTTGTAAGAGTTTGGAGGGGTGACTGAGTGGCTCAGTCGGTTAAGCCTCTGACTTCGGCTCAGGTCATGATCTCATGGTTCCTGAGTTTGAGTCCCACGTCGGACTCTGGGCTGACAGCTAGCTCAGAGACCGGAGCCTGCTTTGGACTCTGTGTCTCCCTCTCTCTCTGACCTTCCCCTGCTCACACTTGCTCACTCTTTCTCTCTCAGAAATAAATAAAAAGAAATTTTTTTAAAGAGTTTGGAATCTGAGTGTTTTTTAAAGCATCTGCTGATTAAGTTACTTGATCAGAAGTTTCAATTTTTGCTTTATATATATAAGGTTGGGCTATTAAGTGTATACGATTTTATAAATGTTTTACCTTCAAGATGTCTTGAATTGTTTTCATTATGTATTAAGGCTTTTTGTATGCCAACATACTTTTTGATTTAAATTTGTTTTTTATAGACAGTTACATCAATCTTCATTTTGTTAATATTTGGCTATTATCTCTTTTTCTGTTTTCGACATTTATCCTCTATGATTTTTTATGATTTAACTCTGTTTACTGTGCATACTGTATAGCTAAATACAAAGATTATCAAAATTAGGGGAAATTTTCTAGTTGTAGATGACCATGCTAGCACATAGTAACTGAATGTCAACTTTTTATTCCAGAAAACTTTTCTTTATGGTTTTCTTAATATATAAAAGTATGTCTCCGGCATTATATTTTATTTTCTGAAATGAGAGGATAAAATTGTCCATGGCATATTACTTTTTAAATAGATAATAATTAATAGAATGGGGTTTATAGCAGAATCCAAGCTGGTTAACCTCCGAGGTTCTGGAAATGACAGAAATTAGCGTTAAGTTCGATAACATGTTTGATTTCTAATCTACTCATAAAAATCACTTTACTTTACCATTCCCCATCCCTGCCCAGTATCTGCTCCATCTCTCTGCTTTGCTTTATTTTTTAAAAATTTTTTAGTGTTTATTTTTAAGAGAAAGAGAGACAGAACCTGAGTGGGGAAGGGCAAGACACACACACACACACACACACACACACACACACACACACACACACACACAGAATCCCAAGCAAGCTCCAGGCTCTGAGCTCTCAGCACAGAGCCTGATGTGGGGCTTAAACTCACAGACTGTGAGATCATGACCTGAGCTGAAGTGAGATGCTTAACTGACTGAGCCACCCAGGCACCCCTCTGCTTTGCTTTGTACAATGCTTTGGATAAATTGCCCTACTGGTTGTTTTTAGTTCACTTGTCTCATTTTCTCCCGAACCATTTCCACATATACCATCCCATTAAAATTGCTCTTATCAAGATCACCATAGTTAATTTTTCATCTTCATCTAATGGACTTATCAGAGTTTAACATAATTCATCATTTTATTTCCCTTAAGGCCCTTTTCCCTAAGCTTCAAGGACACTTCACTGATTTTCTTCCTATTAGCTGCAACTTCTGAATTTCATTCTTTCTGAGCTGTTAGTAGTAAAGTACCATAAGACTGACTTCTTGGAATTCCCTACTATAGTATACACCCTCCCTTGGTGAGCTGATCTATTTTGTGAGCTTATCCATTTTACAAGCTTGAGTTTCCACATGTATACCTCTATTCCAAAACTTTGTTCAGATCTAATAAATATTTCTGTAGTCTTGGATGTCAAATAAGCATCTTCATCTGTTCAGTCCCGCTCACATGTTTGTCTGTTCACACTGTATGGCTAGGGTTTCTGTAGTGAGATACGGATGAAAGCGAAACGCACAATTTCGACTTCATGTTCTTACAATTGTTGTTTTTGATCTCTATATTTTTCTTCTACCTTCCACAAGTTGAAAATTGGTTTAGTTAGTGTGAGTTACCTAATAGATGAGAGATACTTAGGATGGCAGGGCTCTCCTCTAGGCTGGTACATGAATGAGCCTATTAAGCAGTGATTATTTTATTTGTGCTGCTTTATTCTTTTGTCTCATGGTGACCAAAGTTCGACTGTCCTATAACAAGTACTTTACATTTGACTCATCTCTTTGGAGTGCTTTTTGACTTTGCCCACAAAGTGCTTATAATGAACATTCTAAACAAAACCCAATTTCTTTGCCACCAGAGCATTTGGAAAATGTCTGTTTCCAGACTTTTTTTTTTTTTTTTTGTCACAAATGAGGTGACAGTTTGCTCCTGGCATTTAATTAGTAGAGATGAGAGATGCTGGTAAATACCTTGCAAGGCACAAGACGACCCTCAGAAAATAAAATGATCTGGCCCAAATATCAGTAGTGCTAAAACTGAGAAACCCTGCTCTAGAATTGAATGATTTTTATCCCTGCCTTTACTACTTCCTGTTGCCTCCTTTCCTCACCTGAATTGTTGCTACATTGCCACCCAGATTACTTGTTTCCATTCTCCCCTCCTTATAATTTCTTCTTTGGACAGTAGCCTCCAAGTGGTCTTCTAAACAACATCTTACTTACCTACTCAGAACCTTCCAATGATGTCTCCTCTCATTCAGTGCAAAAGCCATAGTCATTAGAGTGAATCGTCTATGATGTTCTACATCATTGGAATCCATTCTCTTGCTACTTTTTCTCCATTGTAGTCACACTGGCTTTCTTGTTCTCTCCGCACATGAGCCAGACACATTCTTCAATTAGGATTCCATCCCTGCTGTTAATCCTCTTTCTGTGGACCACTTTTCCCACAAAAGTCAAACATGGGTTATTTCTACTAGGTCAGTGAAAACTTTCTGAATCTAATTCCTTTTCCACAAAATTTCTTGGCTACCTGAATTTGTTTTGTTTCTTTCATAGCACACTGTATCACTCACTTACTGTTGTTGATTTTTTATCTCCCACCA
Organism: Hyaena hyaena; assembly: GCF_003009895.1. Lineage (NCBI taxonomy): Eukaryota > Metazoa > Chordata > Mammalia > Carnivora > Hyaenidae > Hyaena > Hyaena hyaena. The sequence goes on from NW_024080747.1 coordinate 2,852,706, forward strand.
CTAAAAAGTCATCTGCGTGAGGACAGTGATTTCTGTTATTTTTGATCATTGAGCTATTCCCAGGATCTAGAGTGGTATCAGGTATCTAGCAGGTACTCAGTAAATAAATACTTGTTGGATGAATGATCAAGATTACCTTGACTTTTCATACCATACATTGACTAGTGTGGCATTTGTTCAAGAATGTTTACCTGATTACTTTGTCCTTAGTTGTAGGTGACTTGCCTCTTCCTGCTTAGATTTTGCTTAGAAGGTTTGGTTTCAGGGTGCCTGGGTGGCTCTGTCAGTTAGGCATCTGACTCTTGATTTCGGCTCATGTCATGAACTCACAGTTCGTGAGTTTGAACCCAGCATCAGGCTCCCCACTGAAGGCGCAGAGCCTGCTTGGGATTGTCCCTCTCTCTCTCTCCCTCTCCCTCCCATTTTCTCTCTCAAAATAAATAAAAATTAAAAAAAAAAAAGACTTTGATTTCCATTCGATGACCTCTTTTTTCAAAGAGTTTCAGATGTTAAGTGCTTTAGGATAGACTTTGCTTCCGCATTTATTGTAGGCTCAGGCTTGCTTTACAGTGTGGCTCTTTGGCTCTCTGAGGCAACCTGAACTAAGATTTTTCTTATATAAGTCACCATAATGTCTCTTTCCCTTTAGGACCACCCAGGCCTTACTATTGTGTTTTTATGCTTTCTTATCATGCCCACCATGAGTATCATCATTTTTATGCATTTATTACTTAGGTACTTCAATAGGCAGTTGAAGTTTGTCTTTTCATTTAGGACCCTCTCGTATGCCCTAGTTTCATGTGAAAAGAAAAAAGAAGGACATGACAATACATATCATCTCAAAGCGTCTGAACAAAGTTCCTTTGGTGACATTGTATAGTTGTCTACACATTGTATAGTTGTCTACCTGCAAGCGGTTTTAAAGGTATAAAGTAGAACAATAGGACATGACTGTTGTTAATTTCTCTATTTTCCCCAAACTACACTAGCACTTGAAAAGCAATATACCTAAATGCTGCCATCACAATCGGAGGTTGCCTGTGTTAGACATTGTCTTTAAAACATAAATATAAAAAGATTCTGTTTGCCTGCCCTGAATTCCATCCAGGAGTGGTTCCTTTAGACTGAAGTCTGCTGTATCCCTAGCGTACCAGTCACCTTATCCCATTTCCATGTAAGATAACGCAGGTGTGTGTTTTGTACCTATGACTTCAAAAAAGCTACCAGGCAAAATCGGCAAAGGGAGAAACATGAGGTGCTTTTTTAGGCTCAGGGCATAATATTGATGAAATGCAATTCAGTCCCTTCAAATCTCAGGCTGTAGTGAGCCAGAATTTTTTGTTTGTGCACATGCTTCATGAGAAATGTAATTTAGAAATGTAAATTAGAATCTATGTGTATAATTCGAGAAACATTTGGCTTAAATTACTGGTGAGGGGAGGGGGACAACATAATGTAGTAGCTTTTATTCTGGAGTATTTGCATTTGGATTTTATAAAGTAATTTTATAGTTTTGATGTAATGAGAAAGCAAAGACTTTTTTTTTTAGAGGACATGATTAAAAGGACTCTGTGATCTGTTATTCATCAGTGCATGACTGCTGGCTTTTTGTTTTTAACATCATAAGAAACGTGATACTCCTGTATTGTTTAATGAAAAGCACTATTCTTGAATCACTTTGCTTTAAGGTGAAATTCAAAATCCATGAGATCTTAAAAGGATATGAGATAGAAATTTGAATCAAAATGTATGTTTTCATGATCGTGATGAACACCCAAAATCATCTTTCTTTGGTCTTGATATTTACTGTCTGCTTGAGAAGCAAGTTTAACCAGGAACAAGGATAACAGCTCAGGTCATGATCTTGCTGTTCATGAGTTTGAGCTCCTCATTGGGCTCTGTGCTCATGGTTCAGAACCTGGAACCTGCTTCAGATTCTGTGTCTCCCTCTCTCTCTGCCCCTGCTCATTCTCTGTCTCCTTCTCTCTCTAAAATAAATAAAAATATTAAAAACTAATTTAAGTGGAGATTGAGAAACAGGGGTGATATGAAAATACTGTTTGGCAGTCAAACTGGAAACTTGTAAGATGCTAATGGTAAAGCGCACAGCTCTCTGACTGCACTATTGGACGAATGGGGAGTGCATTTACTTAGATGTAGCAGTCTGCACAGAGAAAATCCAATCTGAAAAACTTAAATATTTCTGAGACCTATTAGGAGAAAATGTGAAGTAAGTAGTATGTGGTACACGAATGCTCTGACATGAGAATGTACTTTGAGAAGTTAGGAAGTGCTTCTCTGTAAATCAGCAGAGGTGTCAGAAACTACCGGTCAGGTTCTAATGCAGAGAACTCCACAGAGAGGAGGCAAAATAGTTTCAACAGAAAAACAAAAAAGTAAAAAGAAAATTTCACATTTATGTGTAAGTTCCTGATTTAGTAGGTAGGAAGATCATTGTGTTGGAATATTTTCCCAAAACTCGGTGCCTCAAAATTTGGCCTGGCTTGACTTTGCTTCACTTTGGGGCAGTGATAATTATCACACACCCTCTATAGGCTTTATAGTAACACATAACTTAGCCTAGGAAAATCACATGTCACTTCACAGTACATGGTAAGCAGTAAAAGACAGTGGTTTTGATTTCTGTAAATATTATTCTTGTTTTTCAGGAATTACCCTATTGTAATGTAGAGAAGTATACCTTAACAATACACACATTCTCCCAAGCCCTGTCCTCAAGTTACTAGGCTGGAATAAGGAGTCAACGGGGCTGTGGTTGTGGGTGAGAGAAATTACAGACTAAGTAACCCCTTTAGTCAAGGGAAATGTTGTTGAGCAAATACCTTGAGGGTTAATACCTAAGCCCATGAATCAGAGTCTCAGGTCCTAAACCTACAGAGCCAGGAATGAGTATGGATGTAGAGCATAAAACCCTGGACCAGAACAAGCAGTTTGGAGAGAACACATGAAGAAAACTAGCTTTTAGAAATTGGCTTGCATATGTTGGTCTCATACGAGACAGAGGAAGACCCTGTGGCTTCCAGAAGAAATAGCTAACCTACTAGACTGCTGACTCTTAGGCCTCCATAACAAGACTGTGGGGCTAATGGGCTCCATTGCAAGACTCTGCTTTACAACCTGCTCATCTATTATTAATACCTGATGATAGCCCTATGAGGTTCAGTCTAAGTGCTGTCAGACTCAGAGGAAATGTATCCAACTCCAGAAGCTTTGAAAATACAGACTCTCTTGGAGGAGTAGCTAGCGCCATTTGATACTGCATGTTATATGGAAAGCTTCTTTGAAAGTCCTGTTAGGTTAGCTCCCCATTGACCACAGTGCAGCTTTTCTTTATTCACTCCTCAGTCTGAACTCAGCTCTCTCTCTCACAGGGTTAGGCGCCTCCCCAATATGCTCTATAAAGAAGATTCCTGAAATGGACCCATTTTACAGAAACACATTTATGGAGGAGAGAAAAGACAGGAAGAACTCATACAATTAGGTAACTTTTGATCCCATTATTTTTACACAGATTTACATATTACAAATGTTTACTCAAAAATTTTATTTGATTGGGGTGCCTGGGTGGCTCAGTCACTTCAGTGTCCAGCTCTTGATTTCACCTCAGGTCATGATCTCCTGCTTTGTGAGATGGAGGCCTCTGTTGGCCTCAGTGCTGACAGTGTGGAGCCTGATTGGGATTTTCCCCATCTCTCTCTGTCCCTCCCTGCCTCATGCACTCTCTCTTTCTCTCCCTCTATCTCTCTCACTCTTAAAATAAGTAAATTTAAAAACATTTATTTGCTTATAGTATATTAAGAGATGTTACTTACTTTACACACAGTGCTCGCTATAAAACCTGGCACTTAATTGACTTATAATAAATATTTATCAAATGAATAGAGACCCTAAAATAAAAAGTAACAAGTGAATCATTTTATGCCCTTATAAAAATAGCATTAACTCTATTCCATTAATACTAATTTAACTTTTTCCATAACAAGGCATTATACTTGAATCTCAAGACACCTAGCTGAATATATATATGTGTGTGTATAAGTACATGTACATATATGTGTATGTCTATGTATCTGTGTATACATCTATGTGGATATGCATATATATTTACACATCTTACCTCTGGAGAAGTTCAGATAAGCAAAGAGCAGCAAAATAAAAACCCAACCACGTGACATAATTATTTTTAAATTTTTCACTGCTATTGAAGATTTTAAAGAAAAGTCACTGCAGGACTCTTATTTCTCTTCTTCCTTCTATATCTTAGGAGATCAGCTGGCATTCACACAAAGATCCTGGTCACATTTACACAATCTGTAAATGAGATTGTCTATTTTTGTTATGTTTCTTTTTCTGTTGGCTTGATTACATAATACCCCCAAGTAACCTATTGAACTTAGAATTCAAATGTAAGAGTTTACTTAAGATGCTTTAGTGAGCAACAAGGCAGCTGAACTCATTAAAAAACAAGAGATCCTAAAACAAAACAAATATTCAATGTACAGTCTATAAACAAGTCTGCTGCTCAGTAACTGTGTCAGAGATGGAGAATGACTCTTTTGGTTAAACTGGAGAGTGAAAGACATCACAGTCGTATTTTTTTTATCTGTTTTCAATGGTCTGTGGGGTTTGGCTCCTGTGTATCTGTTAAGTGGTAATTCCAATCTTTGAAAGTCCATTTTCCCCTCCATCTAAGGAAGCTTCCTGTGATCTGAAGCCAAGGAGTGCTGGAAAGAAGTCAAGACTGTTATCACATTTATTGTATAGTGCGTAGAGCTGCAGGGCTGACTATACACTGATTTAAGTCTTATGGGGACAGAAATAGGTTAGAAGAGATGGGGCTAAGGAAAGAACTGAAAAGAACAGATATTTCAAGGAGGGCATTTTCCGCCTAGGAGGTATAAAGGCCTTTTACCTCTTAGAAAGTACTCACAAAATACGCATGTTCAAGTAATATAAGTAACATCCAGTTCAACCATTTTGGTTTTATCAGTATCCAACAAGCAGTACTCCAATCCTGAGGAGTTCTGAACCAAGTCTAAGAAAACTGTTTTCTCCATCAGCCTGTGATTAGATTTATAGGAGGCAGTTACAGGAGACCTGAGCAGAAACAGAATTGAGAGACTGAACTTGTAGGCAAGCATCCATTACAGATGTTTCATTGTGTATTTAAGTACATAGTCAGCTAGGTGCTGGCTAGGTACACAGCTAGAATTTTGTATCAGAGGCAAGCCTTTGATGTCTTAAGATTCAACCAGTGAATTATAATGCCAGCTAAAATAGTGGTTAGGCACTCTCTAAAACAAAATACTGATTCACATGAGAAGTTTATGCAAACGTTCATCTCCTGTGTTACCATTGGTTTGAAAAAAGCCAAGTCAAAACCAAGAAGGGCATGGAAACAAGAAGAAATGCCGATGGGGGCATGCCAATGGAATAATATTTATTTTCTAATCATCAACTTTGGTGTTGGTAAACTTTTGAATTTTAAGATGGAAAATAAACTATTTTCCTTTGAGTGATTTGTTTACTCTGAAGATTTGAATTTTTAAAGGCTTTTCAAATAAGGGTCAGGTTCAATAACACTGTGATTTCCATAATTGCGTGGAATCGCATGGGAGGCCAAAGTTGTGTGGCTGATGTCAGCACCCACAGCATAGAAGATAGCTAATAACATGTCTTAGTAAGAAGGCTTTAAGGTTTAAAGGACAGAAATCAGATTCTACTAGAAGAAGCAGTGAATAATGTCTTACTTGTGCCTTTTGCAAATAGCCAGAGCTACAGATGGTTTCATAGGAGGCTATTTAAGTGGTACCACCTTGCCACCTAAGTCATGGTTTTCTTCCATCGCTGCATTCCCTCTTCCACATGACAGCTTTGTTTTCTGCCTGACCACTTCTGGGGATCTGAGATGCCTTTCAGCTGCTCCCTGTTGTGTCTGATTGTGCACATTGACAAAAAAGTCAATAATACCTTTCCTACTAGTCACAGCACATCTCTGGTATTCTTTCCACTTGGATTGCCTTAAGTCACCAGCTCAGCCTTCAGCCATTCACTGCGATAGGAGATTTGTTGATTGGCTTAAATTTGGTCATGAACTTTGGTAGAGGCAGACTCCCCAGAAGTTATGGGTCTCCAAAGGGGAATTAGAGACTGTTGAGAAAGAAGAGAAAGGGGAGAAGAAAGAGTATACCAATAAAGTAACAAAAATTCACCTATTACACAAGTCTTAACTTCGGTGAGAATTATTGGCATTTATGGTTTTATATTTCAATGTTGTGATTAAATTTCAAAACAAGGAAGATGACTTTATTGGTTGGAGGATTGAAGAAGTGTGTGTCAGCCTCTGACAAATTGTTCGTCATTATTTAATAAATTGAAAGCTAAAGATGATAATACAGTGGTGGCATTTTGAGGACTTCTAGTTGTGCATATCTGTATAAATGTCACTAACTATCTTGAGTGCAAAACCTAAAACTTAAACGCTACTGGGATAGAGAAACCTCAAGTTACATTCACTGTGAGATGATCTACATTTAGTTTGCTTTAACTGTGATAAAGTTGAAGCAGTATCCATGAGTTTATTTTTATAGAATAAGTTAAACGCATTTTATGCTTCTGAAATCATGGGATGTGATTAAGCTCCACAGTTACAATTATGAACACTTCCTAAGAGACCATTAGCAAATGCTTAAATTATCATTTGAAGACCTTTCCTGTTGAGCTGAAATCACTATCACCATTATCTTCAAAACTATGCTCAAAAGATCTGTCTTATTCAGGATTTTTTGATCATGGGCAAAGAGTTTTCTTATCCTAGTTTTATATCAAAATGATCAACTATTATTTAAAAAAAATTTTTTTTAATGTTTTTTATTTATTTCTAGGAGACAGAGAGAGACAGCGTGAGCAGGGGAGGGTCAGAGAGAGAGGGAGTCACAGACTGAAACAGGCTCCAGGCTCTGAGCTGGCAGTCAGCACAGAGCCTGACGCGGGGCTCGAACCCACGAACCGCGAGATCATGACCTAAGCGAAAGTCGGACGCTTAACCGACTAAGCCACCCAGGCGCCCCTATTTTAAAACTGTAGTCAAAATTATTGAATTTTACACCCAGCAGAGAATAAGAACTGCCACCTTCCACGATTCTTAAATAGTTAGAGCAAAACAAAACTTTCTCCTAGCCAGTCATAGCTATATCTTTTCTTACGAATTTAACTTGGGTTTTTAAAGTGCTTTACTAGATTAGTTCCCAAAGGGATTCCAGATAAGACAAATGGAAATATATGGGCTTTAGGAACAATCACGAACTGAGAATAATATGGGAATGCTGAATAGTATCTAAGTGTATTTTTAGCTACTAAGTGCTCAAGTCTTCATAAAGTAGTGATTACTATTATCACCATTTTACGTGTGAGAAAATGAAGCCTATAAACAGGAGATAACATTTCTCAAGATAGTAAGTGGTAGAGAAGGATTGAAGCTCAAAGACTGTGACTTCAGGGATGAAATCCTTTTTACTCCTTTTTATCATGAAAAATTTCATACATACAGAAAATTGAACATGTTGTATAGTAGTGTGTAATTACTCACCACTTGTTAATATTTTGCAATATTTGCTTTGTATATCTATGCATTTGAAAATTTTCTAAGTGTTGGAAATTATAGATGTGACATTTATCCCTATGATCTTCAACATAGGTTTCCTAAGAATGCTATTCTCTTATGTGCCCGCAGTGTCATTATAACAACCTAAGAAAATGAATAATTCTCTAGTTTTGTCTTATGCTCAATCCATATTCAAGTTTCTATCTTTTCCCTCTATATTTTATATCTGGTTTGTTCGAATCAGGATCCCATTACAGTTAATGCCCTGTGTGTCGATGTCAGGGGAAACTGCATTTTAAACCATTAAACAAAACAGTCTTGTGGGTATATCAGATTGTTAGCAGGAAAATTCACAGAACTGCATTTCTAGCATATCTGTACAATTATGGAGCTCTTCTGGAATAAAAAAAAGGTCTGGATATTAATCATAATTCAACCAGTTACTAAGAGATTCATGACCTTGGGCAAGTTGTTTGATCTCTGAAATCCATAATTTTTTTCATTTCATCTGGTAGTTCTGAGGAATAAAGGAAATAATGTAGACTATATGCTTAGCACAGTGGGTCAGTATTTGTGGATACCTATCATAGGTGCATTACCTTGATTAAAAAGTTCATGTGTACATGGGAGGAAATTTTTAGAGTCAACATTTGGTAATTTAAAACCCTGTAGATGATGCAGTGAAGATGGTGCTACTAGACAGTCACGTCAAATACAGGGAGAAAAAAAGAAGAAAGACATTTCTTTCAATTCATACCATGATGACCCACATAGAGTCATGAAGAATGGAAAACTGTTTCCGGTGCTGCCACACTGGGCTCATGTTTTGAATAGACATGATTTCTAATTACAAAATATTTCATCATCGAAGTTTCACCACCTGGCGAATCAAGAAAGTGGACAGCTCTGTAAATCAGACTTAGCAAAGATGTCGATTGGTATGTCATTAAGCACTAATGTTTTCCCCTCTGTCCAAGTGGCAATCCAAAGAATTTTTTTAACCTGTAGAAAAAACACCCTGGCGGGTGGATCACAGTAGCACGAGAAGGAGAAGCCTAGCAGAGTGATGAGTTAGGTAGTCACATGGAAAACAAGGTTTCTTTTTTTTCTCGTGTCTTGTGGAATATTTGGAACACTGTTCTTGTCATGTTTGTAGCCTGAGCTTCCCTGTTGCACAGAAAACAGTGAGCCGTAAATATATGAGAATCTCCAGGATATTCTGCAGACATTTAAAACATATTGTTGGGTAATTTGTCAATGAAAATAAAATTATTTGGCTGGGGAATAAATTGTTTCCTAGAAAAAAAAAAACCCATAGCATAAGTAGATTTTTAGGCAGTCACAGAAGTTCAAGTTATTTGGTCACTCAGTTGTAACTGATGATTCAGCCTGGCCGCAGATTCAAAAGTTAGGGCCTATACCGATATAAACAAAAAAATATGGATTTTAAAGCCAGGCACATATAATCTTCATAAGCACACTGGCTCTAGTAAAAGAAAGGAATTACCTGGTAATAGCAACTTCTAAAAATTCTTCCACATAAAACAAGGTAAAACATGATAAACCTATCTAAAATGTGTAGTTTGTGTATATAAAGTCTTAAAATAGCAAACTTACTGGCTTCACATGAATGTTGTTAAATACTGTGGTTGCTCTTTCCTCAGAGACCCCCAGTATATCATCAAATTGTTACATCTGGCCTTGTCACCGACACTATCAAGCTGTTTGCCCAGACTGTTGGCCAGGACTCCAAAGTTCTTACTAGCTGTTCCTGCCAAGTCAGGGGAGAATTTCACAATCAGGGCAGTGCAAGGCACCTTGTTCTACTAACCGGGGGGTGGGGGAAGACTGACTATTACAGTGATAGAAGAAAGTTGATGTAATTTACAGCGGGTCTTGAATGGAGATGGTTATGCTACCAGCACACTTAGAGCTTAGTCTTGATAATGTTGTCTTGTAGAAGTTTGTTACACAGAATCTGTTGTGTTTTTAATTATAGTTTTTTGAAGAGGCTCTATAATCCTAACAAGTGGCAGAGTTGGGTCTTTTGAGTGTTTTGCTTTTGCATTGTTTTGTTATCAGTAGGGTGAATGCTGGGCAAAATATTTCATTAGGCTCTGTTAGTTTTACAGCTGGCATATTCTTGTTTCACTTACAATTAGCTCGCTTAATTCTAGCAGAACTCTGACAGAGAAAATAAATCGCATGACTTGGAATGAACTCCTGGCTAATAATATAAAGAGTAGCACAAAACTGAAACCATCTTTAAATTTCTTTTTGAAACTTCAAAAATTTTAAAAGAGGAATAACAATCATAAAAAATAAATTATCTTCAGAAACAAGGAAAATGAAACAATAACAGAAAAATCATTAGAAATACTCAATGTGTGTGTGTGTGTGTGTGTGTGTGTGTGTGGTATATCTTTGGGAATTAAAAGTCAATACAAGGAAGAACTCCTACCCTGTTTACAAAGATCTGTGAATTTGAAGTTTGCACTGAAGAATTCTCAAACACAGCCCAGAGAGTCATGGGAAATGTACTAGAAGGGTAAGATGAAAACTAAAAGAATGAGTTAACAAGCCAGAAAGCTGGACTGAAGGACTTGACACATTGACTTCATAATCTTTCTACAAGGAGGAACATGCAGAAAGGCACAGAAGACATTTTTAGACACTGAAATTACTAGAAGGTAGTACAAGATAATCTTAGTATGATCTTGAGGTGGGGAAGAATTTCCAATAGAATCAAAATCAGAACCAATAATCTGACAACCCCCAAATGGTTTTTTTTTAGTTTTTTTAATTTAATTTTTTAATTTCTTTTTTAATGTTTTATTTATTTATTTTTTTTTGAAGGAGAGAGAGAATGCCGGGGAAGGCAGAGAGAGAGGGGGACATAGGATCCAAAGTGGGCTCTTCACTGACAGCAGCAAGGCTATCATGAGGCTTGAACTCACAAGAGGAAACTGCAGACTCATTGTCTGCAACAGGAAATATCAGTAGATTGTATTGTTCATAACTTCTGTAATTTTAATTATTTTTGGTCTAACAGTGAGAGTTTAGTGCAGAAAGCCAAGCTGTGGTTGTGGATTAATTACTTCTGCTTTTCAATTCTGTCAGTATTTTGAACCCTTGTAACTAGGTGCGTACCTTTTGGGTACTTTATTCCTTCTTACCCGTATATCATTATGAAATGTCCTTTTCTATCCCTGGCTATATTCTTCTCCTAAACTCTTCTTTTCTTTATGTTAATTTAGCCATTCCTTCTTGCTCTCAAAATAAATTAAAAAAAAATTTAATTTAGCCATTTTAGCTTTTAGAATATGTATCATGTATATTTCTCTTTACACATGAGATTTTGATGTGGCTTATTAGAGACTATGTATATTTATAAAAACAAATTAGGGGTCTCTGGGTGGCTCAGTCAGGTAAGTGTCTGACTTTGGCTTAGGTCATGATCTCAAAGTTCATGCATTTAAGCCCCATGTCAGGCTCTGTGCTGACAGCTCAGAGCCTGGAGTATGCTTTGGAAATTTACATTTCTATCTAACTCTGCTCCTCCCTCCGCTCACACTCCATCTCTAAAAAAAATGAATAAACGTTAAAAAAAAAAAAACCAAATTATGTGACAGCAATAGTAATAAATTTTGAATCAATCACCAGTTTTTAAATATAATTGTGAGTTCTGTAAGAAAATAAAAAGAAAAAAGAAAAAAAAAGATGCATATAATAAGCAAGATGAGCAGTGTGGAAACAGTTTTTGAAACTGAGTTATGGGTGTATGGGAGTTCCACATGCTATTTCTACATGCTCCCTTTTTCCACTAAAATTTTAAAATCACTGGATGTCTGTGTGGCTCAGTCAGGTAAGTGTCTGACTCTTGATTTCGGCCTTGGGTCATGATCTCATGGTCGTGAGATTGAGACCTGAGTCAGGCTCCATGCTGAGCCTTGGGATTCTCATCCTCTCTCCCTGTCTCTCTCTGTCTCTCTGTCTCTCTCTTTCTTCCCTTGAGCCCCTCCCCTGCTCACTCGCACTATCTCTAAAATAAAAAAATTATAAAGATGCATAATAAATGATACTAATACTAATTGGATTGTAGCAAGTAGAAGAATGTTAAGTAATAAAAGTCAGTAATAGGAAAATGGCTTTTGCATTGAAGAAGCAGAATAAAATCCATCACAAAAGGAAAAGATTTAAGAAAAGATTGTAAAAACTAATTCAAAATAGTTCCCTTTAATGGGAAATTAAAAAATCAATTAATAAAGAGAAAAATAGGATTCGTTCATCAGTAAAATAATGAGGGGTCAAACTGATCCTACTAGGTTAGGAAAAAGTGTAGGTTTTCACTAAGAATAGAACTTAAAGCACAAGGAGAATAATAATATGTAAACAACCTGATTCCTAAAAAATAAATCCTGTCTCCAAAAATAATAAAAATAATAGCATAAATTGTTGATGTTAATTAAACATGACACCTTTTGATCACTCTCTATTTGTCAAAAACTTTGCACACAATATCTGTAATCCTCTCAAACTCTCTGCAAAGACTGGGGGTAGATTGATTCTTAGAGGAAACTCCCTTCTCTATTCCAGTCCAAGGGATTTCTCCAAAGTTCATCTGGTTAATTACAAAATCTGCTCAGAAAAATGTAATTTTTCTCTTTAATTAAGCAAAAAGGTACTTGACAGAAATTTACCTAGACAGGTATACTACTCTCGATATAAACAAAGACATCTTCTGTATCAAAAATAGTTCAACCATTCCATGAATCTAAAGTTTTTCTTTTTTTATCCTTTATTTTGGGCTTAGTCTGATAGCATCAAAGTCAGAAGCATGATTGCAAGATTAACATGGTGACCTCCTCTCCTCTGTGGTATCACAGTTTTAAAGAGTTGGCTTACAGACAAATTGCCATTGCAGACTAGACGTGTGTCTACATCTAGTAGATGTAGCATGTGCTGCACTTCCTCTCTATCATAGTAGAACATTAACAAGTATTTATACTCATTTGCTTCCTAATAGCCCAAGCTTGTCAGTTGTAAGGATTTATTTTTGCACTTGATCTTAGCTGAAAGGTGGAGAAGCGATAATAATAAGGATTTATTTTTGACATCTTCAAGTTTCAAGTTGTTTGGCTTTTCCTTCAGTTCTATTTTTTCCATAGAGTCTAGAATGGTGCTTGTGTTAATGATGTAGTGTTACTCTAATCCCATTTTTCTGATTAGTTGAAATTAAATGTCAGATGGTTCTTTCTTTGTATAGAGACATTAAATCATCTTGCTGTTAAGAGTATACTTCTGTGAATTAAGAAACTATGCATCTGGAAAATGGACTCCTCCTATATGAAGATATAACTTACCAGAAAAAAATGACTGATTTAAAGTATCATAATTATATCTGGAAATGTAGTAGTAACTTTAACATAATTGTAAATTAGTCCTTTTTTATTTTTACCAAATTCTCTCAATATAAAATAATCTGCATATGTGGAGCGACTGTGCTTCCATCATAACTTTTCTAGATCTTAATTTCTTTGTCTTTATCACTCTCTTAGTAACACACACACACACATGCACGCACGAACACATGCACTATTTTGTCTTTTAGAGCTTTGGAAAAACATTCATCATGGTCTTTACGTTATTACTATCTTTCTTTCTAAACTTTAATTATTCATTAAATGTTAGTATTTAAAACTACGGTGGATTTTTTCAAAGATTTTAAAGTACATCAGGATAGTAATCTGAACAATTTTTAAAATGTTTATGTATTTTTGAGAGAGAGTGTAAGCATACACATGAGCTGGGGAAGGGCAGAGAGATGGAGAGAGAATCCCAACAGGCTCCATGCTATTACCACAGAGCCCTACCCAGGGGCTTGAACTCATGAACTGTGAGTGCATGACCTGAGCAGAAATCATGAGTCAGACATTTAACTGACTGAGCCACCCAGGCACTCCATAATCTGAAATTTTAATTCAACCTAAAAACATATAAGCATATTAATATTCTATAGCATTAGAATACAATATGGTTAATCTCCTCAGTGTTTTATGGATGAGATTTCATTTCTTTTATATTACTTGCATAAGACATTTTATTTTCTGCTGTATCTTCAACTAAAGTTGAGTCATTCTGAGATTTTGCTAAACCTATGTGAATTTGTTGTTCGTTCTAAAACGAATATTAAGATACCTCTTTTAGATTAAATCATTATGCCATGATGTCTCTGATATATATTACATAACCTCTTTTTTGATAGCTTTTAAATATCATTTATATTCAAAAGCTGTACAAAAGTAGAAGAAAATGCTGTAGAATGATTTTGTCAGTTGTACTAAATCACTTAAAATATATAGCCATAAGGAACAAATGATCTGGAAATACAATAGTTCAGAGCATCATCTAAGAGCAAGAACTCAATAAGCAGGCGGGGGCAAAAAGAAAAAACAAAAAACAGGGCCAGTTCTGTTCTACATTATTTCAGAAAATATAGAGACAGTCTAGCAAACTGGAAAAATAAAACATTTTCAAGGAGACAAAGATAATACATTTTCAAAATACAAAAGTAGGAATAAAATTTTGACTTGGTGATTTATGTTTTTAAATGGATTCATGTAAAATGTTTCAAAACTGTGTTGGTTTTTGTCTTCTGGGTGCTGTAATCTGTGTCAAAGTCACCGTGACCTGTGAGCATCCTATTATTTTTGTGTGTGTATGATACATCTTGACAGTATTATGCTTATTTTTCAGTACTTTTTTCTCATCATCTGAGTATTTTTCTCCTTTTTGTCTTATTTTTGTCTGCCCATTTACATCTGTATCATTCCTTCTTCAAAATATGTACACATAGGCAAACTCTAATTCATTCACTGTACCACAAAATGTATGTGTATTCCTCTCTTTCAGGTTTTTATAATTTTACTATATATAGTAAATATATATGGTACATGTCCATAAATACCACCTACAGTTGTTTTATATATTTAAAATTTTCTTTGTTTTTCAAATCTAAAAAGTTGCACCTTCTACTTGATTGGCAGCCAGTGTTTTTCATGCTTTTGAGTTTTAGATTTATCTGTCAACATGGACATTCATTTCAGTTTTAATTGGGTATTTGTGTGAGTGTAAGCAGTTAAATATTGGCAAATGTATTTTTGTGTGGAGATACCTCATCACATATATGAGTAAGAGAGTTTTCTAGATTGAATACCTACATATAGAACTGCTAGGCTGGAGGTCACATTCATTTTCAACCTTCTTGGATTAACTACATTGTTCTTGAAGGTGATGTACTAATTAGTCTCCCATGAGCAGTCAAGTCTACTATTTGACTTTCTTCAAAGGCAGTATAATTAACATACACTGTTACATTATTCCAGGTGTATAACATTGTGGTTAAACAGCTCTTTGGCATACTCTGCTCACATAGGTGTTTCCTTCTGTTTTCTCATATCAGGCCTTTTTCTCATATCGGGTTTTAAAAATTTTTGTCAAATTTATGGGGAAAAAGAACACTCTTTTTATATCTAGAGATCCAAAAATCCTAGTGAGGGTAAGCATCTTTGCAAAATTTTTGGCCTTATGGTTTTCTTAGCTTAATTCATTTTTCATCACCGTTAGGTACAGTGGGCTTTTAATTTTAATATTAAATTGCCTGAAAGGTGCTCTATTTAGCTTTTTTCCCTCCTGTTGGACAAAACCTTATTATAGTGTTGTGAAATATAACTATTTTGTGTGTTAGCATATTCTTAAAAAAATGTCTCAGATAAGACAGGCCATATCAGTCTTACATTACACTTTCACATCCATCATAAAAACTGTACCATAGAAGGTGCTCAACAAATACTGGTTAAATTGATAAACACGTACAGTGTTTTTTATTATTCTAAAGGCCATTGATCAAACAACCAAACTTCTACACATTCAGGATAAGATGCATATGACACTTTTTTTTTTTTTAATGTTTTATTTATTTCTGAGAAAGAGATAGAGACAACGTGAGCAAGGGAGGAGCAGACAGAGATGGAGACACAGACTTCAAAACAGGCTCCAGGCTCTGAGCTAACTGTCAGCACAGAGCCCGAGGTGGGGCTTGAACCCACGAACTGCGAAATCATGACCTGAGCAGAAGTTGGACGCTCAACCAACAGCCACCCAGGTGCCCCTAGGTGCAGGTAACACTTCTTATCTGTCCTGTGGCTCACATAGACCTTGACAAATAAAAGGCCTTTAATATACTCATTGCAGTGTCCCCTCCTCAAATTTTCTTTTTTTAAAAAATTTTTTAAATGTCTGTTTATATTTGAGAAAGAGAGGGAATGAGAGAGATAAAGCACACAAGCAGGAGAGGGGTGGAGATGGGCAGAGAGAGGTAGAGACAGAATCTGAAGCAGGTTCCAGGCTCCGAGCCATCAGCACAGAGCGCCCCTCAAATTTTCTTTTAGTAATAGTGGCCTTGGATTTGGGCTGATATTCACACTAAAAACCCGTGTCTTCATGCAGCCTAAAGTTTACTGAGCCCTAAGAAAGACTGTAGCTCAGAAGCAACAATATAGCAATAACATAGCTGAGTTCTCCTGACTCCCAGGCATGGTGTCCGATGCCCTTGTAACACTTGTGGAATGTGTGCTCAGAGATACGAGGCTAAGTGGAGAAGACAATCTATTGAGGAAAATCATCAGATCTGGGGTCGCTTCAACTTTTATATAATGCTGGTGACCTGCCATCCTCAAATGAATGAACAGGACTATTGTCCCTTCTCCAATTGCAGTTGAATCTCATCCATATTGATTATTCAGTCCTTGACAAATAGGGTCAAGAATGTGGCATGGTTGCTTAGTTTAGTACATTGTCCTCAGTCAGACTCTGATTTATCTTGTATTTAAATATAGGTGTACTGGAAAAAGTTAAGGCAAAAAAATGTTTAAATAAAGAAAATATAAAGGTATACTCTGTTTAATACTATGAGTTCCCATTACAAGGAAAATTCAACCAGAGGTTAAATAATCTTATCCCTGACCAAGTGAGTCACAATTATTTGTAGCCTTGAAAAGATGTTTTTAAGTTTATTTATATATTTTGAGAATGACCGGGTAAATGGGAAAGGGGCAGAGAGAGGGAGACAGAGGATCCAAAGCAGGCTCTGTGCTGTCAGCACAGAGGTTGCAGGGCTCAAACCCAGGAACCATGAGGTGATGACCTGAGCTGAAACCCAAGAGTGCAACACTTAACCAACTAAGTCATCCAGGTGTCCCTATTTGTAGCTTTTATAAAGGTTTGGACAGAGGCATTGGCCTGCATGTGCAACTTTTTCTAAGCTAGGTTTATGCCTTGATCCCATTCCATGATTCAATACAAAAGTTCCCTAAATCCCAATTTCCTCTAGCGTATTAGGGCTAGTGTTGAATGAAACACCAAGAAGTGTTTGCTTCTGAGTACCTATGGCATGAGTGTAACTCAAATGTGTTATGCCAGACTTCTAGTTTCCAGTCCACCATATGAGTGCCTTTGAAGCATTCAATCCATCCTAACAAGTAAAAGGCTGAACTAACTGGAAAATCGACAACTCTTCTTAGGTCTGCTGAAGTGAGGTTACAGGGCAAACCTCTGTTCCTAATGACTGAGAGACAAGTGGTTATGGAAAATCATAACAGATTAGAAGTCCATGAGCAGGAAAACGTCTGTGAAAACCAGTACCAGGGTGGAGAAAGCCTGAGCTGTAATTGATGAATTGCTTGAAGGCTCATTGCGGACGTCAGAGTTAAAACTCCAGATCTCCCATACTTTTGTGAGCTTTGTCTCCTAGAGCTTTATATGTGCTCAAAGTGAATGTCAGAAAACAATCCTCTTGGCAGGGGGAGGAAAAGAGTCACTTTTGGAATGTCACAGTATTCTGTTTCTAACAAACACCTGCTCTCAAGAGAAGCTGTTTTACTAGAGTCTTAATTTATTGAGTTTTGTCGCAGCCTAGCCTTCCTGGAGAAAGGGGGAATGCCTGACTCTGTCTCCTGGACTGAGAAGCACTTGTGCTAAAAGACTGAAAATTAATCATAGGACGTAAAACTCATCCTCTCCCATCATATCTTGAGGCCACATTACTAACAGTCTATTTAGTAGAGTTTCTTTTACCCAGTTTATTATGCTAGCTTTCAACAAAAAATTACAAGACAGATTAATAGTAAAAAAAAAAAAAAAAAAAAAAAAAAACCACACAGGTTAGGGGTGCCTGGGTGGCATAGTTGGTTAAGTGTCCAACTCTTGGTTTCAGCTCAGGTCATGATCTCCGGGTTCTAGAGACTGAGCACCCCCCCCCCCCCCGCCCCTTCCCTGCTCCCATGTGTTCTCTTTCTTTCTCTCTCTCAAAATAAATCAAAGTGTTTTTAAAAACTACAGTTGAAAGAGACAGGAGAAAGACCAGAACAAGGATTTGATATGACAGGGATTTGGAAATTATCAGACCTTGACTTTAGATCAACTATCATTAGTATGATAAGGGCTCTAAGAGGCAAGTAAGAAACATGAAAGAATGGATTAGAATGTAAGTGAAGAAATGGCAATTCTAAAAAAGAATCAAGTATATTGTGTATTAAGTGCCCCAGAAGATGATCAGTAAAGCATATTCTGCTTCTGGTTGCCATTCAGTTTGATTGTGTTTTAAGACTTCCAACATTCCCTTTTTGCATATCATGGGGCAAATCACTGAATTTACATTGTGGCTATATCATGGCCACAGTCTCCATTTTCCATATCAAATTCCTTGAACTGATGTTTATGTTGTATCCCATATACATTTACACCTAGTAATTTTCCCAAGTGTACAGAACAGGTGATAATGATATACTGTAGGTCATTACCTTAACAGACAAGATCCGCATTTACAGAAATACAGAATATCAGCTACCAGCTTTCAGGAACAGTATGTTCAGTTCAGTGCAAAGCTAGGTAAATCAAAACAAAAACAAAAAACACAAAACACAGAGTCCAGATGGTAACTCTCAAGTGCAGTTACTCAGGCAGATCCTCAGTTAGGATCACTATTATCATCATCAAGAGATACTTGTTGATGTCTTTCCTTCAAAACATCCAAAGAGACTTCTAGGGTAAATCTAAAAATCAAAGATACTTGCCAGAACAAAACAAATCCAGAGTTTTTGTCTAGCAATTGCCATAAATTGGCCTACTTTTGAAAGGAACAACTAGGGAAATGGCTCCTGTGGTCTGAGATGCTGTCTTTAAGACATGATTACCATCTTAAATGATCACTTATCTTTTGAAGAGAGTTTCCCGTTAGTTTGTGTGTTTGTTGGTTAAGATTTCATTTACTACCTGGTTTAATCCAGGCTCAGCCAGCCAGGGTGGGATCTCTAATTCAGGCACCCACTCATCCACATGGCAAGAATAGCTTCCTTTGTGTACAAACACAGACTTTTAGAAAAAGGAATGGGACAATTTCAGCAACTAGACACTGAAATTGCTGTGCATAGAGGCAATCCTTGTTGGACGATACAAAATGAACATACCATCTAGCCATCATTCGCTTAGGAATGCACAAAGTTCAGAAGAATTAATTCAGCAATACTATTTTATTTATTTTTATGGAGATGTGGTTGACATAATGTCACATTAGTTTTAGGTGTACAACATAGTGATTCAATGAGTTTACGTGATGTGCTCTTAAGTATAGTTACCACTTGACTCCGTACAAGGCAACTGAATACCATTGACTATACTCCCAATCCTGTGCCTTTTATTCCCATGACTTACTTGTTTCATAACTGGAAATCGGTACCGCCAACTTGGCTTAACCCATTTTCCCCATGTCTCCATCCCCTTTCCTCTGGCAACCATCACTTTGTTCTTTACTTAGGGATTTATTTCTACTTTTTGTTTGTTTGCTCATTCATTTGTTTTTAAGATTCAACGTGTAAGTGAAAGTATATGGTGTTTATTTCTCTGCGATACTTTTTCACTTAGAACGGTACCCTCTAGTTCCATCCATGTCGTCACAAATGGCAAGATTTCATAGTTTTTTAATAGTTGTGTAGTCTTCTATTTTATATATGTATGTATATATATGCATATATACATATCCCACATATTTTTTGTCCATTCATCTATGGATGGACACTTGAGTTGCTTGCTTCCATACATTGGCTATTTTAAATATCTCTGCAGTAAACATAGGGGTGCATATATATTTTCAAATTAGTGTTCAAGTCATTTCTTTAGACACATAAAGGGACATAAATCCATAAGATTTGATACTTTTTAGTGAAATGTATACATTGGTTGAATAAAATATAATCTGGGACCAAATTGATAACCATTCTGTTTCAAATATTTTACAGTATTCTTAGCTAGTGCTTCCTTTCTAGGATAAGTGAAGCCAAAGTCCAAAAAGACGCAGACATTTCTATTCTGGTCAGAGTTCATTTGAAGCCACTTGTTGCTACTGATGAGAGTCCTCAAGACCTTGCTGCTAGCTCTGGTCAGCTCTTATCTCTGGGAAATCTCACACATCTTCCTTTCTTGCTGCTATACTGTAGACTATTTTATGACATTAGCAGGTTCATGATGTAGTGAACAGGTATGTAGTTATTCCACACAATGTTTCAGAGTGTGAGCACTTCCTGGCTCACTTGTTTGAGATACACATTTCACTAACATCTAAGATTCAAGCAAAGTCATCAGGTGTTGCCTCCCAATTCATTTTTGAGCCTGTAGTTGAATTTTTCTGTTGAGTAGCCACATGGACTCACTTTCATTCTCTCTTAGAACTCCTATAGTGTTTCCATAAGTACACTGCCCACACAGTTGTATTCTTAGTTGTACAGTCATCTAGGGTACATGTGCCTGACCACATGGTGGGATAACTGGCCACTGCCCATGAGCCCATAAAAATAAAACCTGTACTTCAGTAAGAGCTCAGTTGTTATGAACTGCCAGACACACTCACCTCAAATCTGCCTGTTGCTTATCCTTCCACTTGGCCTCAGCAACTCTTTTTATCAAATTCAAGAAAAACGTGGATAGATTTCCAGATGGTGTCATATGTCTCAAATCAGGAACTTCAATTAGACACAAGAAAGTTTGTTATCCTTTAATAGGAGAAAAATCTGATGGTTTAGGAGCTGACAGTTCTGGGAATTCTGTCAGTTCTCCCTAACCAATTCTCCCTCGACCTGAACCCCCACAGACCAGAGCCCCTGCCGGGAACATGTTCCTATATGTATATTTTTTCCATTTTATCAGTAAACTCTGCTGAATAGGAATATCTTTCTGATATTACAACATAACAGGCATTTCAGTTCTCAGAATAATTTTTTGTCTCTCAGTGGTGGGAGATCTACACCAAAACCCACTAGTTGGGTATTATTTATTCTTGAAAGGATGTATCTAGCTACAGTGTCAGGCACTTTGGGAATCTTCTAGTGCAGGGGTCACTTCTGGGGAAGAGTGTTACATACACTTTTTCCAGGGACCTTAATTACTGTAAGTACATGAAGCAGACACTGGCTCACCTTCCCAAGCTAGTGTGATAAAAACCTCAGACTGTTAACACCAGTAATGGAAGAAGATATTGAATGTAGGTTGTGGGGAGGGAGTCATATTTTTTAATTATCCTTGAAATGGATGGGGAAATTTATGATAACACCATATGAAAATATTTACTTTGTGGATACATTTGCATACTTTAATGCCATTTAGTCCTTCATATACACCTTTCTATACATATTTGATCTTTAATAAAACAACAGACATACATTTCCATTCGCTATGAAGTCACTAACAACCATCCTTCATACAAAGAGAGATGCTCCAAGCACCTGTTTAATGGAGAGACTCACATCTCAGTAGTCATTTTAGCACTCTCTGGATAGCTGTCCTGACACTCATCCACAGGCAAAGTTAATTCCTTCTCGATTTAGTAATGTTCTCACCTGAATGCTTCCAATGTAACCACCAATGATGTTAATCACCACTGCATTATATAAAATGAGAGAAAAGAGAGAAGTAATTATTACATGATTTATATATGTGTATGTGTAATACTCAGTGTGCGCATCTCTGTGTTCAGTATTTTAGCCCAGAGACTTTGAATTAGGGAAAAGCCATAGCTGCTTTTCTCTGTCCACATTTCGTTTTTTGTTTTGTTTTGTTTATTTTTTTATGTTTGTTTATTTTTGAGAGACAGAGACAGAGCACAAGCCAGGGAGGGACAGAGAGAGAAGGAGACACAGAATCTGAAGCAGGCTCCAGGCTCTGGGCTGTCAGCACAGAGCTCAAAGTGGGGCTTGAACTCATAAGCCATGAGATCATGACCTGAGCCGAAGTTGGACATTTAATGAACTGAGCCACTCAGGCTCCCCTGTCCACATCTTTTTATTTGAGGCAGGAAGGATTTGCAACTCCTGGGCCTGTTCATGCTACCTTCAAACCCACCAGAAGTTTAAAATGACCTACAGCTCCTTCTTCTCCTACCAGGGAAAAGATAGAGCCTTCATTTCCTACCACATACCTTTTCCATTCCTATATCATTTGGTGGTATAATGATTTTATCGTTAAATGATCATGATTATTTTGAACATCTCCAGTAACTGACAAGTCTTCTAAAAGCCTAGGAAATAAAATGCTTGAAAGCATGTGAAATGTGTACAACTGTCCTGAGAAGGAAAGGTTATAAAACAGGATTTGAAAAACTTTGTTGTCAAGATCTTTCAAAGATCCTCCTTTAAAAAGGACTCTTGGTGATGTTGTTGATAGCTGCAGCAGGCCGGGAAGCAGACGATTTCAAAATATTTGTGTTCTGACCACAGATTTTGGAGGAACTCCACAATTTCCTTTTAAAACACTAAGAATGCCTGTATGGGAATAAAAAGAGAATATGGTCATCTGGGAAAAATCAGCCTCAGCCAAATGCAGAAGAGGGACGACTGAAAGTAGGTCACTTGACTAATAGCTTGAGGGGCAACCTGTATTTTTTTCCTCCTCTTTTAGAATAAGAAGGAATGAAGAATCCCAGCTGAACATGTGCTTAAGTAAATAAAACAAATGAAATTTACCTCTTGGCTCGTGGGTATCTGATCTTTATTATGTTGGCAAAACACAAACACTGTCTTCTACCATTGCTGTCTTTTCCCCATTCTGATCTAAATGCACAGTGTACAATTGAAGGACATGGACATCATATTAATTTTAAATTGATGGGACCACCGTTCTCTAGACAGTATAAGAAATTCTTTAGGGATTCCTTTAGATGGATTATACTGAACCGTTACTTGATCAAGAGACTAATAGGACTTTTTTTAAGTTCCAAAATCAAATATTAAAACATAGAAATCTCCAGAATAAATTTTATGCTAACATTATTTTAAAATTTTATTTTGTCTTTTTTTTTTTTAAAGTTTATGTATTTATTTTGGGACGGAGAAAGCAGAGGAGGGGCAGACGGAGAGAGAAAAAGAGAGACAGAGAGAGACAATCTCAAGCAGTATCCACACTGTCAGAACAGAGCCCAGTGCGGGGCTTGAACCCACAATTCTGAAATGATGACATGAGCAGAAATCAAGAGTCCGACAATTAACCGACTGAGCCACCCAGGTGACCCATTAATATTTTAGTTTAATTTGTAGGTCTGTGTGGTAAGAATGTGTAGTCTGTGCAGGGGCCGAGAGGCTCTTTAAAAGGAAACTTCTTTTTATTATTATTATTAAAACCATCTTTCTACTCACTGTGCTCTTAGGGAAATATTTTGCAAACAAAATTCTAGAAAACATAGTAGGAAATCAAGACAGAGTTTACGTGCAAGTTAATTGAGCTTAAAAAAAAAAAATAAGTACAGTAACCAGCTTGTGAGTCCTTCGAGAACAGAATAATGAGACCTGGATTTAAAGATTTCTCAACTCCGAGACACTGCTTCTTGATATTTAGGGGCAAACCAGTTCTCTTAAGTCAAATCACTGTTTTGTTAAGAGCAATCTCTCTCTCTCTCTCTCTCTTTTTTTCTTAAGACTTGACCATAGCCCACCTGGAAGGCGGTGTGAGTCACAGGTCAGAAAGAAGTCAGAAAACCTTTGGCAAGATGATTTCTAGGTACTTAAACTGGTCAGCGTCCCTCAAAACATCCACAGCTGCTGTTTTAGTTATAATTGAGGGCTTCCACTTTAGAAAACTGGATGGAGAATCACTCATTGCCTTTGATTTTAATTAATTTCCCTCCAGCTCACCCAGGCCTTACTATATGATTCTCTCTTTTAATTTAACAAAAATCAAATAGCAAGTAGGTTAAAAAACACAATGCAAACCAAACGTAAGACTCACAGTTACCATTATTTCTTATACTGTACCGTTAATTATTGCTTTACACGGCCCATGTAAGCCCCATATATGAGTACGAACTACATTTTGTGATACTTTTGTATAGAATTGATTATGAAGGGAATTTTAGATGTATTTCATTTTTTTAAATGCAGACAGGATTTCAGATTCACCACTGACTAATATACAGGAAGATTATTTATTTTAGTAATTATATAAATATATAAGTAATTTTGAAACCCTTAGTGAGCATGAAGTGTCTATTGCATGATGTGCTGGTGTCAGAGATACAAACATTATCTGTGTCCCCCAAAGCATCATATTTACTACTTTCTACAAGAACATTTTGAAAGCAAGTACGCTGTAATTCTCACCCTGCCACCCACTTACATCCCATACAGAGTATATATTCCACTCA
The DNA here is from genome assembly GCF_003009895.1 of Hyaena hyaena. NCBI lineage: Eukaryota > Metazoa > Chordata > Mammalia > Carnivora > Hyaenidae > Hyaena > Hyaena hyaena. The sequence goes on from NW_024080747.1 coordinate 2,877,071, forward strand.
AATTTCTTGTAGGATTTTTTCTCAGCAAATGTCCCACTGTCTCAGCCTATAAGACTTAGAGTAAATCGATGTGTTTGTGTGCTATGTGCTGTGTCTGTGCATTTTTATCCATGTATTTACATATGTGTGTGTAATTGTGCATGTTAACGATGTGCAGGTACATTTAAAATGCTCCTAACACCAACATGTTTTCCAGAGGACTCAAATTTTTAAAAATGACCTATTCGCCAAGGTTGTGATTAGCCCTGGTAGAAATGGATAGACTGAAAGGAGAGGTAGGATCTCCTCTTTCTCTTAAATCTTACGTGCACTCCTCATCTTGTGTATAGCAGTGCGTGCAAGTGTGTGTACTCATACAAACAACAGTCCTGTAAATGGCTTCAGTTCTCACACACCACAGCTTTCTTATCCAACCACTGAAACTAACTAAATACTTCTTCTTGTAAATAAAAAAAAATTAAGATCTTCCTTTGGTGTCATTTTTACCCTGTGTTAGATTGTAAATTCAATACGTAAGAGAGAAAGATATCTTAAAGTCGGGAGTAGTCCTGTAAATGATGCTAACTGTGGTTATGTGTATATAACCTTGTGTGTAAAATGTTATCACACACATGTGTAACACCCAATATATTGGTGTTCTTAATTACACCAAAGGAAGCATGTAATTGAATTTATGTTAAAAGCTAGAGTATGACTCTAGTGAATAATTTCCCTAAAACCCGAATGTTTATGGAGTCTCTCTTGGTTCTAGATATGATTTTTTGGCCTTTTTCATTTCAAAGGTGCTCTACTGTTCCTAATACACAGCAGCAGTTTAAATGAGCACCATGTAAGCAAGACATATGTGCCATTTCTATAAAGAGATGTGTATTTAAATGTTGGAACTATAAATAACCTTTTGTAAAGGTGTGTGACCCATCTTTTTGTCTGGCTGTAAGGGTTAGAACTGAAAAGTGACTGTTCTTTCAATTCCAAAATATTCTAGTCAGTGTTAGCCACCTAAGGAGTTTGGGTTGTACATCTAAAACATAGCTTCTGGCTTAACGAAAGAAATAAAAATAATGTGTGGTTTTTTACACCTTGGCTAGAAGAATTTGGTAAAGAGTATTCACATTTTTTAGAGTTGCATTTTTAGATACGTTATTATGTAAGCATATTTTAGTTTCTTCTTAAATTGTTTTGAGAGAAGCACTCACTGGCCCCTCTTGATGTTTTCCTAAGGCTTTTACCTCTTCTTTACTCACTTCTCACTGACTCTTGCTCTTAGAAATGAATCTGCTTATAGGCAACAAGGGTTTTGCACTGTTTGTCATGCATACATTGTAGAGAGACTTCCCCCTTCCATGGAATCCAACCGGGGTCCAATAATAAAAGTGGACAGGTGAACAAATATGCCTATATTACATTAGCAAGACCACTTGGCTAAAAGACCCTAGACTTTATCAGCAGTAAGCATGGTGTTTCAGTTGCTAAACAGTGTATCATAGTTTTTATAACCTATGTTGTGAAAATGAGTGTTAATCGTTAGGACTCTTTTGAGATTCTCAGCAGTTTATTTCGGTACAACACACACATTGTGGAAAATTTTAGTAGAAAAGGCATGGGGGTGATTCTATATATATAAGTAAAAAGGAGTTCAATAGGAGTTGTTAGTGAATGATAAACCAGACACAGTTTCTCAGAATTTTGGAAAGTTCGACAAAAGCTAAAGAACTTTTCAAACAATCCATATCATACTTACATAATTAGGTGAACTATTTTGAAGTGCTTATGGATCAGTTGAATTGTATTAGTGGATCTTTCTGAAGAAACACTGGCATAGGTACAGGAATGTAAAGAAAGAAAACACAAAGCATGTTTAGATGATAATGAGTAAATTAAATTAGAGAGCTAATTATGTGTAGGGAATAAGGAGGAGAAATTGGAAAGCAGAATATAGGTTGAAAATGATGAGACCTGACTGCCAAATGAATATTTTAGGGATTATTCTTCAAAGCATGAAAAATAATTAAAAGCTTTCAAACAAGAACAAAATATGGCCAAATGAGATTATTTCGTGCAAGTGGGAATAATGTTGAATCTCCATCAATCTCAAGTATAAGCTGTCCTAAAGCATGAAAAATGGATCGTTTGAATAGTAAAATCTCGAAAACTTTCTTCTGCATAGAGATAATAATTAGGAGAGTGGAAGGAGAGGATTACTGGAGGAGACAAATAGGAATCTACATGTTTGTTCCATTTCTGAAGGTAAATGATGAGGTCATTTCGTGTAAGTCACTCAGATCCTGGTAGCTTGTATTCAGCTTTAATAACTCCATAATTTTTTCCATTATTGAGTATAATGTTACCTGTGGGTCTGTCATATATGGACTTTAGTATGTTGAGGTGTTTTCCTTCTATACCCAATTTGTTGATGGTTTGTATCATGAAAGGACATTGTGATTGTCAAAAGCTTTTTCTGCATCTTTTTGACAAAGTCATGTGATTTTTATCTTTCATTCTACTAATGTGATGCCTTGCATTTATTGATTTGCATATGTTGAACCATCCCAGGGATAAATCCTATTTGGCCATGGTTTATAATCCTTTGGATGTGTTCCTGAATCTAGTGTGTCTAAAATTTTGTTGAGAATTTTTGCATCTATACTCATAGGGGATTACAGTTTTCTTAAAGTGTCTTTATCTGGCATCAGTATCATCATAATGCTGGCCTCAGAGAATGTTTAGAAGTATTTTTTCCTCTTCAAGTTTTTGGAAGAGTTTGAGAAGTGTTAGTATTAATTCTTCTATAACTGTTTAGCAGAATTCACCAGTGAAGCCATCTGGTTCTGGGGTTTTCTGTGTAGGAAGGTTTTTAGTTATTGATTTAATCTCTTTACTCATTATTGGTCTGTTTAGATTTTCTATTTCTTAATGATTCATTCTTGATAGGTTGTGTGTTTCTAGAAGTTTATTCATTTCTTCTAGGTTTTCTAATTTGTTGGTATGTAATTGTTCATAGTCTCATGTGATCCTGTGTATGGCTGTTGTATCATTGTAATATCTCTTTTATTTCTAAGCTTATATATTTGAGTCTTCTCAGGTTTTTTTTTTTCCCTTAGTTTAGCTGAAATTTTCTCAATTTTGTTTATCTTTTTGAAAAATCACCTCTTAATTTTTTTTATTCTATTTTTTTCTGGTCTCTGTTTCATTTATTGCTACTCTGATATTTCTCTTTGCCTTTTTCCTGATAACTTTGGGCTTAATTAACTCCTCATTTTCTAATTCTTTGAGGTGTAAAATTACGTTGTTTGAAATCTTTGTAATTTCTTGATGCATGCATTTATTGCTGTTGACTTTCAGAGCTGTTTTTACAGCATCCCATAGGTTTTGATGTATTGTGGTTCCATTTCCACTTGTTTGAAGATTAAAAAATGTTTTTTTCCTTCTGACTTCTTCTTTGAAATCAAAGTTGTTCAAAACTGTGTTGTTTGTTTTCCACATATTTTTAGATGTTCCAGCTTTCTTCTTGTTGTTGATTTCTGTTTCATACCACTGTGGCCAGAAAAGACAGTTGGTATGATTTCAATCTTCTTGAATTTGCTGAGACTTACTTTGTGTCCTGTTATATGATCTATCCTGGAGACTGTTCCATGTGCACTTCAGAAGACTGTGTATTCTGTTGCTGTTGGATGGAATGTTCTATACATGTCAGTTAAGTCCATTTGGTCTGAATATGCTTCAATTCCAGTGTTTCCTTGTTGATGTTCTGCCTCTAATAGCAGGAACAAAACAAAGATGCCCAGTTCGACCACTCTTGTTCAGTATTGTACTCGGAGTCGATCTTGGACCAATCAGGGAAAGCATCCAAATCAGAAAAAGAAGAAGTAAATGGTAATTTTTTGCAGATGATATGATTTTGATTTGCTTGTGCAATGACATAAACAAGATTCCAGTTTTTTTATAGGTTCCTGGTCTGTCAACCTCTGTATGTCAGCATTGTCTCCCCTCTTAGTCATGGGATGAACACTAACTTTAAGAACCCCATCCTTAGGGAAGCCTGGGTGGCTCAATTGGTAGAGCATGTGACTCTTGATCTCCAGAGTCTCAAGCCCCACATTGTGCATATAGCTTACTTAAAAAAAAAATCACATCCTTGCATCATAGCATCTCACTTGGGGAGGAAAGAAGTTAGGGATATTCTCTTGACTTCATTCTGTCCTTTCATTTTTCCCAAAAGCTCTTTTCCAGGAGACTTCTTCTTACATTTCACTGATGAGGAATGAGATTAAGCTCCACTCTTAGGGCTGCTCATGCCACCATAACCATCTTGTGCCCTAGAGTTAGGCACATTCATTCAAACAAAAGTAGGTTTTTTGTGGCTAGAAAGAAGAGAGAATGACTGCTGGGTGAACAAAGTATTTGGCACTTTTGACTGTTAATATATGTAGTTTTCTTCAAATCATTAAGAATGCATTAAATACCTTGTGTTCCACTGGCTTGGATATTAAAATGAGATAAACTGTACTCCCTCTGCCTAAGGAGCACAAAATATTTTGGTGCGTTTAGAAAAATAAACAGAGTTGACTGTGATAAATTTATTTTAAAAAGTGATAATAGAGAGGTGAGTGGGAGTGAGAAAAAAGGGAGTCACACTGACAAAGGAGAGGGAAATAAACTGTCATTTACTGAACTGCTACTCTGTGCCGACTTCATAAATGTATGTTGAGTAAATTTGTTGAATGAAAAACAATTTTAACACAGAAAGACAAACTGGAAAGCTGAGCTAATTAATAAACCTAAGTGTAGAACTCATGACTATAGACCCAACCCCAGTATACCTTTCATTAGATATTCATTCATATTCTTTAAAAATTGCAGTCAGTCAGTTGAATGTCCAGCTCTTGATTTCTGCTCAGGTCATGATCTCATGGTTCATGGGGTCGAGCCCGGCAACAGGCTCTGAGCTTACAACATGGAGCCTTCCTGGGATTCTTTCTCCCTCTCTCTTTCTCCCCCCATCCCCCAACACGTGTGTGTGTGTGTGTGTGTGTGTGTGTCTGTGTCTGTGTGTCTGTGTGCTCTCTCCCTTAAAATAAAGTCATAAACATTTCTTTTAAATAGCATTGTAAAGTCTGATCTGGTTGCCTAAACTAGTTGCCATCCTCCCTTAAAAGAAAAAAGTGGGGACATTCTACTTTACATACAAACATTTTCAAAAGAATTAATCTTTTGGATCAGGTCAAATTGGAGCTCATCTAATTGGGTTGCATCCAGTAAATCAGCCAACCAAATGCAACACTGTGGCTCATAATCTCCCGTTGGGATAATTAAAGGAGGCTGTACTCTCAGTGATGGGACTTCATTGACAAGGAGGAGGAAAGAAACATAGTCTCATAATAAAATGTCTTGTGGTTGTCTGCAGTTCGTCTCAGAAATACCCCACCGAAGGGCTACTTTTAAAGAAATGAAGAAAATGCTATGTTAATTGGAAGAGCTGTTTTGTCATGCCAATTACAACACAGTATGTTTATTCTTAGTGTATAATATTCACCAGACTTCCTAAGTCCCACAGAACAGTTCTGAAGAAGGAGAAAAGATCCAATCCTAATTAGAAGCGGGTTGATCAGAGGAATTTACTTAAGGGGGATTAACTATCCATTCAGAAACAAAGGGCCAAATTCTTACTCCTTCTCAGCTTCAAAAGGAGCTCCCAGCAAATAAAACAAGCAAGTGAAGAAGAGAGAAATGGATCCTGGCTCCATTTCTCAATCTTCTGAAGGCACAGAAAGAACATGCGATGGCCTCAGGCAAGATCATTGCAATCGGTGACTTGCAACCATGAAGCAGCAAGAGTGGGTATTACACTTTCAGCTTATCTAAAGAGTTTAAATTAAAATGTTGCTTTGGAGCAAAACCTTCTAAATGGCAAACACTTATAATACTTTTTCTAAGTCACTGACAATATATATATTAATATATATATTATGTACTACTATAATAATAATTATATATGTCCAATCTTCTGGAATTCTCACAGTATTTTTTAAATTTTTTTAATGTTTATTTATTTTTGAGAAAGAGAAAGAGAGAGAACAGATGAACCCAAAGCAGGCTTCAGGCTCTGAGCTGTTAGCCCAGAGCCTGATGTGGGCCTCAAACCCACAAACTATGAGACCATGACCGGAGTCGAAGTCAGATACTTAGCCGACTGAGCCACCGGGGTGCCCCTCAGAGTATTTTTGATGTTATAGTACAATATTACATTGTTAGCTATTATAATTGCATTCCACTGTGTTAAAAGAAGTATAGTAACTTGGAAAACAGTGCCTACTAGTCATTTGATGTTTGACATTTTAGAGTAGATGTTTTAACCTCATGTAATTCATAACTATTGTTTTTTTTTTTATATTTTTATTTATTTCTAGGAGAGATAGAGACAGCGTGAGCAAGGGAGGGTCAGAGAGAGAGGGAGAAACAGACTCTGAAACAGGTTCCAGGCTCTGAGCTGGCAGTCAGCACAGAGCCCGACGCGGGGCTCGAACCCACGAACCGCGAGATCATGACCTAAGCGAAAGTCGGATGCTTAACCAACTAAGCCACCCAGGCTCCCCAATTCATAACTATTGTTAAATTAACATGATGGAAATAAATTTTCACTTGTAAAAGTGAAACAGTTTTGTTACAGAAAAGCTACATAGTAACTAAGAAAAAACAGCAGGTTTTAAAAGAGTTGATTCCAAGTAGTATGTTGCCTTCATTGACAAAAATATTCGTTATGTGGAAGAAATAATAACTATGGTTGCTTTTATTTTTTTATTTATTTTTTTAAAAACTTTTTAAAAATGTTTTTATTTATTTTTGAGAGAAAGATAGAGACAGCATGAGCAGGGGAGTGTTGAGAGAGAGGGAGGCACAGCATCTGAAGACAGGCTACAGGCTATGAACTAGCTGTGAGCACAGAGCCCGATGTGGGGCTGAACCCACCAACTGTGAGATCATGACCTGAGCTGAAGTTGGGACATTTAACTGACTGAGCCACCCAGGCGCCCCAGCTATGGTTCCTTTTAAATCAAAATAGACTTAATAATATTAAAAGCTTCTTGGATTATTTACATTTCTCTTATGCAAGGAAAAAAATTATGAACAAATTAACCCTCAATTTAAGAGTAAGGAAAAATGTTCTATTAAGTTCTTTGCTACATTTTCAAAATTCTCAGGTCTTCCTCTGAAGAGAGGTAATACATAAATTTTAGACTTAGGACAAGTGATAGAGAATATATTTCAAATTAGTTCTTCACTTGAGAAGAATTTTTTCCCTTGAAGAAATTCTTACCGTTGAGTGTCATAAATAATTGTTACTATAAACACCTGCACTATTTTCAGGCTCCTGTGTAAATATAAGATAGTAAGTTTGCTTTCATAACAAAATTGGTTTGAGATGAAACCCTTGCTAACCTTATTTGTGGCTGAAAAATAAAGAGGCATCACTTCAAAATTATAAAAGAAAATTAAAGACTTTAAAAAATAGGATACCATTTTCCCATTTAATAGGACAGATGGTTTTCATTCGTTTAAAAAAATATGGGGAAGTAATAACTGCCTTTAGTGGGGAAAAAGTTAACATTACAGATAGGTACTACATAAAGATTACAAATCCTCTATCCTAAATTCAGACTACTTCTCAGGGCTATGTTTTCTTCTCTATTCCTCCAGACTTTCCAGGAGAATCATGCTACAAATAATGTTTAGGAACTCTCTGTGATACCTGAAATATCTTGTAAATCTCACAGTTAAAGCATTTATTTTAGGGACTAAGTGTAAATTGGTAAGGTGATAATATGACTTATCCAGCTAAGTCCGTGCTTCTTCCTTTACCGAAATTCTGTAAAAAAAAAAAAAAAAACAAAACAAAAACAAAAGCCTCTATGAATTTTTAGGCTACTTATATGGATCATGCCTAGAAATGAAATCCCTTGAGGTTGAAGCAATAACGAGTCCCCTTTGCTTTATAATATCCAGGGAAAAAGTTCTTTGCCAGTTGGTACCTTGCCTTTTCCAATTTGCTTCTGGTGGAGTTTTCCAAATATGTCTGTAATCAAATTTTAATTTCTATGTGATAAAATGCACTTAAGTGTATAACTACTAGATTTCTATCATACTTGTGAAGGGTACACTTTGCTTTTAGATTGAAAAGCTATCACCCCCCCCCCTTTAATGAACTTACATAGTTTATTAAAACAGTAAAATCCTAAATAAAATATTAAGAACAGTAAGAGCTTACAAACCTGAAAATTTTGCGTTGTCAAAATCTCAGTTAGCTTTGAGCACAGACCTGCTTGAATTCAGCTTTCCTTAATTAGTCCTGTAATACTAGTCAGAATGGAGTATCATAGATTAAAATTCTTGTAAGGTTTCTAGTGAGACTGTTATTATTTAATTTGCCTTCAGTGTTGGCGTAATAAGGGCCTACATGAGAAATCAGTGGCTGCATTCCCAAATAAACTAAGTCTATTAAAAGCTTTATTAACAAACACAGTTTCTATCTTCCCATTCATGAGATAAAGTGGTCAATTTAATAATAAATCTTTACTAAGTGCTTATAGGGTGTCAGTTACTGTGACAACTAATAGAAAGAGATCTGTACTTGGGAAAATAGGCAGAACACCTGCTTTCCCGGGACCTGTAGCTATTGGTACTGACCCATGGATCTGTAAGTTTTTCAGTTTGCTTAAAAATGTTTTCTTTCCTAGGACGCCTGGGTGGCTGATTCAGTTATGCGTTCGACTTCACCTCAGGTCATGATCTCTTGGTTTGTGACTTTGAGCCCCGTGTTGGTCTCTGTGCTGGCAGCTCAGAGCCTGAATACTGCTTCAGATTCTTATCACCCTCTCTCTCTGCCCCTCCCCCACTCATGCTCTGTCTCTCTGTCTGTCTCTCTCTTTCTCTCTCAAAAATAAGCTTCAAAAAAAGATGTTATCTTTCCTTTGACATTTCCCCTTGGAAACACTATCTATATTTTCAAATGGAAAAGTGAATATCACTTAAGAAGTGATATCTAAATAATAGGAAAAAGGTTGTTACATTTATTATTTATTGGCAGGTGCATGTACCTGTACTTCACACATCCCTTTTGGTACTGGCCACAACTTTGTGCAGTCAGCACTGGATTCCTCTTGGATACATGTTACACTTAGAATGCCTAAATATTTTACCCAAGGATACAAAACTAAGGCAGCGTGAGACACAAATTAAGTCCAGGCCAATACAATGAAAACTTGAATGTTGTCGGCAGTAGACTATAATTCTTTATTTTGGAGTTGTATAATTTTAATTCTGACTTTCAGAAATAGATTTGGGATTAATTTACATCTCAGTTTTGTTTAGCTGGGCATCCCTGAGCAAAATATTTAATCTTTCTATGCTGACCTTTTATAACATATGAACGGTTCCAACCTCATATAGGCTTGCTGGCAACATGATAGCATTTTAGGCCTGGAACTGACCTCACATATGATGTACAACCTAGACGCTAGACAAAAGTTTTGTCTGTTTTAAGTCTTAGAGATAGTTGAAAAAAAATAAGGCATCAGGTACGTTTATAAATATGTGTGTGTATTTCTAAGAATGGTTGTGTATTTTATTTCTGTAATGCATATATTATGTTATAATAGAGTTTATATAAATGTTTGAAGTGTACTTTCATAATCCACTAATTTTCAGTGGGTTGTTGATATTGGAAATTTTTACCAGTTTTGATGACGATTTCTGAATTGGATGCTAGAATTGTGGTTTACTTTCCTTTGGGAAAATATGAGAAAAAAATACTGTTTCCATTTGAAGTAAACATTTTTACTGTTCTCCAAGAAACATAATTTGAAATCTTTAGTATTACCAAATATGCACTGTTCAGTGCTTGTCTTTCTTTGGTCTTATTTTTTTTCTTTTCACTTTCCTGAAGCTCAGGTCCTTTTCTGTAAGAGGAGAATTAATAACATTATGTAGCCTGTCATAAAACTTAAATAAAATAACTATTTAAATAAATGTAACACATTCCCTTATAGTTACATGCTCACCAAATGAAAGTTCTCATTTTCCTTGACAAGGAAAAGTCATATTTACTAAATCTAAAAATGGAGAAATGCTAAAGAAAAAAATCTCATCATCAACATTAACTGTTTATCCTGGAAAGAGATTTAATGGACTAGGGTTCAATATGGAAATTCCTTGCATTTATAAAGTAGAATTACCTAAGACACTGCTTCTCATACCCTTTTCTCTGAAGTACTATTTACAGTAGAGAAAATTTTATGAAAATCTCTGCTAGTTGGAAGACTACCTTAAAACTATCAACTTTTGATATAAAAATTAATTCTCATTTTATATTTAATTCCATAATAAGGAAGAGGCACAATACAAAGTGGCAATTAAACTAAAGGCTTCAGAGCACAGCAGGTAAGAATTTGAATCTCGTATATAATTGTATATTTTGTATTGTGATCTTTCACAAATTACTTTATTTCTGTGAACCATCAAGTAAAACCGACATTGGAGAGGTAGATCATGTTTATCTTACTATATTGTTAAGGGACAAAGATAGTATCTTCATAAACATTTTAATATCTTGATCCTAAGATTTAAGGTTTTCTTTTGATGCATTCAAAATGAGAAGATTTGGTATAGACAGGGATGACTGCAAAAATGTCGCGTTTAAAAATCTTTGTTGTTTTTTTTAGATAATTTTAGTCTGCAACCTGTAGACCTGATGTCACTGCTCTTAAGAGATTACATAAGCAAGAAATTTAAAAATAGACATTTGTTTCTGTCTTGTAAAAAATTACAGCAGCTGGTCCAGAGTTGTTTTGGAGGCTTTATAATTATTAGAAACCCCAAATCCTTCCACTATGTTGTTCTGCCATGTGCAAAAAGAATCTTCCATCTAGTGGTCAGTGAAAGTTCCCCAAATTCTTGCTGTTACATTTCATTCTAGGTAGTGAAATTGGAGAAGAGGGAAAGCGTAATCCTTTTTATTAAGGGTGCACTCTCAAAACTGCACGCTTCCCATAGGGCCACTTTTCATTGGCCACTCCTATCTTCCCTGGAAGGTAGGAATTAGAGCCTTTAATTTAGTGGCTATGAACTCAATAAAAAGTGAGGGTCCTATCATTAAAGGAAGAAGAGGAGAATTGAAAACAGAGAAACTCTGCAGTCTCTGTGACAATCTCATTTATGTACCTGCCAGGCCAGAAGAGTCCACACAGAAGTGGTCATCACTAGTCTAGACCACATTCTTCCCTCATTTCTCCTCCCTGTCCCAGAGAGTTTTGTGGGTCTCCCAAAAACACTCACCAGCTGCCTTGACCCCTGGCTCTTCTCTATAATGACACTTTCAAAGAAGCAGGGATCTAAGTGTTAACCTTAACAAATTGGAATGTACTCTGTGAAGCTAATTGAGGAAGGAACTAAAGTAAAACCAAACAAAACAATGAGCACATTTAGAGAGTTGAAAATGAAGTGAATCAAATTACATGGAAAGAAAAGTTTGGATAAATATTCCTCAGTTGGCTTTGACTTTGGGTAAAGATATTAATCCTAGTTCTGAGTACGCGTTGTTCCGGTCTACCAGACATATTATTTCATCTGAGAAACTGATTTTTCGTGAAATCTGACTCAAATCCACCACGTTTCTGTCCTTATAACATCTCTCCTGTGTGGTTGAAATTTACCTCTTATCTTGTCCTTATCTCTGGGTACCCAAATAATCTATATTCATTTATTTTAGACTGTATATTGGTTAACTTGAATTTCTTCTTTTTTGTTTCTTTGAGATCTTCACGTCTTTGTTTTCTGGAAATTTTACCCTCAATCCTGACTATGATGCTGTCAACTTATAACCTCTGTCATTGCCAAGTATGGAGTTTGGGGCCTGGTTTTCCCACTAGTGATAGGATGCTCCTCAACTCTGTTTCACAGCAGCATGACTAGTTAGTTCTTTACCAGTGCTGTCATCTCATAGAGCTGACTGTTGTGGTCTGACTGTTTATGTGACCCCAAAATTCATATGCTGAAATCCTAACCCCCCCCAAAATGGGACCTTTGGGAGGTACTTAAATTATGAGGTTGGAGCCCTTACTAATGGGACTGGTGTCTTATCATAGAGGATCCAGAGGAGTCCCTTACTCCTTCCACCATGTAAGGACACAGCAAGATGTCTCCTGCCATGAACAACAAAGGAGGGCCCTCACCATAATGTGACCATACTTTCACCTTGGTTTTAGACGTTTAGCCTCCAGAACTGTAGGCAGTATATTTCTGCTGTTGATAAGCTACCCAGTCAGAAGTGTTTTTTTACCGCAGCCAGAATGGCCTAAGACACTTGGCCATTCTGGAGTGAGTCTTCCAGTGGATCAAAGACTGACTCACCCCTTTCTGTTTCAGAGCCTGTGCATGGCATTGTAAAATGGCAATTATTTTTACCTCTGAGATACTTCCCTCCTGCTTGGAAAAGATTGAACCTCAGATGATCAGAGTATCTCACTTATTCATCATTTCAATATTCTCTTAAGAAGAAAGGTTTCTAAGACTTTATGATCACAAAGAATTCATTTTCTACTAGATTATGAATGAATTGTGTTTTCATTAATATCTGTAATTGCTCTTGTCTTTATACCTTTTCTAGAAATATGGAGTCAGAGAATTTATATTGCCAATTGAGGCTTTTTCAAACTCTTGCATTTTATGGAGTTTCGGGTTAACTCTTTCCCTTTGAGGAAATTTTCATTATTTTTATAAGTTGTTTTCCTTTCTTCTCCCTAAAATGTTGTTTACATGCATGAATGTTGTAGTTGGTGCTGTCCTCTGGATCACTGTTGGCTTCTCTGATAGCTTCCTTGCTGCTGTCATCCCTGGATACCTCCTGCTGCTGTGTGGTGCCTGGTTCACTTACTTTGGTTGCATTCCGCTGGTGCCCCACTCACAGCTGGTAAAGCTTGTTTGTTCTTATGGCACACCCCCATGCGTCTTACCCACCCTTTATTTGAATAACTGAAGTAGAATGCCCTCATCCCTTTCTTTGGCAGCCCTGTGGGAGAACCCCTGGCTCAGTTTCCCTACTGAAAAGGCATAAGGACTTTGAGGCATTGACAGGCAATCCCTACCTCAGCCACTTGTAGCTCATTCTCTGTTAGCACGTCTTGTATAAAGACTTCATTAAGTAGGGGCACCTGGGTGGCTCAGTCGGTTGAGCATCCGGCTCAGGTCATGATCTCATGGTTCGTGGGTTTGAGACCCGGGTCAGGCTCTGTGCTGACAGCTCAGAGCCTGGAGTCTGTCTTCAGATTCTGTGTCTCCTCTCTCTGATCCTCCCCTGCTCATGCTGTCTCTTTCAGAAATAAAGAAAACATTAAAAAAAAAAAAAAAGTCTTCATTAAGTAGATTTAAAATTTTCTGCTCTGTACTTAGAAAACCCAAAAATAAGATTTAGTGCCCTGGGATTCTCTTAGCTTTATTGTCAGTTCCCAACTGTTACCCACTCCCATATCAGATTTTCATTCTCTCTAGATAGTTTTCTTATTACTGTCCTTGGAAATTTCACCAGCTACTCCCTTTTTAGGTGCGAATTGCTTGCTTGTTAACATTAGTTTTCATTGCCTCCAACTTGAGTTAAACATGATATTTTCACATTACATGCGTTATTTTTAGATTTTCTGCTAATAGAGATATTTCATGTTTCCTAGAAAATTTGAAAAATTCATAAAAGGTAAAAAATGAAAAAATATTTTAAAATCTCCACCAAAGGATAATGACAATCATTATTTCATCTTGCACACTTCTCCATCTTTCTGAATGGATATGTTGTCATTTGGCTGTGTTATAGCCATATAATTTTATGCAGATAAGATCGTATTACCATATATCTTCACAAGTTATTTTTTTCATTTCACAAGTGATCCTAGAGATCCTGTCTACTTAATGACTATAAATAGACCTCCCTTTCCAAAGATGTGCTAGATTCTAGTACATACAAGGGCCATAATTCATTTTATGAATCCTCTATTGGTTTATGCGTGAGTCAAAAATATATTTAAACATTGTGTATTTGTTTTTAACTGAGTTGTCTTTATGAAATTATTCAGCTCTTTTGGAAGAAATATTCTGTTATTGTCAAGATATAAATAAAATTTTATATTTTAGCAAATAAATAACTAACTAGTTAGTTAGATAGAGCTATTACCGTAATAGCTAACACGTAACTAAAAGCCCTGGAGTCATTGAAATCTTCGTAGCATGGAGTTTACGCTCAGACTCAGCTCCTAGGATTGTGTAGTAAGTAGAATATAATCATAGAATGAAACTTTGAATGTTTCTTATTCGTTCTTTGTTATCCATGACCTTAAAATTTTCAAAGAATCTTCACTCTTTAAAATGTGGAGGGGATTTCCAGTAACATTTTCTGATATAAAGGCCTTTATGTTGTGATCTTCCTTCTAAAATGAGCCAAAATCAACAAGTAGAACTACATGGAGTATCCAGTGTTAAGAACAGGAGCTCGGAGCCAGATTGCCTGGGTTTGAATTGATCCTTTACAAGCAGTGTATACTGGGGCAAATTCCTTAATCTTTCTGTCTCTCATTTTTCTTATTCATAAAGGGAAACTCAATATGCCCATATCTCATAGAGGTTTTGTAAAAACTCAAAAGATTGGTACGATAATACTATGTAAGCTTTTAATGTACATTATAATAAATTAATAATGATTATTTCTGATGAACCTAGAAAGCAGCCACAACCAAGAGCTGTACTCTTTGAAGAAGTATAGTAAAAAAATGATAGTTCTATAAACTCAACAGCACATGCAGATCATTAGTACCATGTGAAACCTTTCAAAATGAGCTCCATAATTTGAGGGTCTAATCCATGGCCTCTTGCTTCAGATGGCGCTTGAGGGAAAGCTCCCTGGCTCCCACTGAACATATGATGTAGAAGAAAACACAAGAATGATTTAGGCACTGGGCAGGTTGACAGTGTGCCAGAGAGTCCAAGAAAAGCACCGGGCAAGCCACTTTATAGATGCTGGTTTTGATCAGAGAAAGAAAAGTTACCTCCACGTCATCACACCAAACACTGTCATCTTTCCTGGTCCCAGCGTTTTCCTGCCAGCCAGGGTTGGACTCAGACTGCACACAGATGTTGGGTTAGTGTCTGGTAGTCAAGTGACAGGAAATGACAAATGTGATCAGAGCAGTCTGCTGACTCAGCTCTTCCCTGTCTGAGCTGTTCCTCATGCCATCTTTTAACAAACAGCTGGGCAAGGAAAACCGGCCCCTCTTTCAAAGATGACTAATAACCAGAAAGAAATCAGTAAGAGATCTGTAGTAAGGCGAGAAAGGAAAAACACAACATTACACTCCTGAAAGCCCAAGGCCATTGTGTGCACGGAGAGGAAAACTCTCTTCTCATCTGACTAAAATGTGTGGTTTATTAAATCAATTTATTGAGCAATTATCATTCTTTCAGACACCCGGTTGGCCTTCTTCTAAATACTTATTCCCTGAATGAGTCTTAGGTCTATGTTTCTCTTTAATATCAGAAATTCTGCCATGCATTTTGAAAGTAAGGGATATCCCAGTAAACAAGTTGCAGTAACATTTGAAAGGAGATTCAAATACACATCTCAAAGAAAGAGAATGACAGCATTGGTTCAGAAGAACAAAAAAGGGCATGAAATGGACAGTGGGTAAACTCTTGTGTTGAGTTTTCAACATTTAGAATACATGGCATATAGTTCTTTTAATAAAGTGAAAGGATTGATTGATTTTATCCTTTGCGCTCTGTGGAATAAAAAAAATCCACACATTTGTGGCCCTTCTATTCATTGGGCTATACTTAGATGCCTGAAGCAAATGGATGTGGTAAAAGAAAAAAAAGTAGATACTAAAAATGTATTCTGTATAAAATAGATCAAACAATTTTTAGAGGACAGAAAAAAATCGAATACATTAAACATTGTTATATCTGAGGAAAAGAAGAAAAGCAATTAACACTAAATCTATTTCAATGTTAAACAAGAAAACCTCCTTTAAGTATCTGACTATGCAGTCTAAGTGATGTTATCCCCACCCCCCCACCCCCCCAGTAAAAAGCATAAAAGAAAGCAACTTGGAAGCAAATTCAAGTCCACTTACAGGAAAAATAATCAGACTAAAGTCCAACTTTTCCACATCTGATATTCTGTATGTTCACTATACCAATGTCTGGTTTTAAAAATGGTTGAACATTTTTACAGTAACAAGTCAAAAATCTGTGAGTATTGTTGATCCCATTCTACCCTTAGTGTGAGAACATATTGTTTCATCATTTGTATGAGCCAAATTTTAGTTCTTTATAGACAACAGCCTTACAAGTGTAGAACACGGAATACAGAAAAATCCAGAAATAGAGTACCCAACAATCCTTATTGAAAATGTGCATGAAGATCAACTCTAGCCCTCCTAATGTTAAACAGAGAAACAGTATAATTATTAGAAATGATCATGAGTCCATTTAAATATAGAACTAAGTTTATATAATAATGAATATTTACACAAGAAAAAATTTTAAACCTTAAAAACAATGACAAGTTTCCAAATAAAAAAAATAATGAAAGTCAGACATGAACAGAATGAGAGCTGTATGCTGGTTTCCTCAACATTCCAGTGGATTGCTTTCTATTAAATTATACAAATAAGCTACAGAAGACCCAGTGACTATAAATAAAACACACTGGAAACCAAGCAAGAACAACAAAAGCCTTTTATTTACCAGAAGGTATTTTTAGTATAAAATTTGAGAGCACTTCTTCAAATATAATACAAAACTAATAAGCACATCATATTAATAAATGTAAGTAGAATAAACCCACACCTTAAATGGGAAATTATTAGGTTGAAAATTCTGATTATAAAGCAATCCTGCTGTTTACTATATACAAGAAATTCATCCAAATCAAATGAGTAAGGATGGTAGAAGTAAAATGATGGGCAAATGTAGACACATAAATGTAAACTAAATAAAAGCTAACATTAATAAAAATATCAGAAATACTTAATAAGATATTTTTTTAAAGTTCATTTATTTTGAGAAAGAGAGCGAGCACGCATGAGTGGGAGATGGGCAAAGAGAGAGAGAGGGAGAGAGAGAATCCCAAACAGGCAGCGTACTATCAGCGCAGAACCTGATGCAGGGCTCAATCTCATGAACCATGAGATCATAACCTGAGCCGAGGTCAAGAGTCAGACATTTAACAACTGACTCAGCCACTCAGGTAGCCCCATAATAAGATATTAAAATAGCAAACGACACTTTGTAATTAAAAAAAAATAATCCACATTGCGTTATAGCCTTGAATGGATACAAAAATCACAAAGCATAATATGACAAAGTTGTGAGGAATAAGGGACACATTAGGACAACAGGCGACTCTAATCCCCACAGCAGATTGAGGAGACAAGAAACAAAGGGTGGAGATTTAATTAACAAACAGAAAATGTAAAACACATAGTGCTGCTTATGTGCCATACTTTTCCATGCATTTTACATATATTGATGTATTTAAATATTCTTTTCAAGTACCTGTGAAACATTGACAGATAACAAAATAGTACCCTATACCACATTTATTGATCATTGGATAAAGGGAAAAATCTTCACAAAAAATACTATGTTTAAATTGCTTTTAAAAAATTTACTCTCACCTTACATCACAAAAAGAAATCAAACTAATGTGGACTCTTTATAAAATTAGTAAAATTTTCTGGTATAGAATTTATGGGATGTGTTCACTAAAGCTATAAATAGGGTATCATTTATAATGATAAATACTTAGGTGTCTGACAAAGTCAAAATGAATAAAAATAGAATACTAAATTCAAAATGTTATTAACTTATACCTAACAAAATAAAAAAATAAAAGTGAGAGCTGAAGCGAATTAGGAAATAGAACTTACTTATTTAAAACATCTAGATAATCCTACTAGATAATGTATCTTAAAAGAGCATACATACATAAAAGAAGAAACGAATATATGAAAACTATTTCAAAGGATTTCAAATGGATTGGAAGCTAACACTTCAGGAAATAAATTTGAAAAATTCAGTGAAATGGATAATTTTTCTATTAACACCTAATTTACCTAACCTGACCTTGAGGAGATAGAAAGCCTGAACAGATTAGACCCATTATATGTACAGGGAAGGTGTCATTGTCATCTCTAAAAGGTTTTGTGCAAGTATTTCCACAGGTGCATTAGATCAAGCTCTCAAGAAGAGTAATCTTCTGTTCCAGAAAGTAAGATTCTTTTAATTTTCCCAATTTATGAAGCCAACATAATGTAAAAAGAAATAAATGTACAAAAATCTAAAAGGAAACCATAGACTAGCCTCTTCTATGAATATCAATGAAATAAAAAAATTTCTAAACTATTAAAAATTTAGAAGCCAAAAGCATTAAAAAAAATAATACCCTGAGACCAATTATGTCAAGCCAAAATACAGAGTCTCAGTATAAGAAAATATAATAAAATAAATCATAATAATACAACTGTGAAAAAAAATCTTCCACTTTTAAAGGTAGGAAAAGATAGGCCAAAATCAGTGCCACTCCAGATAAAATAATTTATTAAACAGAAATAGGTATTTTATAATATTTTAATCTATAAATATGTAATGGTTAAGAGGTTTTCATATCTATTATAAATATATGTATTTATATACACATAGTATCCATCACCTTCTATATTTTAATATGCAATAAGCTGAAATTTCAATTCCCATTTCCTTTAATTAAGAAACAATGCCCCAAACCCACTTTTATTGTACACTATTATCTTGGCATGAAATTAACATTTATACTACAATAAATGTCATTAAATTGTCCTTATCAATGCTTTGAGAGAAAAATAAGATCAAAAAAGTGGATTCATGCTTCCCAGGATGAAAGTGGGTAGAAGATGGAATACCTACCACACATACTCTTTTATTTAATTATACATACCATTTTTATCCACACACAGAATATATACACTCATCTTCATCCTCAAGGGAGACAACCGAAAGACCCATTATTCTTCTTAGGCTCTCCATCTCCGAGCCCAGCCTTTCTGACTGTGTATGGTCTTGTCTTTAAAGTCATACATGGTTCTCTACTGTCCAGAGATACATAAACTAATAGAGCAGCAGCCCTCTGCCCCATTTACCCCATGACACGGGAGCATGTGCGTGTGCACACACACATTCAATAAAGAATGTTGGGATCAGAATAGTTAACAGCAATAAAAGCCCCATTCAGAAACCAGAAGAATAGGAAACATAACACTCAGTGAACCCTATCAAACAAGCCCTGCTGGGCAGGAATTGAAAAGGCCCCTTGTCCTGCTAATAGAGGAAGTTGCTTATTGAGACCCTGGTTTGCACCCTTGCATAGGTGTCCTTGTCCTTGATTTGGTTCTCTCAGAGGCTTTTTTCTGAATCTGAATTGGTCATTAAAGACTATGTCATCTTTGAGGCACTCGGGTTTTGAGTTCATCTCTGTGCATTTGAAGAAGACCGAAGTTTGCTTTAAGAGTCCAGCAAACACAGGGGGTGCCTGGGTGGCTCAGGTGGTTGAGCATCTTACTTTGGCTCAGGTCAAGACCTTGTGGTTCATGAGTTCGAGCCCCACATTGGTTTCACTGCTGTCAGCCTGTCAGCGCAGAACCTGCTTCAGATCTTCTATCCGCCATTCTCTGTCTCCCCGCCGCTCGTGTTCTCCCCAAGATAAAATAAATATTAAGAGTTGAGCAAACACAGGAATTGAAGGTCAAGCTGTGGTCAAGCGTCAGCAATACTACTCTTTCAAGTCAAAAACAAAACCTGGTAGGTTCTTATCTACTTAATTCCAGTCAGTTTCATATGAAATCAAATTTAGCTAACATCTCAGCTGGTCTTAATTTTAACAACCTGATTGAAATATAATTCATATACCACATAACTCACCCATTTAAAGTATACATTTTGAGAGGTTTTAGAATATTCACAAAATTGTGCAACTATCACAACAAACTTAAGAACATTTTGATCAACCCAAAATAACTCCCATATCCCTTAAGGGTCCCTTCTCTCTTCCACCATTTGCTGTCAGCCCTAGGAAACCACAAATCTACTTTCTGTTTTTATAGATTTGCCTATTCCGGCATTTAGCATAAATGAAATCATGTACTATATGATCTTTTTGTGACTTTATGTGACATTTAGCATGATGTTTTCAAGGTTCATCCCTGTTACAGTATTTAATGGTATCTCATTCCCTTTTATTGCTTAATAATGTCCCATAGTATGGACAGATCACATAATTTATCCATTCATTACTTTACGGAATTTTGGATTGTTTCTCCTTTTGCTACTATGAATGATGCTGCTATGAACATTTAAGTTCAAGATTTTGCAGATATGTTTTTATTTCTCTTGGGTTTGTACCAAGAGATATGGGTATGGATCTTCTGTTTATTTTATTTTTATTTTAAGGCTTTTTTTGTGAGGGGAGAGAAATGGAGTGAGAGTATACATGCACACAAGCAGGGGAGGGGCAGAGAGAGTATCAAGTAGGCCCTGCGCAGTCAGAATGGAGCCTGATGCGGGGCGTGATTTCACAAACCATGAGAGATCGTGACCTGAGCCAAACTCAGGAGTCAGATGCTTAACCGACTGAGCCACTCAGGTGCCCCTTAACTTTATATTTAACTTTGTGAAGAAATGCCAAAGTATTTTCCTAAGTGTCTGTACCATTTTATATTCCAACCAGCAATGCATGAAATTCCAATTTCTTCCCAAACTTACCAATGCTCAACATTATCTCTTTTGATTGCAAACATCTTATTGTATGTGAAATGGAAACTCAATGTAGTTGTCTATTATTTTCATCCTTAAACCCCTTGCTTAATGATTCTCCTGTTCAGTCCATTATCCTTACCCTCAATTTAATGATACTTACCCTGAGGTCTTCTGAATCTACAGATCTAGGTGGTAGATCACAATCTTAACCTGGGCTTCACTGCTGAGCTGGTTCTTATTAACAGAGAATAAAGGGAGGCATTCAAGAAACCCTCTGAATATCATTTTCATTTCCTTGTCTTTGAAGGTACTGAAGTAGTTTTTCCCCCCAAATTTCTGGAACCTCAGTCATTTTAGGTTTGGGGCCTTTAGCTAAAGGTAGCCTTTAGCAGAGATGTTACTGCTTTCTGTCTGACTACAGCTTGATATTATATCCCATCATCTATAATAGTTTAATAGAGAAGGTCTTCAAAAAATTGAAGACTGGCTAATTTTTTCCTCTGTTGTAGCATCTTGCTAAATATAATAAGGAATACTCAAACTTATCAATATTTTGACTTTAATGCTTACTTATTTTTGAGAGAGAGAGAGAGAGTCAGCATGAGCAGGGAAGGGGCAGAGAGAGAAGGAGACACAGGATCTGAAACAGGCCCCAGGGTCTGAGCTGTCATCACAGAGCCTGACATGGGACTTAAACTCATGAACCATGAGATCATGACCTGAGCCTAAGTCAGACACTTAACCAACTGAGCCACCCAGGTGCCCCAATATTTTGACTTCTTAAAAATGCTTGTCCTATAAATACAGTCTCATTCTGCATATAATCTGCCTTCAGAGTTACCCCAGGCAGAGCTTTGTCACACGTTTGCCATAGTATAATAGTATCATCAGTTTTCCAGGATGTACCATCTGTTCCCTTATTGCACAGCACAACACTAATTAATAAATAAATAGCACAGGTCTCATTGTGGCAGTATCCCATTTTTCAGGGGCTAATTTCTAAATAAAGCTAAATTTAAATAATGAAGCAACTAAAAACTGTCACAGCTCAGGCAAAGCAAAGCATTATATTTCTCTCATGATAATCCAGTGGTTGTTAGGTAGCCTGTGGCAAGTAGGTGTCTCTAAACCAGATAGATATCCAGGGAAAAGGATTCTTTCTATATTACTCTTCAACAAACTCTCAAGATGTTTTCCTCAACTGTGTCATAAATCCTGGCTCTTTAGCAGCAAGACCTCATTCTAGTCTGTAGGAGGTAGAAAAATGATACTAAAGACAGTAGTTGTAACTTCATTTTAACCGTTTAATTTTCACATCACATTTCGTCTTTTGAGTTTTACCCATCAACATATATTCGCATGTGTGCTTTTCTAAATGGGCACTAGCTTCACTATTTTTTGGCTTTTTAAGATTCCAGTGTTTGGCCTCTTCATTCTTGACTCAGATTTCAGCCTCACCAAGGGAAGTTCCCTGGTCTGGACCTTAGGAGTGAGGGAGACTGGCTAGCCATTTAAGAAATTGGTAGGGAAAGATCTTAAAAGAGAAATACTTGAAAAGATGAACATTTGGAATGCTTAAATTATACTTTAGAAGCCAAGACAGAACTGCTCTCCCCCCACCAACCGAAGCAGCACAGCTCAACACTTGGGCGCCAACAATCCCGGGGCTTGGGGTCCTTTATCCTTTCCAATGTCTGGCACTTTTTTTTTAAAAGTTTATTTACTTATTTTGAGACTGGGAGAGAGGGAGCAGGGTAGGGGTAAAGAGAGGGAGAGAGAATCCTAAGCAGGCTCCACGTTGTCAACACAGAACCTAATGCAGGGCTTGATCCCTAGAACCATGTGACCATGACCTGAGCCGAGATCAAGAGTTGGATGCTTCACTGACCAAGCCACCCAGATGCCCCAAAAGCTGAAATTTTAAAAAATAGATAAGTGGGTATTATTTTTAATTTACCTTTTTGTAAAGTGTTTTTCCAGTCTTCTGTTTGAGATTCAGGATGATCCTGGTCTGCACTTGTATAAATACTGGGTATCAGCCTCCCACCTACCCACTTGCCACTCATATGGCCATGCAGAGGACCCTTCATGTCATGTGTTGCGGTAATGATGCTAAGAGAAGATAGCAGAGAACACCTACTGCTTTCTGCTTCAAAGGTATTTAGGTGCTTTCATGACCTCCTGTGTTACCATTTAAGTCTTAGCAAAATATAAAAATTTGTAAAACTTTTGAGAAGGTCACATAAAATTTTCTCCTTAATCCTTTTGAGTGATAAATTACATCATATGTCTTAGATACCTGGAATAGACGCTACTTGGACATGATGTCCTCTTTTTAATAATCTTCAGAAGTCCATTTGGTAATACTTCATGCCAAATTTACATATAGGTTAATAAGTAATACTAAGCTGTTTCTTTGATTGAACATCTTTGTTCAATTCTCCTATCAGTGTTCTCACATTTCAAACAAACGAGGTTGTTAGCTCCTTCCTCCTTTATATTTCTTCTCAGTAGGTTTGTAGACAAGAGAAATTATTTTTTCCTTGACACTTTGATAAACTTGTCCCTTCTAATATCTGGGCTTTGTGTTTTGGGCCAGAAGGACTGGAAAACTAGATATTTTTTGATTTGGGATTTAGTTCCTTTAATGATTATTGGTCTTTTCCAATTTTCCTTTTCATCATATTTTGTTTGAAAATCATCCAGTTACATCTCTGAGTCTGCACTCCAAAATATGTCTCAAATCTGTCCTTCCTTCAACACAATTGAAAGTGACCAATCCAAAACACCTATCAGACAGTTATCGAACAACCTAGACAGTTATAGTAGCTCTTTATCAATTTTCCTTTTTTAACTTTTTCTTCCCTTCATTTTCCAGCCAACAGTACAAGTGATCATTTCAAAATGTAAAACAGATGCTCGCATTCCCTTTTCTAAGGTTGAGCTCTCTACTTGGTCTTCCTCTAGTCCCCAGATACTTATCTCTTTAACTAGGATTCATAGATCTCTGAATCACAGATGTGTTGAAGACTTAACACTGCAATAGTTGTTCAGGGTGACTGCTAATGTTCTCTCCAAAAGGGCTCAAGCATTATTTTTATTTTGATGTCTATTCTGGAAGACCAAATCTCCAGGCTTTAGATGATGCAAGGACTGATGAGTTAGATGTTCACGAGAGGTTGTCCATATTGTTTGATCAGGTTGTGTGCACTATGAGTTACTTGCATTATTTGACCATGTCTCCCTGTATCCAAAGGCCATAAGTAGTATTATTGGGTTTATAAATTGCTTTTCTAATTTAAAAAGAGCTAATTAACTGCCAGATGAGTTAATCTCTTTGTAACTGTAACTATGAATCTTGTATTGGACCCGGGAAGTTGAAATAATGAGTAAAGTCCAGGTCAGTATAACATGACACTTCTTTACATTTGCCAGAAGATCAAAGGTGGTATAGACCTGGAAGTAGGAAATATTTTCTATCAATGGTCAGGTAATAAATAATTTAGGCTTGTAGACCCTACGGGCTTTCTTGTAATTACTCTGCTGCTATAGCATAAACGTGGCCATAGACATTATGAAATGAATTTATATTTCAGTAAAACCTCTTTTACAAAGGTGTGGTAGACTGGGTGTCTCCCAGAGGCCATTGTTTGCCAACCCTTGGTATAGACAGTAGTTGAATATTTGAGTGATAGTGCTTTGTAGAATGTATTTATTTATTTTGAAATGTTTATTTATTTATTTGGAGAAAGAGCACATGTGAGTGTGAGTAGGGGGAGGGGCAGAGAAAGGGAGAGAGAGAATCTCAAGCAGGCTCCCCACTGTCAGCACAGAGCCTGAGGTGGGGCTCGAACTCACAAACCATGAGATCATGACCGAAGCAGAAGTCGGGAGTTGGACGCACAACCAACTGAGTCATCCAGGTGGCCCTGTAGTATTAATGACAATAACTCTAAATAAATTCCAGTTTTCCAAGGGAGAAACATGAAACTGAGTAGCCATTGTCACAGTGAGAGCTCTTTAAAGGGAAAGGACTGGACTCCTCCTAAATATAACAGACAACAACCAGAGCACATTCACATTCCATTGTAACGGGTACTAGTATGGAATTCATTTGAAGGTATTTACATGTCTCTTGCAATTTTGAATTTTGTCCATGCCCCACCTTGACCTTTTTTTGCTAGAATTGTGTTTTTGGCATATGAGGTATGCACAAAAGCCATACTCCCTGACCTAAAAGTAAAAAACCAAACACACACGCACACACACACGCCTTACCTGCTGAAGTGTTGCTTTAGAACAGTGACCAATTCTATCCTGCTCGGGTGGACAAATCTCATATAAGATATTATCAAGGTTCCAAACGGCTTCCTATGCCACAGTCAGCTTACTGTTTAAAAAGTGTCAGGTTCTTGTAAAGTAGCTTATAGCTAAACCATTTACAATAGTTTTTACCTGATATTGAGATGGAATTGTGGCATTTTGTAATAGTTTCTTTTAACTCCACTGTAGACTTGATTTGGGAGAAGTCACAAGTCCCTTTGGAAGGATGGCCTGGTCATATAACAGCAAGCAAGAATGTTTCCTTAGTCCAGATCAGCCACTTTTGACTGACTCTTTTGAGTACCTTTATAATAGGAACTTCCTTTGCAGCATTAGGGAATTTGAGAGTCCCTTGACTTGTCTAGTGCTTTAGGGTTCCTTCTGCAATTAGGGAGACTCACGATTCCAGAGAATCTCAATATCATAGACACCCAGAGACCTACCCAGACTCTGTTAATAAGTCAACTTTTTCCTCTCACCAGTTGGAAATTTCTAGTGAAGGCAATCACTCTTGTCACTCGAACAGATTTCTTCTTAATTATGGGATTATATTCTGAGAATGAAATGAAATCTGTAATGGAATTGCCAGACTAATAATTTCTCCTTTCTGCCTTTAGGTATATGATCTATCAACAAACAGTCAAGTTTAGATTGTCCTACGGAATTTCTAGTAAGAATACACATGGGGTATGGACAGTTGTGAGAGAGACACTAAACAACTTTTGTTTCTCTCTCTATTTTTTCTTTTTCGATAAGAGGAGAGAGGTGAGGTTTAGGCCTTACTGTGATTAATAGTAATATAGAAAGCAGGACAGAATGGTCATGAAATGTAAGCCAGCTTGTGATGAAACAAGTAGTTTTCATTAAGTAGCAAAGTTGGTTCATCCAATGATCATCAGATTCATGAAAGACCTCAAAATATGTCAGCAAAATATGTGGCACCTTCTATAGCCTTGAAGAAGGATGGGTTAGTCACTGGATAAAGAGAAAGACCATAATTGGCTAGAAGCCTGACCAGAGGGTTTCCGAGTATTATGGACAGAAAGGTTTATGGACTTGGGCAAACCTAGAGGAGGTGTTTGTTTCTTAGAGCTCATTTCAGTTTGCAGAATGCAGCCTCATGTTGGGAACATGAAGACAGAAAATGATTTCACAAACTGTGGAAACCCAGTGTCTGAAAGAGGTGATAAGAACTAGAATTCTCTACAATATCTTTTAGGTATTTGTCTAGGGCAGCTTTCAATAATGTATGCTCAGTTAGAGGTCAGAGGCCTATCTCACAGAGGACTTTCCTGCCTCAAGTAAGGTGATAAACCATAGTTGCTTTATTCTTTTGTTTCTTAAATGTTTTATTTATTTATTTATTTATTTATTTATTTATTTATTTATTTGAGAGAAAGAGACAGAGAGACTGTGAGTAAGGGAGGATGAGAGAGAGGGGGATGGAAGATCCAAAGCAGGGTCCGCAATGACAGTAGTGAGTCCAATGTGGGGCTTGAACTCACGAACTATGAAATCATGACATGAGCTGAAGTCGGAAGCTCAACTGACCCAAGTATCCCCATAGGTGCTTTTATCTTTGTTGCTTATGTTCCTGTGTGTGTGAGTGCGTGCGTG
The DNA here is from genome assembly GCF_003009895.1 of Hyaena hyaena. Classification (NCBI taxonomy): domain Eukaryota; kingdom Metazoa; phylum Chordata; class Mammalia; order Carnivora; family Hyaenidae; genus Hyaena; species Hyaena hyaena. The sequence continues at coordinate 2,903,834 of NW_024080747.1, forward strand.
CACATGAGTGTGTGTGGAAGGTAAGTTTGGGAGATTTTTCTTGTCTTAAGAATTTTGTAACTGGTGATCACGTATGAAATGAAGGTTGTGGGATTGGGATTGTAAAAACTGAAAAGTAAGGCAAAGAACCATGAAACCTCTGTGGCAGGGCAGTCCCCGCATTGTTGATGATTCTCTCAAGTAAATGTAAGTAAGTGTTGGTGATCTAAATGTAAATGGAATCTAAAGAAAGCAGAACCTCAATCCATAACTATAAAGTAGGCTTCAGGCAGAGTTGAAAAAACATACTGACAGGGGCTACCGCAAGGGTTAAGTCCTTTCTCTATTTGCCCTTCTAGAAAGATCTTATCCTGTCTTTTACTTCTGGCTTCATACAGTATTTTCCAAGCCTGAGTAAATGTTGGGATAAGTCAATATGAACTTGGTGGGTTTTGGCTCCCATAATCTCGCTAGTACAGGTACAGTTTTTGGCCCATAGGAGTCTGGTATCTTGGAGAGATCTTGAGGCTATGTCTAATGTAAGTGCAAAGTTAAGTCTGTGTCCAAATTAACTGTGATTGGATTAGGACTAGGGGAGATCTTTTAAATTTAGGGAATAGGCTTTCTGAGGATCTCTTAATTTGGCAGTCCCACCTACATAATAAATCTCTTCTCATTATATTGTTTGGTATGGTATCACAGAGGAGCAAAACATCTTTTACAACTCAAAGAATTGAACATATTTAACAAAAAACTGATAATTGTTTCAATATTTTAAAAACCAGTAGATTCCAAATGATTATTCTCAGATAAAATAACTTTGTGTATCCTTAAAAATCATAAATCTGAAAGTTTAAATCTCTAAAAAGATAGTGAAGATATATTTGACGCTTTTTATTTTGGATTTTGAAGGAATTTTTTTGAGAATTTTGAAGCAGGGATAAATTCTATTTGACTTTATTGCTTCCTGACATTTTTAAAAATGTTTATTTATTTATTTTTGAGAAAGAGAAAAAGATCATGAGATGGGGAGGGTCAGAGAGAGAGGGAGAGAGAGAATCTCAAACAGGCTTTGCGCTGTCAGCACAGTGTCCAATGTGGGGCTCGAACTCACAAATTGTGAGATCATGACCTAACTGGAAAGGGCCAAGTCAGATGCCTAACTGACTAAGCCACCCATGCACCCCTCTCCCAACATTTTTTGAAAGGCACTTTATTATTTAAAAATTTTTTTATGTTTATTTATTTCTCAGAGAGAGACACACACGCAGAGCATGAGTAGGAGATGAGCAGAGAGAAAGAGAGAGACACACAGAATTCAAAGCAGGCTCCAGGCTCTGAGATGTCAGCACAGAGCCCTACGCAGAGCTTGAACTCGTGAGCTACAAGATCATGACCTGAGCTGAAGTCGGATGCCTAACCGACTGAGTCACCCAGGCACCCATCCGACATTTTTATAGACAGTTTTTGACTCTGTCAAAAAAGTGGCTCGTACAGAATAAAAAACTCAACAAATAAATTTATTGAAACCTATATCTCACAAGATGTTTAAGTTTCTGTTTAAATTCCTGTCCTTTAGTAAAACTGATCTCTTTCTCCAGTTTAAATTATTTTCCACGTTTTAATATTGCTTCCAGAATAATATTCAAATCACATAGCTTTGGTTACATGGTCATTCACAATATGGCAGGCAGCTACCTCTTTAGTCACTACCTCCAGGTATTCCACATTTTTGTCAAAATGCTAATCGAATCATTGGCCCAACAAGTTCGGGTTGGTTGAATATTTACCCCATTCATAAAGTGAGTTAAGGAAGGAAATTTTCGAAATCCTGTTGGCAACTATTCTCATGAATAGCTCTTCTAGTAAAAAACTTCCTGCATATTTATTATATCTTATTAATATATGTCTATATTGTTCCCTAAAGATTAAAATACATGGTCCAAATCTCCAATAATGTAATGTACTTGAAGATCTGAGATTAGGTATTCTTGGAACTTTTGTTCTTAAAACTAAATAAATCATTTAATCATATCATTTATCTTCCTTTTTTAGCCCTTTGAATCATTATTGTACTTTTCTCTATACTCTTTCCAAGTTCCCCACACACAGAAAATGGCATAAGGTATTGTATAAAATTGTTTATAGTCTTTGTCAAGGATTCATTATAAGACTTCGTCTAACAAAGAGATGATGCAGTCTACCCTCCAGCTTATGTATTTGCATTTTAACAGTGGCAGTTTGTGACTGTTTCATGGCCACTGATGACTCACTTTCTTGATTAATTATGGTAGGTCTGTTTGTTATCTGAGCATCAAAACTGTATGATGGAGAGCTGGAGTCTATAGCTTAAGACAAGAGCAGATGTTAAGACTTTGTAGTCAGTCTGTTAAAAGAGGCAACTAATTAGTCATTTATGCTGTCTTTATAGAGCATTCTGGCAACAAATACTGCCTAATAATAAAAGTTGAACTTTCAGCTCCACTGAAAAGTGTTGGTGTTTTTCCTTATCCATTTTCACATTGGAAAATGATTGACAGCAGTTGTCTTTTATAATCATTTAATTAATTTTTAGTCAGGTTTTTTATGGTATGAAATTTGGACTCTCAAAGTCCAGAGACTTGCATTTTGATACAAAGATGGGGTGATCCGAGTTATAATACTGCCTGGTTTTTTCTTGTTTGAGTAGCTGTTACCTCCTCTGCCACTGATACCCCATGTCTATACGCTCTACATATATGTCCCAAATGATCGTTGAGTGTGAAAAAGTCACATGACTCACGTAGGGCTAACCTGTCTTTTCCATAGCTCCCACACCTATCACCACAGTGAACTTGGTGTTCCCTTATTTCACGAGCCTAAGCTTTCTCGGTGTTGTTGTTCTCCTCAGGGGTCATGAATTCAGATACCTGACTTTGTCTTGAGTGTCCTCTTGTGAGAGAGAATGGTTCGGGGGTTTTTACTCCATCTTGTAAGAATCGTGGAGTTGGAAGATGATCTGTATTCAAGGACCAGGAAGGAGGACCATGAATGTAGTTGATGGTGTTGTGCGAGTTACTTGATCCTTCTAGAATGAGTGATTGCCTTTGTCAGTGGCTTAGGAATAAGGATACCTATCCATATCACAGGAGTGTTGTGTGGGTTTTTTGTAGAAATAATATACATCAAAAGTTTTTCTCTGTTTTTAGTTTAAAATCTTAAGCAAGTGTAAAATGGTGCTACAATTTTACTTCATCTTCAGTATGTATCCTGTATGGTTATTCTTTTCCAGAATCCACTGCCAGAGATCTGCATTAAGGTCTGGAAGAACGGTAGGCTAGAAAGGAGATGATTGCTATTACCAGTCATATAGCCAGCCTCACTTTAGCAGCTTGGATTTTTTCAAATACTAAGAACCTACATAGTATTATCAGATTAAAATGAAATAATCCTGAGACCCCCATCTTTATGCAGAATAGATTAAATTTAAATCTCTAAATATCTGCTCCTCTGTTTATAGAATTTATTATTAACATCAGTACTTGAGTGGGTAGAGATTTATGTGAAGTCATGACCATCAAGCATCTGTCAAAGATGATAGCACTTCAAGGACACTAGAGCTATGCTTGTGGTGAACATAGCATAATGTAGAAACATGTCAACTCACCAAGTTGTACACCTGAAAGTCATGTACCGTTATGTGTCAACTATCCTCAAATTAAACAAAAATACAAAAGGTAAGAAAAGAATGTTAGTACTCAGTTTTCCTAACCTTTGACTAACTTTGTAAGAAATCACATTCACCCTCCCCCTCCCGCCCATGGCCTATAAGCTTGTTCAATATATATTCCCTATTTCTTGATTATTCTCAAAAATCTCTATATTGTTAGGAGGAGCAATGTGCCCGTCTCTAGAATTACATTTTTTACTCTCCCTTACTTTTGGGGTTGCTAGTGATACGTGAGAGGAATTTATTGAGTGAACACTGGGGGAAAAATCTTTAAGACCTCTGGGACTGGCAAGGGATCTTTTGCTTTGCGCTTTTTCTTTGTCTTCTTATCTGGAACGCAGTAATGATTATGGCTGTCCAGTAACCATCTTGTGATCATGTGATGAGTGGGAGGATAACGTATTGATGACTGTAGAGCAGAATGATATCAGGAATTTGGGCCATAATCACTTTACAGAGCCACTATCCCAGCTCATGTTACATGAGAGAAAAAGAATCTGAAATCAATGTAAAAGCCACTATTATATTCCGAAGTCTCTGCGACAAGCAGCTCGATATAATTCTTAGTATTCATTCCTCTTTGTAAGTAGACATATTAAAAAATTCTTTGCAATTTCCCCATAATAACAAAGAGCATACCACTGGAAGTATGCGTCTGCTAGTACACATGTAAACAAATGGACCCATGATCCAACTATGAAGAAGGTGGACAATGTTCGTATTTTCACGATGACTCATACTCACGCATTCACAGATTTTGATTACACCAGTTGCTATAGAATGATTTTTCTTTCGGAACCGAAATGGCTTCACTTCAAAAGCAAAGAAAAAAAAGAATCTTAAAAAAATCGCCGCTATGGGGCGCCTCTGTGGCTCAGTTGGTTGAGGGACCGACTTCAGCTAAGGTCACGATCTCATAGTGTGTGAGTTCGAGCCCCCATATCAGGCTCTGTGCTGACAGCTCGAAGCCTGGAGCCTGCTTCAGACTCTGTGTCTGTCTCTCTTTCTGTCTCTTTGTCTCTCTTTCTGTCTCTCTGTCTCTCAAAAAAAAAAAAATTAGGTTAACATTTAAAAAAATCGCTGCTGGAGATTGATGCTGGAAAATGTTAGAACAATGCACAAGGTACAACTGAGAGGTTTCCAATCACTGCCGGGTCCCCACTGTTCCAGAAGATTGGCACTGTCAAAAGCTTAATTATGATAGATGGTGATTAGGCATTATCTTTGGCTATTTTCTTTGTCTTTCTTTTTTCTGATAGATCTGTCTTAAGTAAACCCAAATTGGAATGAAAAAAATAAATAAAGAGAAAAAGAAAATCTGCCATTTTAACCCACTTTTTAAAAAGAAGTCAGCCAAAATCACAAATCAGCTCATATATATTTGGCTTCAACATGGAAAACAATGCCTTTGGAAATTAATCAAGAAAACACACACACACACAAAATCACAAAATACTCCTTTGCCTTACAGATTCATTTCTAAGTAGAAGCTATGATTCTCTTTCAGGGACTAAGAGATCTAAATATGAAAGTATGCAAAATCATAAACATTTGGGAAGAAATAGCAGTATGGAGTGAATGAAAGAGGCTTGCCAACACATACATATGCATGTAAAAATAATGTGTATATAAATGTGTTTGGGAAAAAAAGTACCACAATGATCAAAATACAGTTATCTGTGGTTGCCAAAATAAGAGCTTACATCATTTTCTTACTCTTATTTTCTTGTCCTTTCCAGTCTAAGGAACATGAATTTCTTCTGTAATAAGAGTATAAAATTATTGAAGAAATTTATTGAACAAAAATGCTATCTGCCACTTTAACGTATAAGATTCTCTTACTGGGATAACTGCATCTTCATTCTTATTCTCAGTGAAAAAATGCAAAGTATTTAGTCCTCATCCTATATTATAGTCCTTCATTTACTTGAGGTGGTTTTAAAACTATGAATGCTTTACTACTCCTTACTTGTAGAGGTGATGCTTAAATCCAGGCTCTGTGAGTATATGCTAGATACAGTGTTTCGCTTCTAGCAAATAGAGTATGCCAGACATGATGCCGCTTCCATGTTCAGGGTAAAAAAAATAGTGCCTCTCTCTCTCTCTGGTCGCTCACCATGGGGTAAACAGTCTGCCATGTTGTTAGCGGTGCTGTGAAGAAACTCACGTGACAAGGACCTAAGACCCTTAGTCCAGCAGCCTATGAGGAGCCACGAGCAACACCGGTAAGCTCGGAAGTGTATCCTCCTGTGCCACACAAATCCTGAGATGACCACAGTGCTGACTGACATCTAACAGCAACCTCATGAGAGACCCTGAACCATAACCACTGAGTTAATCTGTTCTGTGATCCCTTATCTTCAGATATTGTCAGATTAAGTTTTGCTATCTGAGGCTTCTGAAGCTTGAGAGAAGTCGTCACATAACAATGGCTAACTAATGCATACCTATGTGAGGATTATCCAAACGTATTCTTGGAATTCTCCGGGAGCATAAAATTCTTGACTACCTCCAAGGAAAGAGACGTTATCTAAAATATGGGTAAATACTAGAAAGCTAAGTCACACAAAGCAGCTACAAAATGAAGGAAGCGATTCAATGGCAATCCATACTCACCTTCAGAAATTGATGGCCTTCAGACTTCAGCCGCAGCATTTATTCTTGGTTTTCTGTCCTTCTAAAAGCATCAAGCAGAAACAAAGTGAGACAGTGAGCGGACATAATTTTGGGAAAACTTCTTTAACTCCTACCATAGGTGTCATCACAGGTGGGAAGAGTGAGCAACAGTGACAGGGGTTCAAGAGAATTTTTAAAAGGGTGTGACTTAGACTCCGTTATTTGAATTTATATCACAACTGAAGTCTAGAGTTAAAAATAGCTCTACCTCTTCCAGACTTTAAACTCATGATTTCTGAGTTCAAGACCTATAGGGAAATACACAAGGACCTTGTTAAAAAAGCAGAGTTGGGGGCACCTGAGTGGCTCAGTCGGTTCAGCATCCAACCCTTGGTTCTAATTCGGGTCATGACCTTACAGTTTGTGAGATTGAGCCTCCCATTCACCTCCAGACTGACAACACGGATCCTGCTTTGAATTCTCTCTCACCCTCCCTCTCTGCCCCTTTCCCACTCATGTGCGCACTTTCTCTCTCTCAAAATAAATACACTTAAAAAAAAAAAAAGCAGATTTTGATTCAGTAGGTCTAGGTGGACCCAAGAGTCTACATTCCAATAAAATCTGCTAAATGTGATGCTTCTGCTCTGTGAACCACCTGTTATGTAGCAGACTCTTAGATCCGTATAACTTCTTCCTTCTTCTCTACAATTCATATTCACATCCTATTATTACTTTATATTTATCTGATTTTTCTCTTTTTAAAGCACTGTAGATACTACTGTTACTGTTGTTTGGCAAGACTTAGAGTTTCCTATTATCTCTGTTCTTTATTCCTTGCATCTCACACCTGTCCTTTAGGGTCTTTTTTTTTTTTTTTTTCCTACTTGTTAGATTGATCTACTAGTCATAGACTTATCAATTTAAGTATGTTAGAAAACACCTTTATTTTGTCTTTATTCTTCAATTTTGGTGTGTATCTTTAAAACATAACAATATTTTCCTTATATATCCCAAGTAATATTACCTTATTTAAAATAATAGTGTCTTAATATGCTATATTACCATTTTAAAATTTGTAATGTTTATTTCTTTTTGAGAGAGAGAGAGAGACAGACAGACAGACAGACATAGAATCTGAAGCAGGCTCCAGGCTTTGAGCTAGCTGTTAGCACAGAGCCCGATGTGGGGCTCAAACCCAGGAGCTATGAGATCTGACCTGAGCCGAAGTCAGACTCTTAACTGACTGAGCCACCCAGGCACCCTTATGTTACCAATTTTTTAATTATAATTTGCCCTATTTTCCCAAAATATCCAAAACAAGAGAAACCCCAACATCATGGATTTAATTTGCTTCTTATTTCTTTTGAAAAAGGACCATTGTACAGTGAAAGATTTTCCTATGCAGGCATAAGTAATATTTAGTTTATGAGTTGTTGCTATACAAATTTCTCGTTCCCATCAACCATTCATCTTACACTTATAACACCAGTTGATTAATTGTTGCCAGAATCTACACTGTCATCAAGATTTGCAAAAAATTATTCCTCCTCATTCTTTCACTGAGTTCTCTGCTTTCCCTTAAGTGGGGCTACATAGGACCCTAAACTGCTGTTATTTTTCAACAAAGAGTAAATTCTTAATTATTGCTCTTTAATGAGCTAATGTCAAAGGAAAGAGTTGATCAGTGGTTTCTTTGAATAGAGACTGTAGATTTCTTTTTTGGTAACTATCATCGTGGGCCCAAGTATTTTCATAGACTATGTTTCAGTCATTTATAATCTTTATTCAGTATGGAAGCACAAATTCTCACAAATCTGACTAGATGGAGTACTTTTAAGTTTGCTCTTACAGTGAATTTAATCCCACGTCCATCCTCATAAACATAAACCACCAAAGCTAGCACTCAAATTGAAGCTCATCATAAATTTTTATTCATTTACTCGTTGATTCATTTAATAAATGTTTATTAAGTTCTTGGGTTTTTTTTTCCAGAAGGTTTACAACTTCTCAAGAATACAATTGAGCTCAACTTGTATATACTTTGTCCTCTTAGACCTTATGCTGCAGTAATGAAGAATCCTTAATCAAAATACTTCATTAAGAAATTTAAAATGATCACTCTGATAGGTGCTGTGCACCAGAGACTACCCCTTTTGGGAACTAATTTCCCTGGTCTCAGACTGCAGCAAAAGGTATTTCTCAATACCTTGAGAAAGTGGTACTCCATCTGAGAATGGAAAAATGAGTAGGACTTGAATAAATGAAACTGCAGAAGAAGTAGACTACCACTTGAGATAAAAAGAAAAAGGCTAATTCTCTGTAATGTAAGATGAGAATGTTTAAATAAATAAAATTTAATAATCAGAAAAATCAAGTGAAATGACACTGAAACCTTGTGGAATCTTTTCTGATGCAGGATAAAACCATTTATTTGTATGTAAGTTAAAATCTCTGAAAGTGCATCCAATAACTCTTCATAAAAGTTCACATTGGAGAATTATGTTATGAATTGGAGAAAAGCAAAAGGGACTTGTTTATTTTTAGTTGTAAAATTTTCTAAAGTGTTGGAATTATTTTTGAGGACCAGTGTTTTTCAAATTCAAAAAGAAATCAAAATACAGCTCTCACAATTAAATTATTAAATCTATTTTTGTTACTTTTTAAAGAATGTGCAGAAGACAAATCATATGTATAATCAAATATTTTCAAAATCTCATGGTACGTGGATGGTATCTCCATATACAGAAAAATGTAGATGATCATGAACTGTGCAGGCAAACTAAGATAATATGAGGAAGCATGAATAATTTTTAAACCATTTTTAATGTTTATTTATTTTTGAGAGAGAAAGAGACAAAGCATGGGTAGGAGAGGGGGCAAAGAGAATGGGAGACACAGAATCTGAAGCAGCCTCCAGGCTCTGAGCTGTCAGCAAAGAACTCCATGCAGGGCTTGAACTCACAAATGGTGAGATCATGACCTGAGCCGAAGTCAAATGCTTAACCAACTGAGCCGCCCAGGCACTCCAGTATGAATAACTTGTTTAGAAAGCCAACTCTATATTTAGAGTAGGTACCCTGAATGGATGGATCTTTGAGTTTCTGTTTTGTCCTTGGAATTTTCCTTCCTAATAGGCGTTAAGCAGGTATGAGAATGTTGTGTTTTTATTGCATCCACTCTGCTGTGTGGAAGTGGCCTGCAGTTCGACTGAGAAGCTCAGATTCTCTCCCTGCATTTCTTTTTTAGAAGAGTACTAAACTCTCAATTCTCAAATGAAAGTTTTAAGCATCAGGAATTTAGCCTTTCTTCCTAAATGTGTTCGCTTCATTAGCCTTGGGAAGAAACTGCTCTAAATGAAGAAAGAGAGGAGCAACTTGAAAACTTCCAAAATGCTTCCGAAAGACTTCCTTTGCATGAAATCGTTCATCAATTTCAACAGTAACATAAAGTAATGGAAACGTGATCTGAATGGGTAACGGAAACTTGAGTAGTAATTTAAAAGTCTGTTGAAATTGTTCATCAGATACAGGGCACAGCTTGTTCTTTGTATTACCAATATTTAAATGTTGTGGATGTTTTTGCCAAAATTAAAGCATATCTTCCCAGAGGGATGGTGGTGATATAATGTGAGTCCTATGTTAAAAGCTCTTAACTTTCAGTGGGCAATCTGTGGCATAAAGTTTTATAAATTATTTATTTATTTATTTATTTTTTAATGTTTTATTTATTTTTAGGAGAGAGAGACAGCGTGAGCAGGGGAGGGTCAGAGAGAGAGGGAGTCACAGGCTGAAACAGGCTCCAGGCTCTGAGCTGGCAGTCAGCACAGAGCCCGATGTGGGGCCCGAACCCACGAACTGTGAGATCATGACCTAAGCGAAAGTCGGACGCCCAACCAACTAAGCCACCCAGGCGCCCCAAGTTTTATAAATAATTTAAAGTAATACTTAGCATATTCGCAAATATGCAAATCTTTATTTAGAACTGTTTGGGAACCTAATCAGTCAGAAAGTTTATTCACATTAAATGGTTTTTTCAGGGAATAAAATGGCTTTAAAGCTGAAAGTCTCTGGCCCAGAAAGTAGATTGTTTTCTTAGGTGCTCCCAACCATATGCTATTAGGGAATTTGGTTTTCCAAATTTTCTTGGTTTTGTACATATATCATTTACTCCTGATTTATATACCTGTAACTTTTTATAGCGAATAAGGCAGAAGTTCTGTACCTGTCCAGTTTCTAAAAACAGAAAATAGATAGCTTGGAAATTAGGTAATTTAGGTAAAAAAAATTTTTTTTAATTAAACAGCAACAGATTAAGAATCAGCCTGTGGTCCCCCATTGGGGGGGGGGTGATATGTAAAATGCTATAAAATTCTAGTATTTCTTCTCTAGATCTTGGAAAATAATTGAATCTTTTGCCCCTTTTGGTAATGGGTATAATGATATTTAGTAACTGTGGAATTAGTATTCCAAGAAATATTTTGTGGTTTTATTAGGAAAACTATTTCTCAGCGGGTTTGGAAGAGCTTTGCTACACTCAAAATAAGAAAGAGAGAGAAGGAAAAGACAGAGTAGAGAGGAGATGTCAAAGAACTGGCATCTTTGAGATAAGACAAAATGACTATGTTTTTGGAAAAAATTAATCGCAGGTTAATCCATGAACTAAGATGAAGATCAAAAAGACAGCAAAGATCTTGGATGCTACACTTCTTTTCATTTCTTCCAAGGTTTTATTTAAATTCAAGTTAATTAACTTGAATGGGCCAATAATAGTGTAGTATTGGTTTGGGAAGTAGAATTTAGTTATACTTTTAGAACTAGAATTTATTTTATATACTTTATTTCATAGCTATATTTATTATATACTTATGTATAATACCCTGTGCTCATCACAACAACTACCCTCCATAATGCCCATCACCCATTTAGTCCAACCCCCTTACCCACCTCCCCTCCAGCAACCCTCAGTTTGTTCTCTGTATTTAAGAGTCTTTCACGGTTTGTCTCCCTATCTGTTTTTGTCTTACTTTGCCTTCCCTTCCTCTATGTTCATCTGTTTTGCTTCCTAAATTCCACATATGAGTGAAATCATATGGTATTTGTCTTTCTCTGACTGACTTAATTCACTTGGCAAAATACACTCTAGTTCTATCCATGTTGTTTCAAATGGAAAGATTTCATTCTTTTTGATGAGTGAGTAATATTGTGTTGTGTGTATCCATTCATCAGTTGATGGGCACTTGGGCTTTTTCCACAATTTGCCTATTGCTGACTTTGCTGCTATAAACATTGGGGTGCATGTGCCCCTTCAAATCAGTATTTTTATATGTTTCAGATAAATACCTAGTAGTACACTTGCTGGGTCATAGGGTAGTTCTGTTTTTAATTTTTTAAGGAACTTCTATACTGTTTTCCAGAGAGGCTGCACCAGTTTGCATTCCCACGAACAGTGCAAGAGGGTTCCTTTTTCTCCAAATCCTTGCCAATATCTGTTGTTTCTGAGTCATTAATTTTAGCTGTTCTGACATGTGTGAGGTGGTATCTCATTGTGGTTTTGATTTGTATTTCCCTGATGCTGAGTGATGTTGGCCATTTTTTCATGTATCTGTTAGCCATTTGTATGTCTTCTTTGGAGAAATGTCTTTTCATGTCCTCTGCCCATTTCTTCACAGGATTATTTGTTTTTTTTGGGTATTGAATTTGGTAAGTTCTTTATAGATTTTAGATACTAGCCCTTTATGTCCCGATATGTCATTTGCAAATATCTTCTCCCATTCCATTGGCTGTCTTTTAGTTTTTGTGATTGCTACCTTTGCTGTGCAGAAGATTTCTATCTTGATAGAGTCCCAATAGTTCATTTTTCCTTTTGTTTCTTGCCTCTGTAGACATGTCTAGTAAGAAGTTGCTATGGCTGACATCAAGGAGGTTGCTGCCTTTGTTCTCCTCTAGGATTTTGTTGGTTTCCTGTCTCACATTTAGGTCTTTCATCCATTTAGAACTCATTTTTGTGTATGGCCTAAGAATGTGGTCCAGTTTCATTCTTCTTGAGGACTATACTCTTCAACAGTTGTTCTCAGCTGCTTTTTAAATACAGAAATTATTTAAACTCCATTATTTTTTAGCATTTTGCTGGTTCTCTTTGAGAATAATTATACCACTGTGTTTTTCCAATGTCACATATTTAAAATATATATCACCAAGATTCTCATTAATCTTAAACATGAAAACAAAGTTAAAAAGTTCTAATTAGTGAGGTATATTTAAAGTACTTGGAAGAAAATTATGTCTACATTTCACTTAATGATCATTTAAGCATATAAGTGTCTGTGTATGTATATACATATACATGCATCTATGTGTGCAGGATAGAAATGCATATGTATACATAAGTCTGTATACTGGTATACATTTATTTATAATACATGGAGTAAAAATATGATTTGCAATCATCTTTTTTTATGCAGTGAACTGCAGTGATTTCTTCTTTGACTGTCTAGAATTCCTTCTTCTTAAAGGCCAAAGGATCGTCACCGTCGTTGGTGCACTTTTAAAAAAAATCAACTTTAATCTTTATCTCTTTGTAAATAGATACTAAGTTGATGTCTTGTTAAAATCGACATCTGTTAAAAATAATCCTAGAAGGCTAAAAGAATCAAATAAGACAGCAAATGTTTGTGTATGTGTTTAGAAGACTCTTCTCTAATTTATTTTTCTATATTTTTAAATTAACTCCATACCGGAATTAGCAGAATGTCAATCACATATGTAGAGACACCATGGTTATCATCAGTGGCTTCAAGCTATTGCCAGAATCCAGGATCAAACAAGTATCTCAATTTTTTTATATGATCATCTTGCATATCCAGGATACTCCAGACTGTTCTTTGAATCAACTCACTATTTTTTTTTCTTTTTGAGAGAGAGAGAGAGAGATTGAGAGAGTGAGCAAGAGAGCACAAGTTGGAGAGGGACAGAGAGAAAGGGAAAGAGAATCCCAAGCAAGCTCCATGCCCATTGTGGAGCCCAACACAGCACTCAAGAGGGCTCAATCCCATGACCATGAGATTATGGCCTGAACCAAAATCAAGAGTCAGACACTCAACTGACTGAGCCACCCAGGTGTCCTTCAGCTCACTTTTTAATCACCATTTTAAGATTTCCCAAGCCCAGAATTTTATCACAGTTCTTTCTATCTTAAGTTTTTAAAACCATATCCTTACCTTTCCTATCGTTCTTGGCACCTGAGGTATTCCCCAGACCCTGGTGCCAAGGTTGTTCTCTCTCTTCCATTAAAGTTCATCTTTCACCCATATTTCCCCTACCTATGCTCAGTGCTTATGCCAAGATGGTTCAAGTACAAGAAGGGAATGGGCATATGTGGTCTCTTTGTGAGCAGTATATGCAGCCAAGTGGTCATTCACCTTGTGATCTAGGATCATGTCTGTCCAATAAGAGAATCTAGGTAGACAACCCAGAATTACAGTTGAATCCCTTAGATCACCTTTTAGCCAGGCTCCCATCTGGAAAGCGTACCAGCCAGGCTGGCCTGAGGTTGCCATTAGGTGAAGACAGAAGCATCAAGTTCAGAAATGGCCCTAATAGAATCCTGAATTTTCTAGATTAGTATATAACCCTCTTCTTCTTTTGACCTAATCGTAACTCAGGAAGTGGCCAAAAAGACATGATCTTCTTCTCCTTGGAGCCACATTAAGGGGCCAAAGTTCTTTAAAAAGGCAGGAGGACCCGTAGGAGGTGACAGAGATAGTCAAAGTCACTATGAGTTAGTTTTTAAAGAGGGTGTTCCAACACTCAGGAAAGCTTGATGCCTTTGGGTGGTAGTGAGAAGGGAAATCCATGTAATCAATTGACTGTCAGTCCATTGTTGAGCAGACTTTTCAAAAACATTGATTGTTTTCAGACTGCAAATGAAAAAGTAAGCCAAAAAATATGACAGAAAGGAGTTTTAAGGGTTGGGCTGATTACGGCGGAGCAGCAGCACTAACCTAAAATGGTGTCAACACTGGTAAAACCCCACAGGAAACCACACACTAGCCAAAGATTGCTCAGGCTTCTGTCCACGGTGGTTGTGAATTTACCTTCTTTCTCACTCGGTATGCCATTGCCTTTCTGTTACTGCTGTCTTTGATTCTTAGTGACAGTCACAAGAGATGATAGTCATTGGATTGTTTTCTTCATGTTATTAGGACACCTTTGACCTAATATATCTTAAGCCAAGGGGGAATAATTTTTTAATTTTGGAATTTTAAGTAGAGCAATAAAATCTACATATTTGGAAGCTACTGTGGTACAGACATAGCATGTCAAGTCATAACAGCTTTGCAACCCCTTCTCCGTGAGCCAAATCAAAATGGAGCCTTTTGCTGGCTTTGGTGCATCACCTAATTTGTGCCAGCAATACCATCAGTGTATATATTAATGTACATCTGTAAGGAACTTTCACATTCTGATTTCATCCATCTTCTCAAATACCCTTGGGGAAGGTAATATCCCATTTTAAAAATAAGAATATGTGACTTATCCTTTATTATGCCATCTTGAAGCAGCAGAACTAATACAGAAAGTGGTGCCTTGGATACAGAAAATCTGATGCTTAGCCAGAGCTGTCATTAAAGCTTTCCTCTTAGAAGGAAAGAATGACTAAAGTCTTTTGTTTTGTATATGTAGAGATTTTAGTGTGTAATTTGTAAATGCTCACAAATAGCTTGGGGATTTTTGATACTTAATTACAAGATTGGGTCAAGTAACACAATGCCATGGATTCTCGAGTCCTCATTAGATACTTTTGATGTTGGAGATTATTGTGAGGACCAGTGGATGCTGAAGCTTGATTTGGCCCAGGCTGTCATTTCCCCCACCCTCTGCCCCCAATTACCTGGATGATGTATTGATAGAGTGGGTAGCGCTACTGAAGAATTCTTTCATCTGAGGACGAAGATGAAAACAAACCAGTAAATTCTCCGGACATTGTTCGCTAGGTCTTTGTTTTATCTTCCAAAGGTTTGATGTTTGATAATGAATAAATTAGGGATAAAATATGAATGCACTCTCTGTAAGGACCCAGCAGGAAACATTGGCTGTTGAGCCAGATCTCAATCAGCAAATGAAAGGGGCTCATTTTGGCATCAAGGGCAGGCCTGTGAAATCTGCTTATTTAGAAGAAAATTGAAGATTAAAAAGGAAGTTTGTGTGCATGGTGTTTATGTGTGTACAAGAGAGATAATAGGTAGACTTAGGAAACACTCCAAATTTTATATAATTTCATTTCCCTATAATGTAATTTATTCTTGAAAAACACTGAGGCATTTATCTCCCTATTAATTAAATTGGCATAAATGTCTATTAATGCACATATGGTTTATCTCTTAGAGGCTGAACATCCTTTAGAGTTGTACACATAAATAAAATATCTATTTTGCTGGCCTGGACTGTTCCTTATCCTAGTAGAGAGCAATAAAGCCATTTGTAGAAAAGAAAATCGTAGGGAAACTGACTTTATGTGGAATTAGAGGAACGGTGTCATAGACGTGGTGTTCATACTTCTTTTCCATTACTAGCAAACTTAAATCTGCCTCCCTCTTGCTGGTCTCCTATACATTCAATCCTACCTGTAAAGGCCACCGCACCTTGTTGTTTTGAGGACTGTGGCGTGTGTGATTCTGCCATCTTAACTTCAAGCCGGGACTTGGGGCTGAGAGCAGGCGTATGGAAGATGGCATGCGCCATGCTGTTGCCATTCGCCTCACATCTGCCCCACCAGGAGAGCTGTCATAGGAAGTTAGCAACCCCCAGCTCTTCCTTTCACTCTGCAGACGGAGGCTGGCTTTTGCCTGTAGCCCTCCCTTCATCTAGAGCAAGCCAGAAAGTAAAGGACAGAAGCTTTGGCAGAGACTTCAGTACTGAACTCTGCGAGAGGGATGAAGTTCACTTGAGTAAACGTTGTGAAGTAAGCAAAGTATTTTTCTGGCATCACTTTTGTGCACTTTACCACTCTTGATGTGTGCTTCTTTCCATGTCATTTCAGACTCTAGGACAGCTATGAAATGAGCCTTGAGGATAGGCTCTGATACAGCTGGGGAGGCACTCATCCTTTTTGCACATCTGTTAGCTGCTCTTTGCGGGCTCAGTTACATGTTAAACTTCCTTTTAACTGTGTAGCCCAAAACTTAAGTTTTAAATGGAAAAAAATCTCGATGTCTCGCTAATGTGGAGATTTTGGGTGACAAAGGCACTTCCCCAAATAACTTACCATAGGTAGCGTCTCATGCTACATTTATATATGACAAGATATAAAATCAATGCACTGTTGGAAAGCACTTCAAGATTCTGTGCCCTGAAGTTACTCTTATAGTCTCTCTTATTCAGTCATTGAGCACACAGTAGTATTTCTTGTCCTTATTATTATTTAAATATTTGCATGATGTAAGTGAACTGGCTCAGGGTATTTTTAAGTAGAATCAATATGGGACATATAGGAAAAGGTACATAACAAGTCCACAACCTTATTACATGGATATTGCAATTAAAGCATTTTTTCTTTCAGTCTATAATCAGATATGTTCTTTTTTTACTTTGGAAAATAGGAAGATGTAGATAAGGCAGCTAACTTCTGAAACACTGAGGGTTAGATTATATTAAGTGAAGACCTTAAGGTTTTTTAAATTCTTTTGAGAGAAATTTTAAACTTAACAATGTTTAAATAATTAGGATTTCTTGAAGGGATGGGAAGAGTAACACAAGATATACAGCTATGTATTATCCATACAGCGAGAGCAGAAATACATTAAAAGTTACTTTCTTTTGTGTTTTGTCTAACTGTAATTGACAGTCAATATATTTACTTAAAATTTTCTCTTTTTTTCCTTCTCACTTCCTTTTCTCTTTGTGACTATCAAAGCTGAGATTTCTATCTATTAATTAGCAGCACAAACTTACTTAGGGCTGCCTGGGGCAAGCATGCATCAGTGGTTAAATACTACATTGCTACCATATAATTTACTGACTTTCAAAATGTAATGGGAGGGGGGCAGGGTAAAGAGAAAGAGAAGAAAGAGAAAAACAGAAACATGTTAGAGGAAAAGTATCCACTGTAGGAAAATGTATTTTAATAAATAATAGGTTGCAGTTCTTCATAATATCACTAGGTGGCATGTAACTGACTTGAACAAAAATAAAACTAGAGAAGAGCCAGGAAAATCAGGATTTCAAAAAACAGCTCTGTCTGGAAGCTACCTGTATTTGTTTATTATCTTACCAACGAGCAGTTTACAAGTCAGATATAACACACTTGTGTTGGGCATCAAGTGATAGGTTACATGTACAAGTGTTCTCCGTGCCTTGTACACAGGAAATACTCAATATAAGTAAATTTATTTTTGTGAGATTAGAATAGAAACTGGTTTCTTTTTGGGTTTTTTGTTTGTTTTACTTTGCTGCTCATATTGCTGTTCGGATTAATGAGAGATCAGGAATTTCTGTACTAGAAATATATTTCCACATGGCTTATAGAATTGTTTAAAAGACAACAATATAAAATAACATGAAGTAGAGTCTTATAGGTATTCCTAAACTTTAGGTAAATACTATTTTATTAAGAATTACTGCCATCAAGGAGCACCTGAGTGGCTCAGTAGGTTAAGCATCTAACTTCAGCTCAGGTCAGAGCCACAGCTGGTGAGTTCAAGCCCCACATCGGGCTCTTTGCTGACAGCTCAGAGCCTGGAGCCTGTTTCAGATTCTGTGTCTCCCTCTCTCTAGGTTGCACTGTCTCTTTCTCAAAAATAAACAAATACTAAAAATTTTTGAAAAAAATTACTACCATCTGAATTCTACAAAAACATTCTTAAATTTGATAAAGATTCCCTCCCATGCCCTGAATTCATTTCTAAAATTTACAAATATATGTATCATCTGCACGCTTTTGTAACCTGTAGCATGTTTACCCATGTTTGTTTAAAAAAAAGTGATGAATTATATGGGGTGCCTGGGTGGCTCAGTTGGTTAAGCATCCAACTTCGGCTTAGGCCATGATCTCATGGTTCGTGGATTCGAGCCCCGCCTAGGGCTCTGTGCTGATAGCTAGCTAAGAGCCTGGAGCCTGTTTCAGATTCTGTCTCTCTCTCTCTCTCTCTCTCTCTCTCTCTCTCTGACCTCCCTTGGTCATGCTGTCTCCCCCTCTCTCTCTCAGAAATAAATAAAACATTAAAAAAAAGTGATGAATTATAAAACTTCACTGTCTCCTTTATTCTATAAAAAATAATACATCAATACAATAGTAAGAGACCTTGCAAAGAAAAATGGCTTTCACAACTTGTATGTAGTAGATTAGAGACAGAACAATGGGAAATTATGGCAACACTTTATTTTTTTAATTAATTAATTTTTGACTTTTCATATGTCTTTTTAAAATTATTTTGAATACATTTTTTTTTAATTTAAATTTTAGTTACTTAACATCCAGTGCAATATTTCAGGGTAGAATTCAGTGATTCATCACTTACGTACAATACCCACTGCTCATCACAAGTGTGTGGAAACACTTCAGAGCACTGTGGACATTGATAGGCCCTGTGAAGACACAATCCAGCTTGTGAATAAATGTGTTTACCATTCATTTTCACTTTTCAAGACCTGAAAATAATGACAGAGAATTAGCTTGAAGTAATGTCCAAAATAGAAAATTTCTCCCACAATAGGTCATTTAGAAAGTCATAAAAAGAAAAAAGTAGCAACCTACCAATACTAGAAAAAAAGAAACATTACTTTCTGAAAGACACTATAAAAAAAAAAACTAGGTAAACCCGAATAACCCATGAAAAGAAGTGTTATTATCACAAAATATGTATGAGGAAAATGAAACACTTGTAAGTAACAAACTTGTCCAAAGTTATTCATCTTGTGGGTGGAAAAACTTGATCCAAGTTTACCCGAGAATATCCAATGGATATTCACTCCAGATTGCCTCTGATAAAGATTTCCAATTAGCAGATTTTCTGGATGATCAATTAGAAATGCAACCCGTATCGATAAACATGCATTGACTATCTGTTGATCACAGTTTTACAAATAAAGAAAGCAAGTTCATTTGTTATTGTACATGATAATGTCTTTCACTGGCTTTGGGGACATGTTTTCTAACAAATTTAGAATGAGTCAAAGATCAGAAGTTCAAAGTGAGGAAGCACAAATGATATTTGAATAATATAAGAGTGATTAAAAATATTATTGAAGGCATTTCTGCATCTAGTAGAGTAGATCAAATAATTTGGACCAAACTCCCACTAGAATAACTAGAAAACCTGGGGGAAAACTCATGCATTCTAAAAAATACTGGAGGATGAGGAAGGAAAAGAATTAGAATGTATCAGACCAGATTTGGGGAAAGGATAGAGCTCTTGTGAGTTGTCTGAAATTTGGGGTTGACTTTCCCTTCAGGACAGGAGAGACAAAGTACTCAGAGGTGGATTAAGCACTTCGATGGTCTGGTAGAGACCAAGAGATGGGGATTGAAATCCAGGAACCTCGAAAAGTAGGCGAATTGGAAGACCTCTCCTTATTAGTTTGGGACTAAAAAGAGCCCCACCCTGGGGTGAGAGTGAGTTCTTTGTAAAAAGGTGTCTCCAGGCACCTGAGCCCGGTCCAGCTAATTTCATTCCCTCAGATGGACTGAGGCATTCCTAGCTCTCTAGTGCTCCATGCAGCCAGTAGAAAGAAAACAAAAAGACTTTGGAACAAGAGGACACATTTGGAGCACGATAGCATATCTGGCCTCAAATGATATCTGGAAACATCTTTTAAACAGATAATCAAATTATGCAAACATAACCAGAAAAATGAGGAGACAAAACAGCATGACTGAAAACCAGCAGCAGCAACAAAAACATAGTTTGGGGGTCTGAATGTTTGTGTCTTCCCTCAGTTGTTATGTTGAAATCCAAATCCCCAGAGGTGATGATAATAGGAGGTGGGAGCCTTTGGGAGATGATTCATGATGAGAGTGGAACCTTCCTTAGTGGGATTAGTGTCTTCATAAAAGAGACGCCACAGAGCTCCCTAGCCCTTTAGTACATGTGAAGATACAATGAGAAGGCCTGCACCCAGGGGGAGGGTCCTTACCCAACCATGCTGACACTCTGAGCTTAGACCTCCAGCCTCCAGAACTGTGAGAACTACATTTGTTTATAAGCTGTGCAATCTGTGTTATTTTGTCATAGCAGCCCAAATGGTTTAAGACATGTAAAAACAGACCTGCAGAGGCTCCAAATATCAGAAATAAATTTTGAAATCATTAAACTGTGTGTAAGGTGATAATAGCCAGAATTAAAATTTTCAGGAGAAAATCACAGGCTATAAGAAATATATAGAAATTCTTGAAGTGAAAAATAAAATATAATGAGGAACTCAGTGGGTGGTTTCAGAATAAATTAGGGGTGCCTGGGTGGCGCAGGCGGTTAAACGTCTGACTTCGGCTCAGGTCATGATCTCACGGTTCATGGGTTCGAGCCCCGTATCGGGCTCTGTGCTGTCAGCTAGCTCAGATAGAGCCTGCTTCAGATTCTGTGTCTCCCTCTCTCTCTGACCCTCCCCTGCTCACACTGTCTCTCTCTTTCTCTCGGAAATAAATAAATCATTAAACAAAATAATAAAATAAAAGCAGCTGAGGGGCACCTGGGTGGTTCAGTCAGTTAAGCGTCTGAATTCGGCTCAGGTCATGATCTCACGGTTCATGGGTTCGAGCCCCGTATCGGGCTCTGTGCTGTCAGCTAGCTCAGATAGAGCCTGCTTCAGATTCTGTGTCTCCCTCTCTCTCTGACCCTCCCCTGCTCACACTGTCTCTCTCTTTCTCTCGGAAATAAATAAATCATTAAACAAAATAATAAAATAAAAGCAGCTGAGG
Organism: Hyaena hyaena; assembly: GCF_003009895.1. NCBI lineage: Eukaryota > Metazoa > Chordata > Mammalia > Carnivora > Hyaenidae > Hyaena > Hyaena hyaena. Next base: position 2,925,048 of record NW_024080747.1, read on the forward strand.
GGCACCTGGGTGGTTCAGTCAGTTAAGCGTCTGAATTCGGCTCAGGTCATGATCTCATGGCTGGTGAGTTCAAGCCCTGGGTCAGGCTCTGTGCTGACAGCTCAGAGTCCGGAGCCTGCTTCTGATTCTTTGTCTCTCTGCCTGTCTCTCTGCCCCTCTCCCCCCTCAAAAATAAACATTAATCAAAGGAAGAAAGAAAAGAAAAAAAAGGCAGCTGAGAAAGAATTTTAGGGTAAGAGGTAAGGTATCTTGAATGATGCCCTGGGACAAATGGGGAAACCCGTGAGAGACATGCAGGACATGGTAAGAATGTTTAACATAATTGGAGTTGGAATCCTAAAGTACAGAAGAAAAATGGAAGAAACAATTTGAAGAGATGATGGATATGATTTTTGTAAAACCGATGAAAGACATAAAACCATTTTTCAAAAGGACTATGAACATTCAAGGTGAATACAGAAGAAAATCCACACCTAATCACATCAGCAACTGCTGAAAATGAAAGACAAAGAGGAAGTTTAAAAACAATCGGGAGGTTAAGAAAACTTTAAGGATTATGTCCTAATGTATGACAGTTAAATTAAAACCTAATTTCTCTACAGCAACAATGGAAAACAGGAGATAGCTGGGTGATATTTTCAAAGTGCTGAAATCAAAAAACTGCCAAGCAGAATTCCATACTCAGCAAGAGTGCCTTTAGAAAATCAAAATGAAAGGGGCGCCTGGGTGGCTTAGTCGGTTAAGCGTCCGGCTTTCGCTTAGGTCATGATCTTGCAGTTCGTGGGTTCGAGCCCCTCGTCGGGCTCTGCTGACTGCCAGCTCAGAGCCTGGAGCCTGTTTCAGAGTCTGTGACTCCCTCTCTCTCTGACCCTCCCCTGCTCACGCTGTCTCTCTCNAGTCTGTGACTCCCTCTCTCTCTGACCCTCCCCTGCTCACGCTGTCTCTCTCTCTCTCTCTCTCTCCTAGAAATAAAGAAAAAAAAAAGAAAAAAGAAAATGAAAATGAAAAAAAAAAAACATTCAGGCAAACAAATGCTGAAAGAAAGATCATTAGTGGGGCATACTACTGGGAGGGAAAATACCTCATCAGGAGGAATACACAGGGTCTTAGATGGAAGATTAGAGGTGCCAGGTGGTAAGAAGACAGACAAAAATGGTAAAACTGAGAGTAATCTAAAGAAAGTGGGATGTCATAAAAATGCTAATGGATAGATGGTTTATAGTTCATGTATTTACTTATATATAATTTAATATAGCACAGTTATTGAATAAATATATACATATTTATTTACAATGGCTAAGAAAAAATTACCAATGTTGGAGGGTGGGTGTGCTCTAAGGATCTCGAGAGAGAGAATACGAATCCATGTATACAAACTTAACAATTAGCGAATCATTTTTTCCCATCCCCTCCTCATCTTAAACTGTTTGGTCCAGTGCCATTTGATGGAGATAAGCAAATATCTGCTGTACCTTTGGTCAAATATCAGAGTTAAAAGGGAATCCTTTTATTTAAAAAGGCACTTACTAAAACAGATACTTTTGTTTGAACTTCTGTGATGCATTATTTTAAAAAAATGTACAGAGAAGATGAGGAACACTTAAAATACCCAGTTTCCTCAGCCAAAATACTCAATTTCTCCTAATTACCAAAATCATATTTGTAAAAAACTCGAGACCATTAAGGCAAAGGCTGTTTGGGATTTGGTATCAATATGACACACTGATTGAAATGTGCCTACATTTTACAAAAATGATCTATAGATCTGATGGTAACAAGGATCTCGGGTTTAGTATATTTACACCCAGTGAAGGAGACATTGTCCCTCAGGATGAAATGACGCTCGCTTTCTTTCCCCAGGATATAAATGGGCACAGTTACCAATTTTTTAAGTACACACTTAATAATGCCTGCCTGCCAAGAAGTATCAACTTCAAAAGACCTTATTTTAGAAACACATGCCACAGATTCCTAATAGAAAGACTTTTTATGACAGCTTACTCTATGTAAGCCAGCCACATGTGGCTTTATGAGGGATGTCTGTCTATTTTGTGGCACTAGCCTGAAAAATCTTAAATTCAAAGATCTTTATGACACTGTGATTCATCTTCATCTCCATGGATGGCATGGAGACCAGGATGAATTCTCAGTATTTTTTCCTCCTTGCTGATCAGTATATCAAGGGATATCTTAAATGAAGTTATGTTTGGCTATATTTCTTGTTTTGAAAATAGTATCCTAAATTATTAAAAGTGTTCTAGGAATAAAATTTATTACAGTTTTGTCATTATGTTGATGGTTACTCATTTTAAAGACAGAAATTCAAAAGAAAGAAATCATACATTCACATAAGGGTGCTCAGCTGAGGCAACCAGAGGGGGAGTCTGAACTCTGCTCCCAGCCTGTGCCCTGCATGGAGCCCAGAAGACCTTTCCCTGATTCACACAATGCTCATCTACAGGGTGGTCTTGGCTCCTAATTGTCCCTTGAATGTGTGTTTGCACTGACTCAGCTCACACCAGTATGAAAGATCCATCCATGGAGATGTGAGCATTTCTTTAGTCACGCAAAGGACTGTCCAGCCCACTCCTTCTAATGTGCATCTTCAGGCAGGGACATACTATGTAGGCCTACAAGCTCTAACTTTCTGCCCAGTCAGGAGACACAGCAATATTTTTATTATGCCCTTGAGTACCACTCAGAGTATATGGGAAACTTAGGGTGTTTTCTCTAAAACTCTTGCCTGGCAGTAACTCAGTTTTCTAAAGAACTCTCTATCTTAGTTGTAGCTGAAACCCCAAAATATCAGAAACAGAACAGTCTTTAGTAGCTTTCTGCACACTTCAAAACCAAGTGCCTTATACCTCGTTTAAGACTTGTAGAAGAAGTATGGGCACCTGGGTGGCTCAGTATGTTAAGTGTCCAACTTCAGCTCAGGTCATGATCTTCGTGGGTTTGAGCCCTGCCTCGGGCTCTGTGCTCACAGCTCAGAGCCTGGAGCCGGCTTCACATTCTGTATCTCCCCCTCTCTCTGACCCTCCCCTGCTCGCTCGCTCTCTCTCTCTCTCTCAGAAATAAATAAAACATTTAAAAAATTTTAAAAAGACTTGTGGAAGAAGTAAACCCCCACTTTTGCAGTGCTACCCACAATCAACATAAGAAAGAACTGAGTCTGAAGAAGCTTAGAGAATGTCTTAGCAGAGGTGTGTTGGAATGCTATGAAATTTCCTCTCCTTGGCCCCATAGGAGAGGCAAGCACAGACTTTCTACTTCCTTCAAACCCAGTGATAGACGCTTCAAGGAGACTATTCAGGGAATATTTCCCTGAAATATGGGGTTGTGGGGTTGGACATCTTTCTTAAGTCTGATTCCGTGCAATTGACTGCCCACCATCATGACATGACCCCAAGCAGCACTCTTGAAATAAAGGTGGCCCCATGAGCAGAACAGAACATGATAGTGGACCTTGCCAATAATATTTAGAGTAGGATGTGATAAATTCTCTAATAAAGACACCGAGCACTGGGTTAAAGGGAAAGGAATGACTAGGTTTGCCTGTAGGAGTCTCTGAAAATCCATGACAAGGTGTGGCCGGGATGATAGAAGGTGAAGTAGAGTTACCCAGCAAAGTGGAGATCATCTGAGCAGAAGTGAGAGTGTGCTGTTCCTGATGAGAGGAAGACCAAGCTCATTTTTATAATGGCTGAAGCCTAGAGGTTGCTGAAGTAGGGGGAGCATGGGTGCCAAAAGGCAAGATCAAAGATGGGTGGGAGAAGTAGATAGGGGAAAAACAAATAGCTTCCTAAATCATCCAAACATCCCAGAACATTTCAAATGGAGACAGTGTAAACAAAGATTTTTTTTTTTTTCTGGATGATTTAAACATTAGATGATCATTAAATCTGATGCTGAGACTTTTTAACAATTAACAGTAAAATGTGCCTCACTGGTTAAACATCATGTGGCCCTTAGAGCAAGCTATTATTAGGCAGGTAAATGCAAATCACACTCTGCACCTGAAATGACACCAGGGAGAATCATTAAGTTCTGTGGCTTAGAATTTTTTTCTCAATATCCTAGATCTTCACAGAGTGGTCTGCTCTTGGTAAGGACTTGAGTAAAATCTTTTTGTTCAAATGCATTTTCACCTAATATCTCTGTGAAACTGTATTTGGAATAATACAGGAATATTTGATTTCTTCTTGACTTGGTTGTCTTTGGAATATTAAAATACCATAAAATGTAGGGCTTCCCCCCCATCCCCAATAACTTAAGTCAGTAGATGCTAAGTCACAGCTTTCAGGTAGGAGATGTTAAAAATCTGTCATATACTTAGAGATTTTTCCTCACCAAAGAGGAAATTGAGGATCAAATAAATAGGTGATCTCTCCCACTGTGGTTCCTTATAATTACAGAAAAATAATCAAACTTCTTGAATCTTACTGGAAAATGCCTTAAATTCTTTTAAGACATCCACATCCAGGGTCACTTCACTTTGTTTAAGTAATCTTTGCCTCTAATTTTAAGTGTTAGAGTTGATTTTGTTGGAATTTGCCCTTGAGGCTACTCTCAACCGCTTCCACAAACATTCTTTTCAAACTGTCACATCTAAAGAACATCCCTCAGCCCTCTCATTTATAATCAGGTGCCTCCCCTCTCAGTGTGAGCTTAAGCAAGAGCTAGGGCATGCCAGGAAAGCTTCAGCTGAACTGAATACTGATGAGGTGATAACTTCAAAGAAGATGTCACTCTGTTCACGCCAGGTTGGCAGCTGCAAGACAGGGAACTCAAGTGCTTTGTGCCTAGATGATTCATATCCTTTGTGACTGTGGAACGGGCTTACACAGTGATCCCTCGGTTAGGTCCTCTTTCTCTTAATCAGAGATGTCAAAGAAATGGTGGCATCTCTTCTTAGAATACCACCTGTTCATAGAACCCTGTTGATGTTGTGAAACTTTTGGGATCTGAAGCTTGTCACTTGGTCTTTCAGACATCATTTCATCAAGCTACATGTAGTTTCTTTCACGAATGTGTAGGCTGAGTGGTGGATATATTGTCACCTGCCTCATCATTTCATCAAGCTACATGTAGTTTCTTTCACGAATGTGTAGGCTGAGTGGTGGATATATTGTCACCTGCCTCTGCTGAGACTCTTGAAGTCTGAGCAAATGATGGGAATGATTTCCCAAAATCTTTCTCTTTCACTCTCTTGCCCCTACTATTCCTCCTGATGAGTATAATTTCTACTATGCATCCAAGTGAGTCGGTAAATCCATGACCCATGAGGCATGAACTTTTCTGTCCCTTCTCTAAAAAAGAAGAATACAGCAAAGCAATTAATTATAGTAATGTTTTAGTAGTTTAAGGTTAATAGAACCCACAGTCAGTGACATCATATAAATTGTATCATAGCAATAAAAGTACATTGTTTAGAACAAAATTCTCTTGGGCACAAAAGCAGAAACTCAAAGCATACAGTCTAATGAAAGTAGATCAAAAGATAAGCTACAAGCTGAAAAGAGATGTATTTCATTAAAATCCTAAAATCTTTAAAGGTGTTCTAGCTGTAATTTTAACAATTGAAAATACATATTTAATATAAACATTAGACACTTTGAGTATGTATTAAAGTCACTCATTAATTTTAGTGACAGTCAAGGCTTACTGATGTGACATTTTCAGATTTATGAGGAAGCCTTCTCATTTACTTTCATTAAAGCCAACTTGTTTGAACATTTTTTTCAAGGTGATATTAGTAGTAAATGGAGATTAGTGCTTTTTATTTCTGTTTATTTTGATACGCTAAGTCAAAATGCATGGACTAAAGAGCTCTTTTTAGAAAAGGAAATCTCTAGATTGGGCACGATGAATATTACCTACCATTTAGCCTAAACAAGAATGCCATCACACAATAGGTGTAAAGTACTCAGAAATTCAATTCAGATCTATGAAAAGCTCCATTTGGTGATTCACTCTCCTCTCTTCAGTATTATGACTTCATGAATTACTTCTTTAATATTTTTTCTCAATAGATAAATAAAAATCAAATGAAATGTTTTTTACTAGAATCCTAACCACAGAAGTTCTCACAAAGACTCACATATCATAGTCCCTTATTTCCTTGTCTTACTTCCCTTGGGGTAAAGGTTTGGATTTAATCAGCATATTATTAAATGCCTGCCATGTGCCAGGCATTGGTTCATGTATCCTCACACGTGTAATCTCGTTTCATTTCAAACAGCACAAAAACCTCTCAGTGGCATTAATAAGAGGGGAACTTGTTAGGATTTTGGAAACCGCCAAAGCCCTGGTTTAGGTTATACGAAATGTGAGTAAATATATTTTCATGGATTGTGTTCCCAGAAAGATTTTGGCCTGATTATTTGAATAGGTATAGTTGCCATGCTTCCTGAAACAAAGTGAATTTGTTTCACATCTGTTCTGTGTCCATAGTACTTTATGTTATCTTGATAGAATGGACATTTGTTTTGGTTACTCTCCGGCTGTAGCCCTGGAGTCTGCTTAGCATTGCTTCACATTTATCCTAGATGCTTCTGTGATTTCCCCAGGAATGGCAAAAAAAAAAAAAAAGTATGCACGTTATTAACAGTACTGTTTCTACTCTGATCTTTATCACTGTACTTCTGCTGAGCCTTTCCCCGTCACATTCTCACAAATGGAATTTGTAGAGCTCGCCTCGACTGTGGGCACTCAGGAAGCTTCTCTGACTCTTACATCGAGGGTTGTAGAAGTTAGGAAAGAATTAGTTGAAAAACCTGTCATACTCTCGTTTCTCCAAGAGTGCTGTTGGAGCTTGTCCTGGCAGGACATTAACTACTGGATCCCTCCTCCTCAGTGTCTCTAGGTCTTTCCTTTTGTTACCACGTATCCCTCTGGATTCACTGCTCTCTCTTCTCTGCACATCGTTCTCGTAGGAAAATTAACAATGCACGTCTTAGAAAAAAACAAAAGTCCCCTTGATCCACTTCCCCTTTGATCAGAGTTCCATTTTGTCCTCTCCCTTTTTGTAACCAAACTTTATGGAAAATGCATTAGCATGTTCTGACTCTGTTTCCTCATTACCCATCCAAGCTTCAGTGCATTCCAATTTGGCTCCTGCCCCCAGCACAACAAAGCTGTTCTTATCAGTGCTTACCACTTTTCCAAATCCCATTTGACTTTGACTGAGGTTATTCAGATTCTCAGCAGCATTTGACATAGTTGCATGATTAGTTTTTCTCAAAATAATCTCTTTGACTAGGTTTTATGAGCCTTTCTACCTTGGCGTTTGCTCCCTCTATGCATTTCTTGCTTCTCCTTGTTTATCTGTACTATAAAATGTAGACGTTTCAAGGACCAGATCCTAGACTTTTTCTTAACTCTCTACATTCTCCCTTTGGTTATTTTATCCAGTCTTCTGGCATTAAATATCATCAGTACAGTTAAGTGCACTCTCTTATCCAAAAGAGGCATATTATTTCTTGACTAGCAGAAAGACAGAACTGCAAGGGCACCTGGATGGCTTAGTCAGTTGAGTGTCTGACTTGGGCTCAGGTCATGTTTAATATTTATTTTTTTTGAAAGAGAGAGAGAGACAGTGCGAGTAGGGGAGGGGCAGAGACAGAAGGAGACACAGAATACAAAGCAGGCTCCATGCTCCAAATTGTCTGCACAGAGTGCAATGAGGGGCTCGAACTCATGATCCACAAGATCATGACCTGAGCAATAATGTTTGGCTGGTTGATTTTTTGATAATATTTGTGTCCTTCTCTATATTAAAATTTTTATGAGAACCATATATTGCATTAGTAACCAGAAAATTTAAGTACATAATGAGTACTTGTCTAATCTTTCCATCTAAGAGGATTTCCTTTACTAAAGAAAATAGCACTAGTGATTCTTCCCGTCCTCTGCTGTGAACACACATCTCATTCACTAGTCCTTTTTGATTGTACATAAAATTAAAACTGGGGTAGCTTATGTCCCAAATATTTATAATTATTTATCTTATTAATTCCTAGAAAATACAAGTTAACCCTGATATCTTTGCTCTATTTCACATCCATAGGCAAACATGCGGATAGTAATAATTTTTATTTGTAATTTTATTATTTGTTTTGTTTCCTTTTTGAATATTTCATTGTTGATATATGCTAGGGATAAAATCGACTAAAACGAGTCACTTCCGTGTAACAGATAATAAAATTAAAATGTATGTTTTCATTGCTCACATTAAGAAATATTCTTTTTGAGGGGTGTCTGGGTGGCTCAGTTTGTTAAGTGTCTGACTCTTGATTTCAGCTCAGGTCATGATCTCATGGCTCGTGGAATCAAGACCTGCATCTGGCTCCGTGCTGACAGTATGGAGCCTGCTCAAGATTCTCTCTCTGCCCCTTCTGCCCCCTCCCCAAATAAATACATAAAAATTAAAAGAAGAAGAAATATTTCCTTTGAATTCCAAAGGGTAGCTTTCCTGACAACCCCCAAGTATAACTGTCAACGTGCATGTTCATCTTAATTGCAGTTGCCAAAACAAACAAACTTAAGTATGTCAGTCACAATGCCATTCATGGTCCCACACACCTAGTATTGATAGATTTTAATTTAACTTTAATTACTATTAAATTGCTGAACATAAAATTGACTTTCATTGTGGATTTAAGTTCCTTTCTCTGATGATAGTCATAGGGCTGAGCTTCTTTACATAGGCTTAGCATTCATTTGCATTTATTCCTCTGTACAATACTTGTTGATGCTTTTCCATCACTTTTCTATTTAATATTTGTTTGTATTGATCCATAGATGTTGTTTATAGGCTCCAAGTAAAAATCCTGGGTTAATTATAGGCACTATTTTGGCAGTGTATGGCCTGTATTGTTACTCCACGATCTAGCAAACCCGCTTTAGGGTGTTGATCCAAAAGAATTGAAGTCAGCATCTCCAAGGGTTATCAGTACTATTAGGGTCATTGAAGCACTATTCACAGTAGCCAAGATGTGGAAACAATCTCCGTGTCTACTGACAGATATAAAGAAAATGTGGGACATACACACAATGGAATACTATGCCACCTTAAAGAGAAGGAGATTCTCTGCAGTATGCAACAACAGGGATGAAACTTGAGGATTTTATGCTAAGTGAGATAAGCCAGTCACAATAATACAGATACTGCCTAATTCTACTTACCTGATGTACGTAAAGTAGTCAGATTTGTTAGAAGAGTACACCTCATGTGAGTGTTTGTATCACATGAAAATAAATAGTAAAGAAAAAAAGTAATGATTTTTACAATAATGATTACACGTCTATAAATGTCACACTGTTAGCATTCATGATATTTCACTTGCCCTTGATTTTTTAAAGAGAGATTGACTGAATCCTAACTTTGATGATGATGATAATGATAGTAGTTGTAGTAGTAGTAGTAGTAGTAGTAGTAGTAGTAGTAGTTAGAATAAGAATAACAGCAGGTTGGGGCGCCTGGGTGGCTTAGTCGGTTAAACGTCCGACTTTCGCTTAGGTCATGATCTCGCAGTTTGTGGGTTCGAGCCCTGCGTCGGGCTCTGTGCTGACTGCCAGCTCAGAGCCTGGAGCCTGTTTCAGAGTCTGTGNAAAAAATCCGCATATAAATGAAACCATGATATATAAAACTTTGATGTACAAAAAAAAAAAAAAAAAAAAAAAAAAAAAAGAATAACAGCAGGGTGCCTGAGTGGCTCAGTTGGTTAGGCGTCTGACTTCAGCTCAGGTCATGATCTCACTGTTCGTGGGTTCGAGCCCCATGTTGGGCTCTGTACTGGCAGCTCACAGCCTGGAGCCTGCTTCAGATTCTGTGTCTCCCTCTCTCTCTGACCCTCCCCCTGCTCACACTGTCTGTCTCTCAGAAATAAATAAAACATTGAAAAATTAAAAAAAAAAAAAAGAATAACAGCAACACCAAATATTTGAGTACAAACTACATGTCAAGTTCACAGCTAGGCTACTATGACATATTTTCCCACTAATAACAGCCTATGATACTGCTGCTAGTGTTATTCCAAGAAGAAACTGGTTCAGAGTTATTAAGTAATTCTCCAAAGAACATGAAGTTAATAAGTAGTACAGCTGGGATTCAAACTCAGTTCTGTGTGATTCCAAAGTCCATTGGTACCATTTATCTCCATTCCACCCTCAACAGATTGGTTCAGATCTGGAGGATCCCCAACAGAAGGCCTCTTTCCATGGCCAGTTCCTTGCTTTCTTTTGTCAGTATCCAAACTCACTTTTTTTGTTCCACACAACTTCATTAAAAAAATTATATTGGTTATAGTCAAAAAATGGCAAAAGCCATCAGCATCAATGAGAGTAGAATTAAAGTCTTTGTAACAAGTGAAAAGCAAGCTAAATGAGCTAAATGTAGTGAGTACCTTTGCACTTTTACATCTAGAACATTCTGACATTACAAGCAGCTAAAGTGTGACTGTGGTGGAACTAATTCTTCTGAAAAGCCATGACTTTTCATCTTCTTCATGTCAAAGGTTGGATAGTGATTTTTGCCTTTGAATATTCCTATGTCAAAAAGGAAGATGTCTTGGGGTGCATGGGTGGCGCAGTTGGTTAAGCATCTGACTTCGACTCAGGTCACGATCTCATGGTCTGTGGGTTCGAGCCCCATGTTGGACTCTGTGCTGACAGCTGGCATTCTTTATCTATCCTTCTATTTGTCCCTCCCCCACTCAGACTCTGTCTCTCTCTCAAATATAAATAGACATTTAGAAAAACTTTTTTAAAAAGAGAGATGTCTTAGAATAACAAGGGAAGGTTCATTGCGACTTAGTTGGAGATGAGATTCTAATCTTCAAATGCTGGCATTTTGATCCCCCGAGGGCTATAAATTAACTGCATATATTGTAGAAAGATTAAGCTGTGATTAGAAATTATATCATTTTTTTTTGTTTGGTTACTTCTAATTCATTTCAGAACCAAGGAATGATAGAATTTTAGAACTGGAGATGGACCATTGGAATCATCTAGTTGTATTCCCTTTTCTTTTTAATAATGGAAAATTGTAAAAATGCATTCCAAAGCAGTTAAATGGCTAGCTCAGAGTTACGTATCCAGCCAGACTGGATTAGACCAAAGCCAGTGATGTTCGCTTTTCACTAAAATTCAAGGTTATGAATTTACACATGAATATTGACTTGTTTAATAATACATAAAAAGAGATTTTTTGGTGTAAAAATTTGTTAGTCCTAAAATAATCCTAAAATGAGTAGCTCAAGGTTTCACAGCCAGCTAGACTATATTCAGCCATGATAATTAGGGACTTTAACAAATAGACTCTATAATTAAACCACTATAATTATCAGTCAGAACTTTTATCATGACTTTCATTCTGTTTACATTCCTACATCATGCAGTACTTACACATACAAATCACTTGTATTATTAGGGGAAATTAGTCCTAAGAAATGATTCCAAGTAAGGGTGCCTGGGTGGCTCCATCAGTTAAGCATCAGACTCCTGTGCAGGCCATGAACTCATGGCTCATGGGTTGAAGCCCTGCATCAGGCTCTGTGTTGACAGCTTGGACCCTAGAGCCTTCTTCAGATTCTGTCTCCTTCTTTCTCTTCCCCTCCCCCACTTGCTTTCCTTCTCTCTCTCTCTCTCTCTTTCCCTCTCTCTCTCAAATATAAATAAAAACATTTAAAATTTTTATTTTTTAAAAAAAGAAATGATTCTAAGTAACAAAATCAGCCTCTGTGTTATATTTCAAAGCCAAAAGTGGAAAAATAAAACAGTGATTCAAGTTCTCTCTCCAGACATTCAGAGTTTTATTTAGAAATGCATGAAAGAAATCCACAAAGGTTTGGTCATCAGTGTATGCATGGTCTACAAGAAGATTCATCCACCAGGCTATGTGATATGGCTTAGAGATCTAACACGAGGCCAACACATGTCCTGAAAACTTGTCGTGCAAAAGGTCCTGTTTACAGTATTTCTCTGCATACTAAGGTATTGCTGTGGCACATTCAATGTGGACAAAGAGCCTGTTGTTCATACAAAAAGTCCCCCCTCCCCTTTTCATGTTATTTGATACCTCATGGCCACAAGTGATCAAAAGATGTCTGGGTGCTGAAGCAAAGAAATGGAATGAGACTGTTAGGACATTTGTACTCAGAATCTTGGGTGGGAAAGTTAGCTCTGTTTGTTTTCCTGCAGCTTTATATCGATGAAGATCTCTGGTGTAGTCATTCTTCTTGGCCCTTTTCCCACAGCCTAATGCAGATCTCACCATTTGGTATAGGTATTCATTTCCATGCGCTTGGGTAGGAGCTCATTTGTGGATCTTAGATACGTACACTTTGCTTCTGTTGTATGTAAATGGAGCATCGTGTTAATCCTGGAGCTGCTTTGACTAACATAAGAAAAGGGGGCCAAGACTTAAAAATATTCACTTGGCACAAAAGACAACACTTGGATTGGCTACAAAGATGGTTACCAACAACCTATCCTGCCCCTGTTCATGCGTGCCACTCCTGGCAAGCGATGAGGTGTATGGTCTCCCACAGTGAACCCAGGCTACACTTAGGATTGCCTTGCAGCAATAGAATGTGGCAGAAGAAATGTTCTGCGACGTCTGAGAATGACCTGAAGAGACCCTGTAGGTTCCCATTCCGCTGTCTTGGATACTGGTTGCTGTTTAAAGAAGTCCAGCTGTCCCTGGAGGATGAGAGCCTCCAAAGGGAGAGAAGGAAGCCCAGACGGCTTCCGGCCATTTCAGCCACCTCATCCTGGACTTTCCGGCAGACTCAGTGTAGAGCAGAAGTGTCCGGCTGAACACAGCCAACACTCAGGATCATGAGAAATAATACACTGTGGTTGTTTGGAGCTGCTAGTTTTGGAGCTAGTTTGCTAGGCAGCAGTGGGTAACCGAAACAGAATCCTGCTAGAGTTGGCACTGCAGGTAATCTAACTTCAGCCCACTGTGCTCAGTGGAATTGGTTTTTGAATTTTTTTTTTTTTTTTTGCACTCTCCACTGCATTTATACCTGTGGTTACACTTTTTTTCATACTTTCATTTCTGCGGCACCAGTCTTTCCTGATTCTCTTCTCATCTTCTTTCTTTTTCATCTCCATTATTGAGTCCCTTTCTCATCTCACCCTTAATTATGGATGGTCCCAAAGTTTGAATCTTGTCTCCCTTCATTTTTTGTAGTATATATTCTCTTCCTTTCTGCCTGCTTCCCTCCTTCCTTTCCTCCCTCCCTCCTTCCCTCCCCCACTCCTTGCTTCCTTCTTTCCTTCTTCCTTTTCTTAACTAAGCTCTTCGCCCAATGTGGGGCTTGAGCTCATGACCCTCGGATCAAGAGTTGCATGCTCTACCAACTCAGCCACCCAGGAACCCCAGTGTATATTCTCATATTCTCTTTCATGCCTCCTACCATAACTCATGTCTTCTTCCACCATCTGTTTTCTAAGTTTCCAAAATTTTAGTCCAAACCAGATCCCTTTTCTGTCATTTAGACTCTCATCCTTAGCTATGAGCCAGGTAACTCGATATAAATATCTTAAGTATTTCAAACTTGGTCCTCCACTAAGCTCTTAAATCCGTTCCCAAAAATTGTGTGTGTGTGTGCACACGCGCGTGCATGTGTAGCTTTTTTTTTTTTTACAAATAGTTTATTGTCAAATTAGTTTCCACATAACACTCAGTGCTCATCCCCAAAGTGCCCTCCTCCATGCCCATCCCCCCTCCCCCCCACATCCATCAGTCCTCAGTTTTTGTCAGCATTCAAGAGTCTCTCATGGTTTGCCTCTCTCCCTTTCCCCCACAATTTCCGCCCTTCTTCTCCCACTTGATCATCCGTCAAATTCCTCCTAATCCTCATATACAAGCAAACATATGATATTTGTCCTTCTCTGCCTGACTTATTTCGCTCAGCATAACACCCTCAAGGTCCATCCATGTTGCTACACAGTGCATGTGTAGCTTTTAAATGATCATTTAATCGACTTACTAACTTTGCTTTCTGGCTCTTCTTCTGAACAGTCCATCTGAGGTGGTCTTCCTGTTTTCCCTCTTTCACAGCTAATCAGCACCACATTCTTACAACTCGAAGTGGTAGGTGTCTTTCACTTCTGTCTCTTCCTTTTTTCTAATTTAACCTAAGGCCCTCAATTTTTATTTACCTAAAGAAATAAGTCGTCTCCTAATATTTTTTCTTGTCTTTATTGCTTACTTCAGATAAAAGAATTTTTCTAAGATATAAAGTCATGTAAGCTCCTGCCTTAAATTATTAAATGGGTCACTTCACTTTAGCTGAGCTTTTTACCTGGTATAGTGAGCATAAGGACCTGTGTGCACAGGGGCGCCTGGGTGGCTCAGGTGGTTAAGTGTCCATCTTTAGCTTAGGTCATGATCTCACGGTTTGTGAGTTCAAGCCCTGCATTGGGCTCTGTCCTGACAGTTCAGAACTTGGATCTTGCTTCAGATTCTGTGTATCCTCTCTCTCTGTTCCTCCCCCACTTGCACTCTGTCTCACTCTCTCTTTCTCAAAAATGAAGAATTAAAAAAAAAAAGGATACATGTGCACAGTAGTTGGTCTATAAGTGTTTAACAACCTGCTCTCCGTGAGGAACGAAAAGTGTGTGTGTGTAATATTCACACATACATGTGCATATAACTGTGTGTGCAGGTATACATATACACGTAAGTCCAGTCTACTTTAGTGAGGTAAAGAATATATCATACACACACACAGCATACAGTTTACACATTAAAAAAAAACAAACATGTGATACTCTTATAAATTCATCATAGCCATTTATTCTAATAGAGTGCTTTTGTTGATTTTTGCTGATCTGTTAGATCTGAAGCCAAACTATGATTGCAGTTGATAAACAGCTATAGTTATGACATGAATGTTAATGATATTTTTATTTACATCAGTGATGAAGATGCACATGAACAGTGATGACATATGTTGGAACTCTACTCGCTTCAATGACATGCAACTTTGCTTCATTTGCCAACGGTTTTGTAACACTGAAAATACACTTCCTCAATTTTTTGGTTCTGTTTGCAATGAAGAAGCTATAGTTACAACATATTTTAAGTGCCATCTGCATGCACACATTCCCCATCACTTTCTTAAGCCCAGGCAATTAACAAAATAATAAATAAGAACTTGATTTGTAATGCCTCCTGATTTTTTCCTGCCATAAATGCTCCCACCACGGCCAAGATGAAGCTACTAAGATGGTGTCAGTGTACAAGGAGCCAGCAATGCCTGGTTGCACATGCTTATTAGGTATTTCTATCAGTCAGATACAATACATATCAATAGCCTCAAAAGTATAGGTAAGAGATGCTTTAAAATAATGGGGACATTAGGAGGTTTGAATGTTTATTACCTCTGTCTTCTTTTTAATTAAAATTTTTTAACGTTTATTTATTTTTGAGAGACAGAGAGAGCACGAGTAGGGTAGGGAGAGAGAAAGGGAGATGCAGAATCCAAAGCAGGCTATAGGCTCTGGGCTATCAGCACAGAGCCGGATGCGGGGCTCAAATCCACAAACTGAGATCATGACTTGAGCCGAAGGGGCCCTGCTTTTAACATAATTTATATTTGGTAGTATGTTTGTATTATGTGATATTTAACAATGGCTGTGTTTATCAACTAGCTTGCAAAATTCCTCAACTTCAAACAATTGACAGTCTCCAACCGGTTTTATTCGCCAATTGCAGCACTCAGCTTGCTGTGCCCAAGTTCTTGATCTGCTGGCTCCACAAAAAGCTTGCAGGGCTTGGGCCTCTGTAGTGGCCGAGCGCTTGGGTCTAACCCTTGAGGGAAGAATTCCTGCTAGGTTTTCACTTCCTGGGTGAAGCTTTGGCAAAACTATCCCTTGCCCCTGCGAAGGGAAGTGACTTCCTTTCTGCCTCACTCTTACCGTTCATGGTTCTCCACCTCCTGCGCCATCTCTCATATGCACTGTGAGTATTTATCATTTCCCTACTACCCACACAGTCTCAAGAGTCTGCAGTAAAGAACTGTGACCCATAATAGATGTTCACTTTTTTGTCTAGGACTCCATGTATAAGAGGTCAATGGTCTGGTAGGGCTGACAGAAAACAGGAAATTGAAAGTTATCACCAGAATGTAGGGCTCCCTAGCAGCCTGGAAAAACTGACTCTTGACATTATCTCGCAGGAGAAAATCAAAGCACCTCACTGCCGGGTTAGTGAGAGAGCCCTGAAGAGTAACAGGGCAGTCTGTCAGCATGCGCCTTAGGAAAGGATCAGCAAGTCCTTCGAAGATCAAAGGTACTTCAAAAGATTCTCCTTCAGAGAATCTGGCGAGGTACTGGCTGATAAACGTAATTGGAAATTTCAAAGTAACAAGAGTAGTCAGAGATAACAGAATCCTCAGCTGTACGGAGAGCTTTCTATGCTTCTGATTAGGATTTCCTTAACACATGTGGCACCTAGGGATCCAAAAGCAGTATTATTGCTGCTTCCAAAAAAAAGAAAAAAAGTAAAACACCTATCAGAAACAATGGCAGAGCACGTGCGACCCTCCAAGCATCACTCTTAATGTGCTTGGGGTTTAAAAAGCAGAGCAGTAAAGGTTGGATCTTGTCTACCTTGTCCTCTTCCAGTTTATTATGTAGTTTCTGTTTGAACATGTTCTCTGATGGGGAACTCACTACCTCTCTCACTTTTTATGCTGTGTTTGGCAAAATATAAACCAGGAAGGCTGATAATAGACTTCTGTAACTAGGCCAGTCATTTATCATCATGGCGGCGTTACTTTGAAATCCACTCTGCTGGCCTGCACAAAGGTTGGCAAAAGATGATAACACTACCAAGGTCCTATCTGTCCACAGGGATCCTTGCCCATAGGGCAGATAAAGACTAATTTAAAAATCTCAGTGCTGTTCACACTGAAACCATATGATCACAGCATGACCAGGTTGGCATGATCACATTTTGGTTTATATCTTTGAGGTTTCCGTGGATTGATGATAATAAAAATAAATACATTTGTCAGACCTCCACCATCTTCAATGCTGATTACCGCTAATTTTGTAACATTATTAAAGCTTCGTTCTTGCAATAAATGAAGATATTTGTGACAGGTTGAATATTTTCATACCATATCAGGAGCTTGTAGAAAAGCTTATATCTAATATCTATATATATAAAGTCCTGAGACTCAGATGAGTTAACTCACCCAAGATGACGTAGGCTTGAATTGGCAGACCCTGATGTGCATGCAGGCCTAACTCTAAAGTTATATTCTGTGACCTAGACAATTCAATAAAAATATGCTTAACTCATTAGACATTAAAGTTGCATGGGTTCACACTATTAACAATTAGTCATAAGTCTACAACATCATCTTTAAGTATAGACATTAGTAATAAGGATGTAACTCATTTACCACCAGGCTGAGAAAAAAAACACCTGAAATATGTAGATGTCAATTCTCATGTCTACACATATTCAGACATTCACAGAAATGGAGAAAATTATGGAGCTCCTCACTTCTTACACTTTACTGGTATAACTATTAATATCTTTCCTTCAGCAAACAGTATTAATAGAGGACCAGGTAATGTGCTAAGTACTGCTCAACAACGCAAGCACAATTCCTGTAACCCAAAGAATGAAAATTTTAGTCTAAGAAAGCAGATCCTAAACATACAAGTAGGCACACATGGGTTAGTTAAAAATCCGACTCTTGGGGTGCCAGGGTGGCTCAGCTGGTTAAGACTCTGGCTTCGGTTCACATCATGATCTCACAGTTTGTGGGTTTGAGCCCCATGTAGGGTTCTCTGCTGTCAGCACAGAGCCTGCTTCAGATCTTCTGTCTCCGTTACTCTCTGCCTCTCCCCTGCTCTTGCTCTCTCTCTCTCTCAAAAGTTAAAAAAAAAAAAAAAAAGAATAAAAAAATCTGAGTCTTGATTTCAGCTTAAGTCATGATCTCAGAGTTTGTGAGATTGAGCCCCACGTCCACCTCTGCACTGACAGCACGGAGCCTACTTGGGATTCTCTCTCTCTCTCTCTCTCTCTCTCTGTGTGTGTGTGTGTGTCTGCCCCTCTCCCACTTGTGCTTCACGGTCTCTCTCTCAAAATAAATAAATATTAAAAGAACATGCAAGTAAAAAGTGAACACATAAGTAGCTGTGATCATTACCATGGGAGTTGTTATGAAGAAAAAACAGTGTGACCTTGCAGAGAACAATCAGACGGTGACCACTAAAAGCCAAAAAATTAAGTTACTGCTCTTTTCTTCAATAGCAGTAGCATTGATAAAGCACGTGTCTGTGGGTTCCTAGGAAGGAAAAAAAAAATCATTGGTAGATACTTACATCAACCTCACTGCACAATATGGACAATGTAAACAGGAATAACTTCTTTCAATCAGAATGAAGCTTTGACGTTCCTGAAAAGAAGAATTTAGAAAGCAATAACCTTTACTTAAAACTGTAATGTCTATCAGCAACTTACTGTTCTTTTTTTTTTTTTAAGTTTATTTCTTTATTTTGAGAGAAAGAGGTGGAGGAGGGGCAGAAAGAGGGAGAGAAAGAATCCCAAGCAGGTTCCACACTGTTAGCACAGAGCCCAGCACAGGGCTTAAACTCCGGAACTGTGAGATCATGACCTGAGCTGAAATCAAGAGTCAGACACTCAAGACTGAGCAACCCAGGTGCTCCAACTTACTGTTCTTAATAGGTAGTGAGTAAACGATATTTTGCTTCCATTTAAAGAAAAAACTCTTGGGACACCTGGGTGGCTTAGTCGGTTAAGCGTCCGACTTTTGCTTGGGTCATGATCTCACCGTTGGTGGGTTCGAGCCCCGCATCGGGCTCTGTGCTGACTCCCAGCTCAGAGCCTGGAGCCTGTTTCAGAGTCTGTGACTCCCTCTCTCTCTGACCCTCCCCTGCTCATGCTGTCTCTCTCTCTCTCTCTCCTAGAAATAAATAAAACATTTAAAAAATTTTTAAAGATAAAACTCTCCTCCTCTTTCTGCAGTGGAGATAGAGTTACAGCTATAGATGTTTGGATCAGTGGACTCCCAGGAATCATTAGGAAAAGCAGCTATCTATCTACGTCTATTTATCTATATGACAGAAGTTGGAAGTGCCAGGTGCCCTGACCAGGCTTGCGTCCCCAGTTAGTGGGATGTATCCTTGCACAGCTCCTGTTTTTTACAATCTGTAAAATGATAGTGTTGCATCACTCACTCATTGAGAGTGAGGTTACAAGCTGAGATTCCAGTTGTAACAGTCTCTGAATCCATGTTCAGATTCAAATAAACTAACCATAGAAATATGTAAATGATCTAGTCCTCAAGACAGGACGAGAATGTGTGAAAGTCTAGTGTGGAAGAACTGTCTGTTTGGGCTTTTAATATTGGTTCAGAAATGTTAAGCACTTTGCTCTAAAGTCATTGGATATTGGGGCGCCTGAGTGGCTCAGACAGTTGAGCGTCTAACTTCAGCTCAAGTCATGATCTCATGGTTCGTGAGTTTGAGCTGCGGGTTGGGCTCTGTGCTGACAGCTCAGAGCCTGGAGTCTGCTTCAGATTCTGTGTCTCCCTCTCTCTGCCCCTCCTCTGCTCATGCTCCATCTCTCTCTCTCTCTCTCTCAAAAATAAACATTAAAAAGATTTTTTTAAGTTATTGGATATAGATACCACCTGACTAAATCATAATTTTCTAGTGCAGTGTCTTTATTTTGGAAGGAAACTGCAGCTCACAGACAGGAAGGGCTCTGCCATTGTCCTAGTGGTCATGACTGAACTGAAACCAGGGCCCCAGATGGAACTGAGTCCTTGAGCTGCTACCACAGTTGTGTCTCAGGTTAACTCTAGATCATGTCCCTTCGTATATTAAGTTTTTAAATCTGAATCAGCCATGTTCTGTTTTTTGACTTCACTTCTCTCTTTTTTCTTTATTGTTCATTAAATGATTTATAACATTAATATATTGGAGATACAGTTTCAATCAATGTGACGAGAGCTCTGTTATTCCAGACCATCAGACCACATCTCCAAGCCAGTGCCCATGAAAAAAGGCTAAAGGAATAGGCTGTAAGGTAATGTGCCTGCTTTGTTCTTTCTCATTCCTTTTGAACTCTGCTCTTTTGTTAATGATAAAACCAATCATCGTGTTATCACTGTAACACTGACAGTTCTGTTTACAGAGAATTTCAAATTTTGTATATGACATCCAAACCTAGCTGTGTACAAAAAAAGGAGTCAAGCTTCACCGTGCTTCTTGGTGAACACGTTGTTTATACCATTCCCAACAAAAGTAGAGTTATAATCCTGAACACTCTTGTAACATTCTCTGAATAATCTGGCTACCCCAAGGAACTAAAACATATCTCCAAACAGAAACTCATACATTAATGATTATTCGTAGTCCTCAAAGGATGGGCACAACTCATTTCAAAGGCTAATTGGATAAACAAGTGTGGTTGATCCAAACAATAAATGTTATTCGACAGTTAAAAGAAACGAAGTACTGATGTATGCTACAATATGGATGAATCTTGACAATGTTATCGTAAATGAAAAAGAGCTCATAAGACGCCACATATTGTATGATCATATGTGAGATCATATGTGAGAAATCCAAAACATGGAAATCTATGGAGACAAGAGATAGCCTCTGGTTACCAGGGGCTGGAAGGAAGAATGGAAATGACAGCTATTTCACTACAGGGTTGCTTTTATGGATGACGAAAATGTTCTTGAATTAGATTGTGGAGATATTTGTATATTTCTGTAGATATACTGTAGATAAACACTAAATCTTATGCTTTAGATGAGTGAATTTTTAATATATGGATTATATCTCATTAAAATTGCTTTAAAAAATTATCTACTTAGGCATCTCTCTACCACCAAGAACTTGGGCTTCCCAGGTAAATCTTTTAAAAAGTACTTTCATAGATGACTTAAAGTGTCATTGAACTTGAAGAAATCTTTGAAATGTACTAGTTAAAATCTTAGGCTCTGGGGCCAGATTGCTTAGGGTTAACTCCTGGCTCTGTTACTTACAAGATGTGTGATCTTGGAAATTATTTATTTTCCTTGATCCTTAGATTTCTAATTCATAAACAAGGATAATAATAGTACCTTGTTCATAGGTAAACTCATTGCTCTTTTGTGCAGTTCTAGCTAACATAATTCCAAAAGTTGAATAATTGATTGTCATATGATTTAGCTAAAAACCCTCCTTTTTTTCTCGAACATTGTAGTGTTGGCATTATACTTTAGAGAAGTCTGTAAAGTTGCACTAAATCACATAGTAAAATCAAATATGCCATTTCATAGCTTACTAGTTATAGCATAAAATATCACATGTCTTTTTTGTTTTAAATAAATAAAATTTGGATTTCAATTTTTACCCTTAAAGAGCTACTTTGTTTCATTGTTGGACTAAAATGTTGCTCGCTTTGAAATAATGTAATCAAGTCAGTCTTTATAGGCTTCAGTCTTTCTCCTGAAAGGAATAATTGGATAAAGGGTAAAGAATCCATGTTGTGTTCATAAAATAACTATTTGAATAGATGGAAACTAAAAATAAATTCCATATTTAATTCAGTTTATACTATACAGATTACCCTGAAAGAAATGTTCATGAGCTTTGAAGACAGGCACCCTTCATTTTTAAGAAGTAATCTCTCATGGGAATGATACTAAAAAACTGCAACATACAGCTGAACTGTTAGATTTTTCAAATATAATTTAGAAATACAACACACATAAATGTAAAATGGTTCAGTAGTTAAGTGCAGTACTTTCTGCAAGGCTTTTTGTTTTGTGCTTTTGTTTCCCAGGATAGGTTTAAACTGATCAGGAAAGCAGTCACAAAATTATGTTTATTTCATTTGCTGACCTGGGAGACAGAAAGGAAAAAAGTAAGTAACAAAGAGGCAAGAAAGAGAAAGAAAATGTCAGAAACATAGTAATTACCCTCTTGTTAGCAGTTTTGAAAAGGGTAATGTTATTTGATCTTGATATAACTCCATCCTTTTATCATAAAGCAGATATACAACAATGGTTTCTGGTCTGGACTGCAAAGTTTTATAGTTTAAAAGCAATTTATCTAACGAGTCTTTAAAATTCTGAAGTCATTTAGAAATGTAAACTGAAGGGCTTTTTAAACAGCATTTCTCCTATATGGAAATAAAAGGCATGAGAGCAAAATACAAACTTTGGCATTTGACTGCATTTATAACCCTGGCACATTCAGTAAACATTTTGATAATGTTGAGTTAAAGTTTAAACAAATGACAAAGATAGGTTCAGAACTTGGGTTTCTTAACTTAAACTTTACATCTGATTAGTTACTTCCCTAACTTTTGTGTCATGTTCCAAAAAGAAAATATTTAACCCAAGAATCAGTACTTTTAATTGGGTGAGTTCTAAAATTTAAAGCTTAAATATAGAACAAATAGAAGATAGGTAAACAAAATCAGTCGCTCAGGTACATAGTTTATTTGCTCATTTTCCTTCATGCACCCACTCGTGTGTGTATGTGTGTGTGTGTGTGTGTGTGTATAAAGGGCGCATGGGCTTAACAAATTCTGAAGAATATTCTACCAGCTCTTTTTTACTTCTAATGAGACCTTAACTGAAGCAAACAATTCCCATGTATTATTTCATTTCCACCGGTATTATTAAAATACATTCTATGATACTGGAACTATTGTAAATATAAAATTAAAAAAAAAAAAAAAACCATGGTCACTGCTGTGTAAATGTGTTATTCAGTGGAAGATACACACATATCAGAATTAATGGACTTAAGCTGTCTGTCACATGTGCCATAACAAAGGTAATCTGGAGAGTGCTATGAAAATACCTGGGAAGACAAGTAATTATTACTTTAGCAGATCTTGTCAGACTTGCTACTCTTCAGAGTAGCAGTTAGGCTGGCTTTTGAAAGAAGAGTAGGTCAGGTTAGACAAGTAACTATGGGGTTTTAAGAAAGAATGCAGAAGAAAAGTCACAATAAGAAGCATTAACTTAAACAGGGCATATTCTGAGAACAAGTAAATTGATAGGGGGATCTTTAGTCTCTTATCATTCAATTTTCCTTTCCTTTCAGTTACCCTAATTCAGCCAAGTGTAAAGCAGCCGTAGAACGTTTCGCCATACCACTGTCTGTGCCCATGCTTCGCAGAAGGAGATTGTCTAGGGGTTATATGAATCTGAAGCTGTGTCACCTGGCTCATTTTTTGGGATAATGATAAGAGCCTGTACTTCCATTGCTCTGTCACTCCTTCATGCTTTCAAACTTTGCTGGTGCCAGTTTGGGCACTGGGTCATCTGCCTATAAAGAACAGCCTCAAGGGCACCAAGGGTGGCTCAGTCTATTAAGCGTTCGACCAGGGTTCAGGTCATGATCCACAGTTTGTGGGTTCATAGCCCATGTCAGGCTCTGTGCTGACAGCTCAGAGCCGGGAGCCTGCTTCGGATTTTGTGTCTCCCTCTCTCTCTCCACCCATCTCCTGTTCATGCTCTGTCTCTCTCAAAAATGAATAAAACATTAACAAAAAAATTTAAGAACAGCTTAAAGATGTGGCACACAGAGCGTGTGAGATGCCAAATGTTCTCAAAACACAAGTGGTCTTATAAAACCTGTTCTTCAAGCTTCCACATCTCAAGTTTATGAATAAATGCATTTGAAAAAGAGAATTCTATAACACTTTGTTTTTAATCTGCCAAGAATAATGGAATCTTTCTCCATTGTAGGGGAGAAATAGAGCAAAAAAGATAGTCATCACACAATTTGAATGAAAGATGACTGGAAGGTTAATTAATTTTCTTCCCCTAGGGAATTTGGACTTTTGCTAGAATATTCTCTTTGGAACATGATTCACACAAATCACTAAGCTACTGATTTGATTATAAAATTTATTTTAAAATAGCTTCATTTTTATACTGTTGATTCAATGTTGTTAAAAGGGAAACTACACAATTCATCCCTTGTGCTGTGAAGATGGTGTAATGAAAGAAGCATGCATCAAAGGTATATGCATGCAATGTTTAAAAATAAACACAAATTCTCTTACTCTGAAAATTTTCCACCTATCCCTTTCAGTCCAATTCTCCTACGAGCATCAATATTTTCAATATTAGGAGATGTATAGATCTTGTTAAATTTGGGATAAATGCATACATTTGTGATACGTTCATACCTGTGTGAACCTGTGAATGCTTTCTTCTCTGAGCTCTATATAAAAGCAGAAACCTTGCTTCCTTGTAGTTAACTTGCATACTGGAGCCACCTCAAGAGGTCTCACAGGGCCTTGGCAATCAACAGATACTATCTGTGAGCACTATTATAACACAGGAAGCTCTACAATGATAGATAAACTTCCCAGAAGTCATCACCAGCCTATTTCATTTTATTACTCACAAGTGTCAAGTTTACTGACAAAACTATCTTTGCATTATCTTGGATGATAAGTATGTTTCATGGTCATTCTCTTTCTGTTTGGGAAACAAACTCTGGTATAATGCTTTCCTGAAGCTTCTGAACATTGGTAAAATCCATTCCATCTTTCTACATGCAAGCAGTGTTTTACAAATCTAGGACATTTTCAAAAAAATTTTAATGTTTATCCATTATTTTTGAGAGAGAGAGAGAGAGAGAGCGAGAGAGCAAGCAGGGGAGGGACAGGGAGAGAGGAAGATGCAGAATTTGAAGCCCATCACCCAATTAGCTCATCTCCCACCCACCTCCCCTCTAGCAACCCTCAGTTCTCTGTACTTAAGAGTCTCTTATTGATTTCCTCCCTCTCTGTTTTTATCTTACTTTATTTTTCCTTCCCTTCTCCTATGTTCATCTGTTATGTTTCTGAAATTCCATCTAGGAGTGAAATCATATGATAATGGTCTTTCTCTGATTCACTTATTTTGCTTAACATATGACATTCTTATTCCATCTGCATTGTTGCAAATGGCAAGATTTCATTCTTTTAGATGGCTGAGTAATACTCATTGTGTTATATATACCATATCTTATTTATCCATTCATCAGTCAATGGGCACTGGGCTTCTTCCTTAATTTGGCTATTGTTGATAGCACTGCTATAAACCTTGGGGTGCTTGTGCCCCTTCAAATCAGCATTTTTGTATCCTTTTTATAAATACCTAGTAGTACAGTTGATGGGTCACAGGGTAGTTCTGTTTTTCACTTTTTGAAGAAGCTCCATACTGTTTTCCAAAGTGGCTGTACCAGTTTGCATTCCACCAACAGCACAAAAGTGTTTCCCTTTCTCCACATCCCCACCAACATCTGTTGTTTCCTGTGTTGTTGATTTTAGCCATTTGACAGGTGTGAAGTGGTATATCATTGTCGTTTTGATTTGTATTTCCCTAATGATGAGTGATGTTGAACATCTTTTCATGTGTTCTGTTAGCCATCTGGATGTCTTCCTTGGAGAAATGTCTTTTCATGTCTTCCACCCATTTCTTCACTAGATTATTTGTTTTTGGGGTATTGAGTTTGATAAGCTTTTTATAGATTTTGACTACTCACCCTTTATCTAGTAACTCATTTGCACATATCTTCTCCCATTCTATCAGTTACCTTTTTATTATTAATATAAATTAGTTAATATAGTTTAATAGTTTTGTTTATTTTGTTCTACTCTTCATCTGTGGAGTCTCTCTCCTTCTCACCCTCTGTCACTCCAGATTTTCTCACCAAAGAAACAGGTTGCTTATCATGTACAGTTTCTCACAGTCTCTATTTTGCAGATTGCATTCTGATGGTGCAGTTTAATATGTTACACAGACCTTACTTTTCCTGTAAATTTCTAATTAGATTCAGAGTCTTGGCCACATCCAAGTTACCATTAGGTTGGGTGGAGGACAGGACTCCATAGTGGAGCCTGCTTCCATTATCCATGTCTGCCTGATGATAGCAGACATTGGTTCACATTACCTAGACTCTTAGGTGATCTTCTGATATTTGGAATAAACAAATAATTCAAGAATAATTCAAGTGTACTTAAAACTTACATAGGTCTTGCATAATTACTATATTCCCTATTGCTGTCTGGCACCAAAGATGTAAGCTGTCACATTTTTGTTTCCAACCAATTCCACATCAAATGCATTAAAATCATCCTTTTTTTAAAGTGTAGTATCTCTTTAAAAGGGAATTCTTAAGCTAAACCAAAGAAATCATGGCACGTATATGAACTTATTCTAGTAGGCAAGTCAGGGAAAAAAACGTATTTCAGAGCATGGCCTTGCTTTTGTGCCCCTATTAATAACACCTCATAAACAGTCATTCAGGGGACTTTTTTGTTGACTCATAGAAATACTTTATTTACCAATGATATTAATCATTTTGGGATATTGTATATATTGCAAATACTTTTCCGAGTGTCTGTGTTTTTGTCTCTTTGAGGTGATTTTGGTCTTTAAAAGTCTTTAATTTTGACACTACCCTCTATAATATTCTTTTAAGCTTTGCTGGCTCCCTTTCTTTAATAATGCCTAGGGGTTGGTACTTCTTTACACATTGAGATATTCTAAATCATGCTTAAGTTTCTATAAGCAACTTTAATAAATTTAAAAAAATGTATTAGTGTCCGGAGTAGTACGTAGCCAATCATTTCCATTCTTTTATCCCTGAAGAAAGGCTAAAGTACCAGATTCATTAACTTAATGAGGTTACATTAATCACTTGGAGAAAGCAGCCAGTACTAAGGCAAAAGTCCAAAGGAGGAAATAACACACTGATGGCAAATAGGTTTAATTGTGAGTGCTGGCTTAGATCTGTTAGTAATGAGACCTGAAATATAATGCTGTGAATATGTCTAACTATGAATTTATCTGGATTTAGGAAGACACAAAACCCCAAGTAATTAATAATATCAACAATAGGATGGAGAGAGGGAATGATGGTACACTTTTTATTTCCCAAATGGCAAATATCCTTTCCAAAATCAATTCTTTACCAAGCATCATCATTTATGCCAGCTTCCTAAGATTACCACCATATGCTGGAAGTACTGAAGAATGCAAGAAGGTATGACAGTGGCTTTATTTATGTTGATATTTAAATTAACCTTCAAGGAAAAAAAGAGTCTGTGTACCAAATATTCTTGCTTGATGTCTTTTAAAAAAACGTATGTGGGAATTATTTGGTACATTGCAGTAATACTCCATAGCCAATAAGTTGAGACAATTCTTACTTAGAAAATATTCAGGTCATTATATTGGGTACATCTTGAAAAAATTAAGTCATTTAATGATAGCAAATGTACAAACTAGCCAACAGGAATCTTAATCAGTGGGCTATATCTCATGTGAATATAGAAAAAGCTTGCAAACTAGGTATCATAAAAATCACCACTGTCAGAGTAGTCAGACCTCAGAAAATTTGAGGACTTGCCAGTTTCTCAAGATCCAAAGTGACCCTACCAACTGTCCCCTCAGAGTAAGAAGCTTACCAATATCTGCTTTGTTAATATTTATCAGCTACATTTCTGTCTCTTTACCTCATGTACCTTCAACTCCAGTTTATGTCTCTTCTTTTTTTTTTTTTTTTAATGTTTTTTTTTTTTTTATTTATTTCTAGGAGAGAGAGAGAGAGAGACAGCGTGAGCAGGGGAGGGTCAGAGAGAGAGGGAGTCACAGACTGAAACAGGCTCCAGGCTCTGAGCTGGCAGTCAGCACAGAGCCCGACGCGGGGCTCGAACCCACGAACCGCGAGATCATGACCTAAGTGAAAGTCGGACGCTTAACCGACTAAGCCACCAGGCGCCCCAGTTTATGTCTCTTCTGCCGGGCCAGTCACTCATTCTTTCCCATGAAGCTCTCCTTGGCTTGTGCTCACACATGCATCCTGTTTACTCCTGTTAACGGTCACTTATTGGTCTCTCTTCCTCTTTTTAAAAGTCTTTCTGTTCCCACTACCAAGAAAATGCCTCTGACTCTTTCTTAAGATAAGTGATCTCATGTTAAAAGTCCTTAAAACAACAACAACAACAACAAAGTACCAGAGAACTTTAGGAGATGCTTGATATGTCTGTTACCTGGATTGTAGTGATGATTTTAAGGATAGGTGCACATGTCCAAACTTATCACATTGTCCCTATTAAATTTGTGTAGTTTTGTATATCATTTATAACTTAATAAAGAAAGGAAAAAGAATGAGCAAATAAAAAATACTTAATACTCATTCTTGTACAGCTTTTTCCAAAGTTTTATGGACTGCTCCTATGTTACAGACCAATTCGTAACATATTCATATGTAACCAGGAGGATGGAACCCTTACAAGACTGTCATGTCAGCTTACGTAAAAGGAGATTCTGAAGCTTGGTGTAATGTACATTTACTTCTCAGAATTTTGAATTTTATTACAAAATATGAATAAGTCTACAGTTTGTAAAACACAGGTTAAAAAATGTTCACATTTCAAATATAAATAAGTAGTAAGCAAAGATTTTGTGAGACACAGGCAGAATTCATAGCATATGTTCAACAAAGATAAGTACTTAGTAGGATATCAATCCTAAACATGGAGAGGAGTAGACGGTATTTCCTTGTATGAATATGTCAGATTTTCTTTATCTATTCATCTGTCAGTGGACATTGATTTGTTTCCATATTTTGGCTATTATAAATAATGCTGTAGTGCATATGGAGGTACATATATCTCTTTGAGTTCATGTTTTTGTTTCCTTCAGGTTGATACCCAGAAGTGGAATTGCTGGATCATATGGTAATTCTGCTTTAAATTTTTGAGGAACTTCCATATTGTTCTTTGTATTGGTGACACCATTTTATATTCCCGCCAGTGGTTTATAAGAGCTCCAATTGCTCCATATCCTTGCCAACTTTTCTTGTCTATTTGCAACAACATAGATCAACCTGAGGGAGCTTATTTAAAGTGAAATAAGTCGGTCACAGAAAGATAGATAAATACTACATGATTCCCCTTATATGAGGTATCTAAAATAGTCCAAAATCACAGAAACAGAGACTAGGATGGTAGTTCCCAGGATGTGAGGAGAGGAGGGAATGAAAGTTCTTGTTCAGTGAGCACAAAGTATGATTTGTGTAGGATGCAAAAGTTCTGGCTGTCTGCTGTACCATATAGTGCCCGTAGTTAGCAGTACTATATCGTGTAAACTTTGCTGAGAGATAAATCTCATGTTAAGAGTGCTTATGAAACAGCAACAACAACAAAAAGTACAAGAGAACTCTGGGAGATGATGGATATGTCTGTTACCTGGATTATAGTGATGGTTTTAAGGATAGGGGCAGATGTCCAAACTCATCAAATTGTACATGTTAAATTTATGTACTTTTATACATCATTTATACCTTCATAAAGAAAAAGAAAGGAGAAAGAATGAGCAATCAAACAATACTTAATATTCATGAGGCCCCAGGTACAAAATATTTGTGATATACTAAACATTGAGAATGCACTAAATATACATGAAATCTATGAAGCACTCATTATTCATGAGTACTTAATTGGTCAACCATTGGTGACACTCATACTGGTCCCTATGTCCTCTGCCTGAGAGATACAACTAAAACCCAAGCCATTCTGAAGGCTAACTGACAAGCTTCAGCAATGACCGAGCATACTTGTGTCTGTGATTCTCTAATAAAGGAAATTTCTGTCATTGGTCAAGGGTAGCTTCTACCTATGGGCCCTCTTGCTAAACCCTGATATCAGAAATCACATCAGCAGCAGGGAAAGCAGAGGTAGAAGAGAGAAAGGCAAGACACATGGCCATGGCATACCCCAGGATTCAGGTAGTAGGATCCTTGCATCTCATTTGTACACCGTCCAGTGTGTGTTAGCTTGCTGTGTTTCCTCCTCTTTTTGATTATGTGTTCTATGATTTCAGCATTTGAATTTAGTTTTTGAGCCTTTTTGCTCTCTGTTGGGATAACTTTCTTGGTGCTATACTTGAAGGCTGTCAGTACATTAAGGTAACTTTCCACACAACATGTGGCTTGCCCAGTATTCATAAACAAAACATCTGTGCTTTAGGTTTGTTATTTAACATTAACTAAATGGAGTATAATAGTCAGAAGAAATAAAATAATAGTGTACTCAAAACCAGCCTTGGAAAGAAAGGACTTTAATGCTTACCTCTTCCTGTTCTTTTTAGTATGAACTAGGGAAAAACCCTATACAGCTGATTGCATTTAAGTTGTCTGTTCCATTACTAGGAATGATACTGCTTCTAATCAGAATCTCTTCCTATTATGTGTTTAATACAGATTTATCAGCATTTACATTCTCCATATTATACCTCAACTCTATTATTACTCTAGTCAAATTTTCTTCATAAACCCAATAATTTTCAATATCCACACTCTCCATGAACTCTTTTTCCCAGTGTGCCATAGGTAGTTTTTAAAAGAACATGGATTAGTGCCCTATTCCTGACTCACAGTCTTAATCATCCTATTACAGCTTGCAGTTGTCCTTATAGTTGAACTAAGAATTTGATTACTGTTTGTAATTTCTACATACTTGGTGTTAGTTTTCTATTGATGTCATGACAGATCACCACAAAGTTAGTGGCTTATAACAACAGAATGTACTATTTGAGAGTTCTGTAGAAGTCCTAGGCAGGTTTCACTGGGCTAAAATCAAGGCATTACCAGGGCTGTATTTATTTTTGGAGAGGGAATGGACTCTGCAGCAGTCCCAAGCTTGGGCCATTTGGTCCAATAGGCCTTTGTGGTGTTGGAGGTGTCAGTAGTATGAAAGAGTCTGTCTAGAGTTCATGGCAAGCTCCACTGAAAGAATCTCAGTGAAGAGTTTCGGGGTTCCAGTGCATATGCCTTCTGCAATGGGCACTATTGTTTTGAGAAGCCACCACTGGTGTGTTAGTGGGCATTGGTAGAGATGGAGTCTTGACTATGGAAGTTAAGTGAGGGTGTGGCCAGTACTGCCTATCACAAGCTACATCCTGTCACACCCATCTGTTGGTAGGTCTCACACATTGGGCATACACATTAGTAATTCCCCTAATGTGAATGAACAGGGTACACAACAGGAGCAAGCATGAGCAGTACCAGGGATCAAAACAAGGTGCATGAGAAGGTACCCCAATCCTCATGGCATCCACCACTGCTGTGGCAGCATCTCTCCCTTAAATCATGGCTAAGGGTTTTTTTTAAGGACCAACTCAGGATATAGGTGCAAAATGGATGGTGGCTAAATTACCACTTAACTCAGGGGTGGCCTACAACATTGGTGACACTAGATAGAGAAAACCATTCTAATTAGCAGAGCTTCAGATTGTGAATCTGGTTATCTGCATTGTATCAAAAGAAAAGAGGCCTAAAGTTAGAATATATAAATATTGATTGGTAGTTTCAGTGCTTTGGGTGGTTGACAAGGGCCAAGAAGGAAAAGATTAGACAGAAGTACAAAGAGGTATGAGGTAGAAGCGTATGGATAGACATAAGAGAATGGCCGTAAGGTGCGAATATTGTTGTCTCGTATGTTAATGCTCATAAGAAAACATTCCTCATAGAAGAGGCCAGAATCAAAAATGACCCAGGTAGGGACATCTCTCACTAAACACTTCAGTGCTACTGTATTAGGCACATGAATAAAGTGGTCTTGATGGCAGAAGTGAAGACTGTGTGCCCAAAAGCATTTGTTTCTACTAGCTGATCTACTAAAGCCAATGTAAAAGGATAAATAACCAACATTAATGCCAACAATCAGCCCCCATTTTGCAACAATCTTTGAGAAGACTGACGGGTCATTTGGTGCCAGTTTGCCATTTGACTCCTTTCATTCTGGAAAGGCCAAGAGTTTGTTGTCAAAAGAATAGGTAAATATTTAGTGTTTGGGTTTACCTTTCCTACTCTTCGAGTCCTAGTTAGTACTGCTAATTAAAGTTTTATGGAGTGATGGACACACTGGTATGTGATCTCACATTATATTCCATTCAACTAACATTCCAGCAAAATAGGGATCTGCTTACCTGGGGCTTACACCATCCGATGCCATAGATGTCTTGTAGGAACATTCAGCTAAAATGTGGACTAGTATCAGTGAGTAGCTATAGAGGGCTGCACACTTTCCTCCCTGAACTAGAGCAGCTCTTCAAAGGAATGCCTTGAGGGATGCTTCAGAATGCTCCCTAGTTATGTCCCAGCTGGGAAAAAGGAACAATAGGCAATGTCAGAAATCACAACCAGACCCCCACCCTCTCTCCAGGCTTTCTTATAGAACAAAAGCTTAATTTGCAGGAGAAAAAGCAAGAACAGCTTTTACCTTACTGTACTAGAAACTCATTTCAACTAGAAGAAAATGGGGGTGGGGAGCTCTACCTTGGGGCAGGATAGGAATACTTGCTAAGTGCAGCACTACAAGTAGAAGAGGGATAGGGGCAATTGTGAAGGTCACACTCCACAGATTTAAGGAGGCTACCAAGACTGAGGCTTGCTGAGAACAGCAAAGAATGCCCTTCTTGCCCTCCTTCCTACCACCAAGGTAACGAACACTCAGTAAAGTATAGGTAGGAGAACTGAGAGATACAGATTCTCCTCAAGGCACAGACATTGAGAAGGGCTCCCTGGTGAATGAGCCCACACCTAAGCAGGAGTTATCCCTATAGGCTTGTGAAGTCTCTACAGCCCTGGGGGTAAAATTCAACACCAAACATCAAACCCACCCCGTATTTAAAGAGATTAACACAAACCCCCACACTAAAGGGACAGGAGAAGGAAGGTATACTCACCTCCAAGCCTAAGATAAACTTGCCTCAGAATCTGCTGTGCTATACAATATGAATGGCTTCCAACAAAAACTACAAGACACTTGAAAAGTCAAGAATAAACAATCTGAAGACCCAAAGTAATTATCAAAACCAGCCTTACATATGACCAAAAGCTGGAACTGACAGGAATTTAAAATAACTATGAATAACATGTTAAAGGCTCTAAAAGAAAAGTTAGACAACATGTAAGAACAGATGTGTAATTTTAATCTAGAGCTGGAAACTATAGGAAAGAAAACTAATGACCATACTTGAATTCAAAACCATAGTAACAGATATGATGAAGTTTTCTATATACATCATTTTTCAGATCTCTGAAGATGAAATTCAGTTGTTATATCTCCTTACCTTATACTTTTAACAGTGTAAGAACTCAGAATGATTTGACTGATCAAGTATTTTAAACTTATCTATATTTCTTTTGGATTGCCTGAGTAATAAAATAAAAACAAGCAAATCCAGTAGAAAATTTTACTGACTCAGCTGTGTTCAAGTGTGTGTGTGCGTGCGTGTGTGTGTAAATGTATATTTAACCTGATTACCTTAAATTTAATCAAAACACCTGAATTAATTTCTTCATAATGTCACTAATTTTCAGTGATTGGATTTGGGTGTAAAGATAGGGTAAAGGTTTGTATCTGAAGCTAAGAATGCTACATATTCTAGAAATTTCTGCATATTAGAAAAGCATGCAGCCATTCAGGCAGCGACAATTTTGTGTTTCAGCTCCGACTAAACTTCCCAGGGAATTCCATTCAACTGAATTGTTCTTTGGGAAGACAACACTCTGTGATATAAAACAGCCCTCAGCAATTTGCTAAATTGCTTTTTCATTAAGCTATATTTTTAAAAGCATAAGCGATCAATTTGAGCATTTCTCCTCAGCATAATGCACATGACAAAATCAAGAAAATCTTGAATGACAATCCAATTAGTGTTCTGTTGAATAGTGGTATTAAAAAAACAATAATCATACACATTTTACCCACCAGGACTGCTGTTAAGAACACTATTTGTTATTTGTTGAGTGCTGACAGTGAACAGACACAGCCCCTGCCCTGGGGGCTTTACTAGAACCTAGACAGCCAAGGGGATCTGAATAAGCTATGCCAGTGAGTGTGAAGCTTTGGGGCTTATGTCCATTTATAAATTTCCCTTTTCTCTTCATTCCCCTCCCTTTTATTTTTTTAATAAAACACTGTATATAAAGCAAATACATCTCTATAATTTTTTTCAGATTTCTCAATGGTAGTTTACATTAAACAAGTCACTTGTCAGTTTATGATAAAGTCCTTTCATGTTGTTTAAGTACAGATCACTGAAAGTCCATGACACCTTTTCACAGAGAAGTTGAGATTAAATCCATAAATATTTGTCATATAACAAAAATATTTTAAGTGCACATATGATCTTTTCTCATTTTCAGAGAACAGGAAAGTATTTAGTTGGAGAATAGAAAGAAGAAAAGAAGGAAGGAAGACCTGTTAACTACACACTATTCATTCATAGCTGTTTTGCTGTCTTTGTTTTACCTGACAGCTTTTCTCTATGGTATTTGAGTCTTTTCAAGTGGATTTTGTCCTAGAGCAAGGTTTCCTTAAGAAAGTTTTTAAATAGCTTTTGAAGGAATCTTAAATATATACATATATATGTGTATTATGTATATATGTATATAAATAAATTTTTTATTTAAGCTGGTAAATATAGTATAGAATTACACGATGAACATTTGGAAATCATGAGTTTAATGTGATATAAATTAGTTGTTTAGATGAACAGAAATCCATTATTGCCCTTATGGAAGAGAACACCACCATTTTTCAGAAAGCAATTTAGAACAAAAATCAAGATCTAGCACATTTATGTATGCTTCAGAGATGCAAAAGCAGTTTATAATCTATCTTAAATTTTCATAAGTTTATTATCCTGAGATAACATTTGAAAGGCTTTTCAGAAACAGGAAGACATAAGTTTCTGGTTCTAATTTAAATAGTCATACGATATGTGACCTTAATGTAGTAAGAGGTATTCTGGCCAGGGTAGTTTCTTCTATGGATCAAGTGTATTTTTGTTAAATTGTAAAAATTTAAAACAAATGTCTCCCAAGCTGGAAAAAAAAAAAGAAAAAAAGAAAACCTCAAGGGCATCATCAGTCATAGCTTTAAAACACATGCCCAAATAATTAACAGCTAAATCATAGTAAAGAAAAAAAATAGCTTTTCCTGAACAATTTGCAGTAGTTAATATTTAAAGTCTTCTCTTAGAAGGCAGTTGTTCTAGAATGACTGATTCTTTGCACTTCAATCAATAAACATTAATGAGTCAACTATGTAAAAGCAGAAATAAAAGAGAAGCATTCAGTACTTGTAATTTTTTCATTTAAAAATTTTTGAGTAAATTTCTAAAGTTCTAGAGAACTAAATGACACAATAGAAGACATTACAAAAGTTTCTCTCTCTGTAGCTCTGTTACACTTAACATACATTCACCTGACTTTGATGTATTTCTGCTATTCCTTTTTGCATATTTATATGCATATATACACCACCAGACATCAGAGGAAATACTGTGCACTTTGCATTATGATTTACTTTTTAAAGTTTTTATGATACACTATATATCCTTTTCCATATTAGTAGAAAAAAATAAATACTTTAAAAAAGTAATTGAGAGGAATGCCTGGGTGGCTCAGCTGGTTGAATGTGTGGCCCTTGATTTCAGCTCTACTCATGATCACAGGATTGTGGGATTGAGCCCCTCATTGGCTCCGCACTGGGCATGCAGCCTACTTGGGATTCTTTCTTTCTCTTTTCCTCTGCCCTTCTTCCCTGCTTGTGTGCTCAATCTCTAAGTAGAAAGTAATTGAGAATTTTTTATAGTAAGATGTGCATTAAATTATTCAATCATTTGCCTAACAATGAACATAAAGCTTTCTTTCAGTTTAGTGCTATTGTGAATGGTGGAGCCATATACAATATCTTTGTTTGACTTTCTTAGGTGAGTGGGCTTCTCTTTCTCCAAGAAACATCTCTTTCTTCAAGTGGGATTGCTGGATCAATAGAATGTGTCATTTTAAATTTTGCTATAGACGACCAATTCCATTTCCATTTCCAAAGAGCGCTTATCACACACCATCTCAGAAACAAGGCAAGACTGCTCCCGCCTTTCATATTTCACCTGCACTGACTCCTAGCACTTGTTTTTTATTTGGGGTGGGGGGAATCAAAAAATATCACAAGATCTTTTTGTAATGATCTGCATTACTCACCATAGTGGGGAAGCTAAGAAACTTCTCAATAGGATTGTTTCTCATTCATGTTTTCTCTTTTCTCAATGACTTATTCTGTCCTTTACCCATTTCTCTGCCTGATGGCTGGCATTCTTTTAAAATTAATTTATAGGAGTTCTTTTTATTTTATTTAAGATTTTATTGTTTAAGTAATCTCTAGACCCAAAATGGGGCTCAAATTTATAGCTCCAAGATCTAGAGTCTCATGCTCCACCAACTGAGACAGCCAGGAACCCCAGGAGTTCTTTTTATATTTGAGATATAAGCCCTTTGTATTATTTACTTTGGACTTTATAAAGTATATTTCATAATACATACATTTTTAGATAATTGAAGTCAAATCTGTCGTTTACCCTTTCTATATTGCTTCAAAGGCTTTCCTAGCCAAAGGTTATTCAAATATGTAATGACATTTTTGCTACTGGCCTATCGGAGAATCAGCGGTAGTAGAAGCCAGATAGCCTTTAGTGAGGGAAGTAGGTACCGTGAGTTAATAAAGAGCTTCCATACACACCACCAGTGCTGTTCAGTTATATTCTCATTGATCAGTGATGCGTATGTAAAGAAAAAGGCTGGCTGATGTCATCAGAGAGGGCTGCTTTGTATAATCCTGGAATGAGCCCCTCTTTCACTGAGTGGAGTTTTGAGGACCATGCTTCTTTCTAGCTGGCTGGACAAAAAAAAAAAAAAAAAAAAGGATGTGCTGCTTGAAATTCAGCATGATGTCCTTTAGGATGACTCCAGAACAGAGTTATTCATCCCAGGCACTTGTGGTTGGTGTCAGCAAACCACACCGAGAAGCCTATGACTGGGGCTCAGTTTGTTGCTCCTTAGTTATCAACTGGTCCTTGAGAATTTCCCATGAAACAGCAGATAAGGTTTGTGGGAAGGACTTTAGTGAGCTGAACACGCATGCTCATCTTCTAAGAGAATAGTTTATGAAAAATAGGACCGTGAGCACCAGCTTGCATGTAGTCCTGTATTTGCAAGTTCTCTTTGCTGAGAGTTTCTAGACAAGTTGAACTAGATTCCTTTCTCCCTTCTTTCCTTTCTCTGTCTATCAGCAAGTATTTACTAAACAACTATTATTTACCTGGTATTATTTCAGAATCTAGGTGATAGTGGTGAGCAAGCCATACCTTCCTTTGTGGTATTAGTATTCCAGAAGAGAACAGCACTTGATTCATGATGGGCAGTTTCGTTTATTTGAACATCTGCTATTCTGTAAGTCAGGTATTCAGTCTTAGTCATAGAGTAGTAGAAAGCCAAGAACTTTTTTGAAGAAGAGAATAGTTATTTGCAGTAGAGGGCATTACAGTGCTGCAGATAAGGGCTTCCATTGTGATTTTCTAATCCTGGCTTGCCACCACTCCATAAATGGATGAGATAATACAAACATGCGTGATGCCATCCGTAATTTCCTGGGTTTATAGAGCAGAGAGTCCGAGGTATTTGCACCTCAGTGAGATCGAGTGGAGAAACTTTGGTTGCTCTGAAGCATACTCAAAATATGTCATCCTTTGGATCAGCTAGTAAATAGGTTGGAAAGGTAAACTCAGATAAGGTGTATGTTTTCTCCAAAATCCAAAGATTCACAAAATGTTTTTCATACTGCTGGGGTGCAAGGTACAGTAAAATAATTCTTAACATTGAATGGGAGCTCCTGACATACCCCAACCTGCTGGACTCCCACAAACTTAGGTGGTTGGCCCTTAATCTCCCATTCTTCGATATATGTGCTTTCTATCCAGACTGGCTACATCATGTACTCTGTGTTCTATCAGCATCATTCCTAACTTAAGGACAGACAATATATCCCTTGGAGAAATAGAAAATGTAAGATCTCTGTGGACCAATACAAAAAACATTAGAGAGTAGACATAATCCAGTTAGAGTCTGTACTTTGTTCTCTCTTTCAGATAAAAATAAAGTGTTTCTATTGCTTTACATTAATAGGGACTAAGAAAAAATATTACCAAATCAGTAGCTGCTTATTAATTATCAGAGAATGTATTTATTTGCCTAAGTAAAAAGGCCACATCCGGAATCACAGTTAAAATTAATTAAATATGCAATGATCATTTATTAATTTCCAGGGCTTACCCATATTTAAAGTAATATGGGAAAAAAAGTCACCACCTTTGTATCTCCTATGTCTTCGATAAAGTCACCAATCTCAATAGTTGCACAGTAATTCAGGATTACTGGGCTTATTCTATTTATTTTAGAGAGTGTGTATGAGCGGGGGAGAGGGGGAGGGTAAAGAGAGAGGGGGGAGGGAGGGAGGAAGGGAGGGAGGGGGGAGAGAGAGAGAGAGAGAGAGAGAGAGAGAGAGAGAGAGAGAGAGAGAATCTTAAGTAGACTCCATGGTCAGCATGGTGCCCAACATGGGCCTCAAGCCCACAACCCTGGGATCACAACGTGAGCTGAAATCAAGAATCAGATATTCAACTGACTGAGCCACCTGGGAACCCCCAGGATTACTTTGATTTATAATTTTGGTTTGGAGGAGGGTTCCAGTGTTTTCCATTTAGTGTCTTATCACGTTAGTCCTTACCCTGTTTGATAGGAAACTAATGTGGGAGATCTGCCAGTTCTCAGTATTTCTATTTCTAATACATATTCAAGAAGTGGGGAGCACTAAAATCCACTTCCTCTTTTCCCGTCAACAAAATGTTAGGCAGTAATATTGCCTACCCTCCCTTGCATATAGAGATGGTCGTATAATTAGATTTTGCCAAAAAAAATGTTGACAGGCATGATGTGTACCATTTCTAAGTTTTTTGGAAATGTGTCTGCCTCTTCATGTGTCCCCCCCTCCCATAGGCGGGGTCCAGGCAGCAGGGTTATGGGACAATGAAAGAGCCCTAGGAGAGGGACCTGGGTCCCAAAGTATAAGGAACTCCTGCCCAGACTGTTAAGAAGTGAAAAAATGTATTTCTATTGTGTTTCAGCCATTATATATTTTTATGCTTTCTAAACATAGATCAAATAATTTGTGTAAGTAAGCAGCCTATCCATTTCATTTCTAATACTACTGTGATAAATTAGAAATAACCAAAATCTCTATGGGTCAAGCAGTTTAGATGATATTGCTAGTAACCAGAGCCTCGCTCCTGAGGTTAGGTGCCTCTCTGTCAGCCACGGTCCTCGCTGACCCATGGGGGTCACAGAGACCATTTCAGCTGCAACCCACAAAAGAATTTTAAGCTTTGAAGGACACTCACTAATACATTTTCAGAGAGATATTTGTTTCCCAAGGCCTTCGGCAAAGGAGCAGCTTCTAGGCCGTTGGAGAGGCAGGCGGTATACATTTCACTTGATCATTTCTCTCCCACATTCCAATCTCCTGCCTTTAGAGTTTCTTCTTCCCAAAAAGCCAAGTAAGTTCTAGAGTGGGTACAGACTAGAGACTCTTTTAGTCTATTCATAGCCTCAAGAATTTCAGCAAGTACCTTGTCCTGACATTTCTGGAAATTCATCCTCTCATTGACCTTGTATAGGACCATTAGAAGCAGGTACCCCCCAACCCTCCCCACTTTTAAAATTCCATATAGTCAGTATATGGTTGCAGAAAATTCTAGCCTTAGTGTATACTTCATTCCAATAGACCAGAGACAATAATTTAAAGGGAAACTTTGTCACTATGTATCCTGGACTGACAGATTCCTACTGAAGAACACCTATAGAATGTTCACTGCCTCCAACCCCAAGTCTGCACAACTACTTAGATTTTTCTGAGGTTATTTTGACTGCAACCTACTCCCTGACAACAATTTAAGTTATGGTTCTTGCTTGTAGCAACAGCATTGGATTCCGGCTAGCTTTAGCAGAAAAGAGTTTAATAAAATCATGTCATGTGTAGCTTAATTGATGGGAAGACTAGAAAACCAAGCTCTGAAAGCAGGCAGAAACCCCAGGGAGCTGGGAAGCTTCATTATCACCAAGGCTCAACCTCTGGAAGAGCTGGGTAGGATGCCTATGCAGCTGGCTCGACACTGTGCAAACTACTGGCACTACCACCACCATAGCTGCTGGCCATTGCTGTGGAATGGAATTCCAAGTTGCTTTTCTTTCCTTTGTACCACTTGATTCAGTTCTGCCAGCTACGAACATTCACTTAGCTAGGCCAAGGTCATGAGCCTGCTCCCTAGTGGATAAGGAGAATGAGAACCTGGACTTCTGGGCTACTTCCCTGGGAACTGATGCCCTTCCATCCCAGCATGTTCTCAACTGAGGGATTCCCATGACAAATGAAGGGAGGTCAAATGATGGGCCGCCAAAACCTCAGCAAAGCAAATATCTCTAATAGCCCACTAGTATGAAATTTGACTTTTATTTCAATTACCAGTCAATAAATGTTTCAGATTTTATTTGAAGTATTTTTCAAATTTTGGCTAATAAAGACCTTTGTGTCTCAGAATACATCTGAAAATCTTTTTTAGTCCTCCTTCCTTCCTTCCTTCCTTCCTTCCTTCCTTCCTTCCTTCCTTCCTTCCTTCCTTTTCTCCCCCCACCCCAACATTATGAAAATTTATAGTAATCATAGAAGTTTAGACATGAAAGGCATATCCCCATCTCATTTCAGCCTTTCTCCCATCTCTGGCAGGATCACATACAGATGACTTACCTTTGATTTCATTTGTTCACTTATTCAATAAACATCTATTGAGTGTCTAGGTGGTTGGGGCATTTTCTCTCAGATGCAACACTGCAAATGGTGTTGGAGTTGAGCATACTACTAACTGGAAGAAAAGACACTAAGTTATATCACACCCAGTGCTTTAAGACTTTGTGGCACTGCGGTTTTAGTCTTCAGATGGCCCTTACAGTGGTGATCTTTGCTACCTGGTAGGATGCTGCTCCAAGGAATGAGGTGGGAAAGTCCAAGGAGGAAGCAGCTGGGCCTGGATTCGTATTTCCTTGTTCTGCAATTGGAGTGTCCACAGGGGGTTGTGAATGATGAAACTCTCAGTGGCAAAGAAACTTCTCACGTGGCATGTGAGTGGTAAACGAAGAAGCCTTAAGGATAGTCTTTGTTGTTGATAAAGCTGAAGAACTTTATTCTGACATACTTTACTCTTTTGAGTATCCTCTTTTGAGGATTGAGGATTCCCAATTTTAGATTACAATCCTAGCCTCAATTGCTATGGAGAAAACTTAAAATACCTGTTTAGGTAGAACCAATTACTGTGTTGAGTCTTATTTAAGCTGCAGACAAACCTGAGACACTTCATGCCCATGTGTTGCATTCACAGATAAAATGCAAATCCCATATTCCCCCTCCTTGAAAGGAATAGCAACACAATGTTTATATGTTTTAAAAATGCTGTGAAATTTATATAACACATAAAAAATTTGCAATAATCTTTTTCATTTATCCGGATTTCCAAAGCTCATTTATCACAGCATAGAAATTGCCCCTATGATGTCTCGTTTCACTTTATCCAAAAGTTCAATGAAACTCTCAAAATTAGTTTTCATAGGATCTTCTCTTTCTGCTTATGTCTTCTTCCTACCCAGATATGTTATTTCTTCTAAAAAAAGAGTTCTTTGTATTACATAGATTTGAAAGATCAGCTTTCATCTTATTAACCATAGCTTGGCCCCTGTGTTGAGCAGGAAGAATTTACCTTGTCTCAGAAGCCAAGAGAGGGGGAAGGCTATGTACACTTCTATATTTTAATTTTGTCTGTCATATAGTATTATGCTGACTTTTGTCAATATGTTTTTGTTTTATAATAATCTTGGAGGCACACAGATAACAGTGACTATTCCTAGGGAGCAGAACTGTGAGACAGTTGAAGGGATTTGGGCAAGTTCAGATATTTTTTTTTAATGTTCATTTATTTATTTGAGAGAGAGGGTAGGGGAGGGGCAGAAAGAGAATCCCCAAGAAGGCTCTGCAATATCAACACAGAGCCTCATGTGGGGCTCAATCCCATGAACCATGAGATCATGACCTGAGCTGAAATCGAGTCAGACGCTTAACTGACTGAGCCACCCAAGCACCCTGGAAAGTTAGATATTGAACTGACCATTACAAATAAATGGTAGATCAGGAACTTCTATGAGCAGAAAGCCGGGTCCTACTATGGCATACAGCATTGAGACCCAGCTGGTACTTAGGATGCTTACGTGGAGAGAAGAGGAGAATTATGTGTAAATAATAAGCAGGAGCTATCTAAGCTAACGTGCAGGATGGGAAGGGACATGGTTCAGGCAGAGGGAATAGCAGTGTGGTCTTGAGGCTAGAGAAATCATAGTATGTTTCAAGAATTTAGAGAGGTCAAAATAAGAAGAGCAAAATGGGATGGAGCTGAAGATATAAGGACTCAGATGACACAGGCATTTAGGTTATGTTAAGGACATTGAATTTTGTTCTGTGAACACTGGAAAGCCACTGGAGGATTTCATTCCAAGCATATCATTTTCATTTGAAATCACCACTCCATCTACAGACTGAAGACTGGATTGGGGTGGAGACACACTGAATGCTAGATGGGCACGTTGGGATTTGTAACATTTCCAAGGAGAGACAGCTGCATCAGGTAAGGGCTAGAAGTACTTGAGAGAGTATATGAACTCAGGAGCTCTTTAGAGGGTGGAAAAAAAAGTGCCATGACTTCATGACTGAAGGAATGTTGGTGACTAAAAAGATAAATGAGTCATGGGTGGCTTCCTGGGCTCATGGTCAGAGCATCTGGGTGGATGGATGGTGGTGGCTCTCACTTATGTGGGGAATCCTGAAGGAAAATCCATTTGCTGTTCGTATACTCATTGATACTTAAAATTGAGGCATTAGGAATGTTGCATATACATCTTAAGTCTTTCCTTAAATAGGTTTACTGAGGTATAATTTACATACCACAAATTTCACTGGTTAAGGATATAGTTTGAATGAATTTTGAAAAACAGAGTCCTGTAACCTGCAATGATGATGCAGGACATTTCTGTCATCTAAGAACGTTCCCTAATTCCTTCATCCTCCCCCCCCCCCCCCCGCCCCCCCGAGAGTCTTGACACCTGGGACTGATATGCTATCACTTTCCTTTTATCTTTTTTAGACTTTGACATAGAGGAATGTTTTTAAGATTCATCCGCATTGTCACATGTATCAGTAGTTTGTTTCCTTTGATTGCCAAATGCAATTCCACTACAAGGGTACAAGAAAATTGTTTAGCTTTTCATCAGTTCATGGACATATGGGTGGTTTTCGGTTTGGGGCAATTATGAATAAAGATGGTATAAAATGCAAGTAGTCTTGGGGATATACCATTTCTCTCAGTAAATATTTAGGATTGAATTGCTGGGTTGTATGATAAATGTATGTTTAAGATACACAAGAAGCTGTCAAGCATTTTTTCCAAAAATGGCTATACCGTTTTACATTTACCTAAGTAATTCATGAGAGTTCCAATCATTCCACATCCTAGCAAACATTTCATACTGCAGATAGTTGACATGTTCTCCAATCTAATGAGTGTGTAACATTATCTATTCATGGTTCTAATTTGTACTTAATATTTATTTCTGAAATCACTAATGATGTTGGATATCTATATGAAATAGGATCCCTTTCTCACCTCATCTACCAAAATTAATGTAAAAATGGATTGGATTGAATTTCCAGTGGGTAAATGTAGGAAGAAAGCCTTTAAAAGTTCTAGAAGAAAATGTAGGAAAAAAACCTGGATATTGGGCTGTGCATAAATTTCTTAATTTGAAAGCCAAAAGATAAAATATCATGGACAAATTCATAAAATATAAAAATTAAAAATCTTTGCTCTTCCAAATACAATGCTTAGTCAATAAAACAGCAAGCCACAGACTAGGAGAAAAAAGGTTTACAACATTTGTATCTGCTGAAGGATTCCCACTCCTCTACCCCCACCCTTAGCCCCACCCCTGCCCCAGTTTGCATAGGTTTTGCTGAGAAATCTACTGTCATTCCCATTCTTGTTTTTCTACATAATATGTCTTTTTCCTCTGGCTGCTGTTGAGATTTTTTATTTCTATGTTGTTTTTAGCAATTTGACTAAGATATGTGTTGGCATAGGTTTCATTTTGTATGCTTGCATATACACATTTGTAGTTTTCATCAAATTTGGATAATTTTTATCCTGATTCCTTCAAATAGTTTCTCTTCTATTTCTTCCTCCTTCTATGACTACAGTTATTCACATGTTGGATCATTTGTTAGTATTCCACAGCTCAGCAACATTCAACACATTCCTTCTTGTTTTTGTTTTGTTTTGTTTTGTTTGTTTTGCTCTGTCTCTGTGTTTCACTTGGGATAGTTTCTACTGTTATGTCTTCAAGTTCACTAATCTTTCTTTCTGAGGCCCTTGTCTGCTTTCAGCCCCACGTGATGTGTTGTTCATTTGAAATATTTGTAGTTTTCATCTCTAG
Organism: Hyaena hyaena; assembly: GCF_003009895.1. Lineage (NCBI taxonomy): Eukaryota > Metazoa > Chordata > Mammalia > Carnivora > Hyaenidae > Hyaena > Hyaena hyaena. Next base: position 2,969,550 of record NW_024080747.1, read on the forward strand.
AATATCCAGCTGAGTCTTTTTTATGTCCCTTCTCAGATTCCTGATTTTCTCTATCTTCTTATGAAGGTACAACATATTTCCATAGCTGCTTTAACGGTTTTATTGGCTTATTCCATTACATCTGTCATGCCTAATCTAATTTTACTAATTGACATTTCCTCCTTGTTATGGACATTATTTTTCTGCTTTTTGCATGCCCACAGTTTTATATTGGATGCCACAGAATTAGAGTTTTTCCTCCTTGCTGCTTATTTATTACTATTACTTTAAATACAACGGACTTTGTTCTAGTAGCCCTTTAAGTTACTTGGAATCAGATATATCATTTTAAGGCTTACTTTTAAGCCTTGTTGGAATGAGCTCAAATCAATTTTAATTACAGGGCTAATTTGGTCCCTAACTACAAAGCATGTAGTTTTCTGAGAGCACTATCAAATGCCCTCTTGCATTATGAGGTCCTTCCACTCTAGCTGGTGGGAACATGCAGCACTTGAAGTATATTTTAGTCTAACATCCTCTGCCTCTCCTGCCCCCTCTCACCCAGACTGTTGGTAGTTTCTTCTCATGAGTGCACAAATCAGAACAGAGTTACTTCAAACATCCAGAGTTCACTCTCTGTAGTAGTTTTAAGAATATATCCACAAATTCTTTGATATTCTTCCTATCAAATTGTGGAATAACAGTTCCCTTTGAGTTGTTAAACTTAGTGACTCATGTCTGACAAATAAGACTGTGGCAGAAGTGATGGGTTATCACTGCCACGGTTAGGTTATCAAAACACCGTGTGGCTTCTTTCTTGAGTGCACTCTTTTGCCTCTTCTCGAAGAGCTGGTCCAAGGGAAGCCAGAGTCTTCAGGCCAGTCAAGTTATCAGTGACTGTACCCTGAAGCTCTGGCCACCAGCTGAGTTGCAACCATATAAGAAATCTTAAGCCACAACTATTCAGATAAGCCGTCCCTGAATTTTAAACACTAGGAGACTGTGTGAGCAAGTACCTGTTTATTCTTTTTCTGATGCTAAGTTTTGGAGTAATTTCTTATGTAGCAATAAATAACTAATACATATTTTGGTACCTTAAAGTAAGTATTTCTGTAACAGCAATAACTTAAGTTGTGAGTGTGGCTTGAAGCTGGGTAGTGACCATTGAGGAAGGTATTAGTGAAAGCTTAAGGTACCTTGAAGAAGCTGTACTCAGGTTTTATTTTGAAATAATTTTGTACTCACAAAATTTGTAAATATAATACAAATAGTTCCTATCCAGCCTTTATCCAGTTTCTATCAGTGATAATGTCTTATATAACCATAGTACATTATCAAAACAAGGAAATTGATATTGATACAATATTATTGAGTACACCACAGACTTTACTCAGATTTTACCAGTTGTGTGTATGTTTCTATGAAATATTATCATGGATTGATTTGTGTAACCACAGCCATGATTAGGGTACATAACTATTTCATTATCACAGTGAAATTTCCTTTTGCCACTTATATACATAGACAGTCTTCCAAAATCTATTCCCTGGCAGTGACTGATATATGTTTTCTATCATTATAATTTTGTCATTTCAAAAACAGCATGTAAATGGAATAAAAGAGCTTATATTCTTTTGAGATTGACTTTCATTCAGCATAATACCTCTGTGATCCATTTAATAGTTTATTTAGTATATGAGAATTTCAGTTGACTCCACTTCCTTGTCAGTACGTGGAACTGTCAGTATTTTGTATTTTAGCATTCTAACAGTAATAAAGTGATATTTAATCATGGTTTTAATTTGCAGTTCTCTCCCAATTAATGATGTTTGATATCTTTTCCTGTGCTTCTTGCTTCTGCATATACAGGCCTTTCAAGTCTTTCCTCCATTTTCTAGTTGGATTATTTGTTTTGGTAGTAGTGAGTGCAAAGATTTTTAAAAACATTCTGAATTTAAGACCTTTGTCAGATATGTGGTTTTCAAATATCTTCTCTTAGGCCCATTTTTACATTCCCTCAACAGAGTCTTTCTCAGAAAAAAAGAAATGCTTTTAATTGGAGTCCAATCTATCATTTTTAATACTTTGAAAAAAATTATTCTGTTTATAAAAAAATAACTCTTTGTTCTTTTTTGTTCTTTTTTAAAGAACATATCTAAGAGCTCTTTGCTTAACCCTAAGTTACAAAGACCACTATTTTGTTTCATATTTTTTTTCTAGAAGTTTCATGTTTTGTAGTCTTGTGTTTTATATTTAGATCTATGATCCATTTTGATTTAATTTTGATATGAGATTCAAGTTGTGGGTGGGTTTTTTTTTTTTTTTTTGTCCTTGGTGTCCAGCTGGTCCAACCCCATTTATTGAAAAGAGTATCCATTCTCCATTGAACTGCTTTTTCACCTTACACAAATCAGTTAACTATACTTGTATAGAAAATATTTCTGGGATCTATTATGTTCCATTGAGCTATGGAATACTACAATATCTTGGTTATTGTAGCTATGGGTTAAACCTTAATTTTAGGTGGTATTGAGGCCTCAGACTTTATAATCCATTGTTAATTTTTCCCACTATTTTAGTTTCTTTTGTTTATCTGTATATTAAAAATAAATTTGTCTATACATAATAATTTTGGAATGTTGATAGGAATTTCTATAAGCAGAAAGAATACTTGGGCAGACTTGTCACCTTTAATGTGTTTATTCTTGCATCTCACTATATCTTTCCATTAGGGCTTTAATTTTGATTGTCTTATGGTCTTCAGCATATAGATCCTATAAATATTTGATTAGACTTATACCTAAATATTTCACTGGGAGTGAATGTAAATGGTATTGACTCTTTAGTTGCCATTTTTTCATTGTTTGTATATAGAGATATGCTTGAATTTTGGTGTTAATCTTGTATTCTATAAACTTCATTACTCTAGGAATTGTTTTGCATTTATTTTGAGAATAATCTACGTAGGCAATCATGTCATTGGCAAACTGAGACAGATTTATTTTTCCTTCTCCAATTTGTATTACTTTTATTTCTTTTAAATGCTCTGTTGCACTGGCTAGGATTTCCAGTCAACTGTGCTGAATAGGAGTGGTGAGTGTGGACACCCATGCGTAGGTCTCAATATTAGAAGGATAGCATTTGCCTTTCACCGTTAGCTACAGTTTTTAAAAATAGATATTCTTTATCCATTTGAAGAATTTCCCTTCTGTTCCTATTTCAAGTTGCTGAGAGTGTTAATCATAAGTGGATATTGAAATTTGTTAAATGCCCTTTCTGCTTTATTTGGTATGGTTGCATGGTTTTCTTCTTTAGCCTGTTGTTATCATGGATTACACTGATTGATTCTGAAATGTTGAATCAGCCTTGCATTCCTTATATACATCTCACTGGCCATATTATATTACTCTGTTGATATACTGCTGAATTCACTTTGCTAATTTTTTGGTCAGTTTTAAATCTTTATTGATGATAGATATTAACCTGTATTTTCACTTTCTGTACTGGCTTTCTCTGGATTTGGTATGAAGGTAATGCCAGCTTCACAAATGAGAGATGCAATGTTCTGTATTCTGAGAAAAAATAATGTAGCATTGATGTTATTTAAAAGCAAATGTTCAGTGACCAGTGATGGCATATGGAGATAGAGATTTTTTTTGAAAGTTTTTAAACTATAAATTTAATTTCTTTAATGCCTTAAAAAGGCTTTTAGTTTAAGTTATATGATCTTGGGTTAGGCTAAAGCTGAGAGGTTCTAGGAAAATGAGGTAAATATTATTGTAAACTAAAGGAGAAAGAATCCTTAGAATACATTGGCATTAAATATATCAAGACTCTTGTCTACTATAGAAAATGGGCCTAATGTATTAGTTCATCAAGCTGATGAGATTTCCAAAAGTTCTGGAAGTTGCTACCTGGTTTCTTCCTGCTTACAGAAAATGTTAAAGGAAGGAGAGAGACTAAAGGAGGCTGCTCACAAAAAGCAGCCAGGACTTGATAGCTTTGGGCCTTTCCACTTCTTTATCTGGAAAATAAGGCTAAACTTAAGAAGAAATTGCTTTCAGGAAAGCATGGTGGTGTAATGATGAAGCCAAAGATGTGTCTGTAAAATCCTTTGTTAAGAACTCACCATGGTTGCACGTGGATGTTCAGAGCATCTTTCTGTCAGAGTGAAGGTCCTCCAAAGTGTTTAAGTTGTTTCTTCTGGATCCTTTCAGTGGAACACTAGGTATCCTAACAAGTGTACAAACATGCTTCTCAGAAACCCAAGGTAGGGAAGGATTTATCTTAAAGAGATTTGAGGGTATGGCTTTTGTCTCATGGATAAAAAGTGAAACCCATGATGATTCATAGAAGACTCGCAATGTTTGAAAAACAGTTAAAGGCGGATAAATATTTCGGGACCAAAAGGAGCAGAGACCATATAAAATGATAGGCAGTTGCTGAATGTGTAAGTTCTACTGTCAGGAAGTCATCTGAGAAAACAATTTGTTTATAAATGCACACCATCTTTCATGAGAATGGAAGGATGACTCAGCAGAAACCAGTTCCCAGGGGGGAAGACCCAGCACCATGGAGAATTATTTCCAGACCTTGAGACATAATCAAGTAACTTTAAACATTTTCGCAGTTAGATTTAATGACTGCTTTGGACCAATGCTCCCTGTGTGGCTGAACCAGTGTCTCCTTTCTGCTTCCTCCTTTCCTCCCTTGTGAACAGAAACATCTATAGCGGCTGCCCCCGCCTGTCCCACCACAGTATGCTGGATGTATGGGAGGCAAATATACTGTTCCTATAGTTTCACAAGTCTGTAGAAGAAAAAAGACTAAATTCAAGAAGCTCTACCTAATGAGCAATGCTGAAAACATTCATGCGCACCTGATATGATTACATAGTGAGATTCTGAACATTGAGGGGCTGCTTCAATAGGTTCAGCCTTTTGAGGGCCTTGGGAAGGGGTGAGTGCATTCTGCACATGGAAGGAATACAAATAATTTATAGTCAGGGGACATAAATTCCCTCTGATGGTTTTTAAAAAATTTATTAATTTTTTTAATGTTCATTTAAGAGAGAGAGAGAACGAGCGAGCGCACACAACCAGGGAAGTGGCGGAGAGAGTGAGGGAGACACAGAATCCGAAGCAGGCTCTTTGCTGACAGCTCAGAGCCCTGATGCAGGGCTCAAGCTCACGGACTGCAAGATCCTGACCTGAGCTGAAGTCAGACACTTAACCAACGGAGCCACCCAGGCGCCCCCCTCTGATGGTTCTTAAAATATGCCCATATATTCTTTGAGTCCTCCCCATTTCACTGTGGGCTGGACTTAGTGATTTGCAGAAGCAAATTCTATAAATAGAATATGGCAAAAGTAATGGTCATTTTCAAGATGGGGTCTTTTATAAAAAGACCACCTTTCCAGTGTGGGTGCACTCTCTCTCTTGAATCACTTGGTCTCAGAGAACACATGCAATGAACGGCCAGTGAAGAGGTCCAGGTGGCAAGTTTCCTGCCAACGTCCATGTGATTTTGAAAACAGAACCTTTGTGTCCAGTTAAGTCTTGAGAAACTATGGTTCTGGCCAAGAGTTTGACTGTCATCTTGTAAGAGACCCTGAGCCAGAAATACCCAGGTTGGCTACTCCTAGATTCCTGATTCTCAGAAACAATGTGAGATAATAAATGTTTACTGTTTTACACTGCTGAGTTTGTTATATCACAACAGAAAAGTATGATACTCAGTACGTAGCTCCCTCCTCTCTGGTACTCTGGCCTGTCAATTCTAGTCATCTTGCTGTGTCTTCTCTACTCAGCTTATCTTCATGGCTCTGTTTGGATTTCTCCTTCCGGTGCTGAAGCCTCTTTAGGCAATTCGGTGAAAGGATTTTTTGTAGTTTCTAATATTTTAAGATTTTTTTGGAGGAGAAAGGATTTAAGATTAGCTTTAAGTTGTGAGAGGCTTAGGGCCAGTGAGTTGAGAGAATGAGGAAGGGCTGAAGGCATCAAAGCCAACTTTCTATGTAGAGAAGCATGGTTTATAAAATGCAACATGTGAGCACCTTGTGTATGAGAACAGTTGGTTCCACTTACCCTGATGCTTTGTCACTTACCTCCACCCCACAAAAGCTGAGCGTGGTTGAGGCTAGCTACCATCTGGTGACATATGTAGTGACCTGTCTTAACTAACATATTTTTCCCAGCTGCTCTTTTCTGTTCTCTGAGGTTAGTAATGCACAGACACGTCACAGTCCTGCCTTTTCTCCTTTATTTCACCATGCACAGTTTACTCAATTCCAAATCAGGCTCGTTCTTTCTTTCACATGCATACACACACACTCAAACCCTCTTTAACTGATGCTCTTATTTGCACATCTAAGTGTCTTTAGCTAGAGTGCAAAAACTTCCTACAGGTTCTTTCTCTATTAGGCTTGTTCTCTGTGTCATCCAGATAAATCATGCCGATAGAGGCTGATCACCAACAGAGTTAGTGTTGTAATTCTGGATTAAGGTATTGGAATTGGAATAAAATACTACATGAAACCAATTTCTCTCAGCTTCTAAATGACCGTAGAGAATCTCCTTAGAATTTCTATACCTATTCAGAGTAAATCATTGAACTAGGAAGTGTGTTCTTAAAAAAAAAAAAAAAAAAAGATGTATAAAAGAGGGGCATCTGGCTGGCTCAGTCAGTAGAGCATGCAACTCTTGATCTTGGGGCTGTGAGTTCAGGCCCCGTGTTGGGTGTAGAGATTATTTAAAAATAAAATCTTTAGGTGCACCTGGGTGGCTCACTCGGTTGAGTGTCTGACTTCGGCTCAGGTAGTGATCTTACAGTTTGTGGGTTCGAGCCCCGCATCAGGCTCTGTGCTGACAGCTAGCTCAGAGCCTGGAACCTGCTTCAGATTCTATTCTCTCTCTCTCTCTGACCCTCCCCTGCTCACGCTCTCTCTCTCCCTCTCTCTGAAATAAATAAGATTTAAAAAAATTTTTTAAATCTTTACAAAATTTTAAAAAGTTATATAAAAGAAATCCTAACTTTCCAAAAAAAAAAAAAAACCCCAGAAAGATTAGAAGACGTATGTACATAATGTATACAAACCAAATGATTTATAAAAGTCTTAGAAAACATAGAAATAAATTATAACAGTATTCCAAATAGGAGAAAGATTATACCTAGCTGGGAATTAGGCAAACCTTTCCATGATTATCAGGAATCAAGTGTCAGTAGGGACAAAAAAGGATAGAGATGGGAACTTATATTGGCGACCTGTGCTTCTGAGTATATTTAATTTAATCGTTTGTAAAGAACCACAAATATATTCCAGTAAATACAGACAATTTAACATGCATTCCTTCCACAATCTTTTTTCTCATATTTTTGTTGCCATTGTGTTCAAATTACATGAGACATTTTAAGACCTATAACCTAGAGGAGATGTTTCATTAAGACGAGCTTCTGTCTTAATAACTCGCTCTATTTGTTAAAAAGAAACTGCCTTTGTTTCTTGCCCAATTTTAAGTCTGTATCATTGAGTCCCATAAAAGGGAGTGTGTAGGTTTCTAAGTAACCCAGATATTTCTTGGATGTCTGGAAATCCACACCCACGTTAGTTACACTGGTTTTTGAGATTTTACAAGACAAGGTTTGGAGGCAGAGCACTTTTGACAAACACACCTAGAGTGTCTTCGTATTTGTTTTTAAACTCAGGACAGCTCAAAGACAGTATTCTAGGACCCAGCTTATTCAAACAATGGCTCTCCTTTGAAATAAGATAGTCTGCCTCCCTTAAAGGCATAGTAGTCACCTCTGACACGAGGAATGGAAGGTAAAATAAAGTATGTGGAGAACCAATTTTCCATTGCCGGATTTTTTTAAAAAACTGGTTTGCATTAACTCCTTTCTAGGTGACTGGCCTAGGCCAGAGGATGCATAGGGCAGGTTAGGTCAGTCACCCCTGAGTCTGATGTGAAAGGTTTGATGTGGTCAAGGAAGAGGTGTGGAAAAGGGTGTAGGTACCATGGAGATCTGTAACAAAGGAAGCAAGCATATTCAAGGTTGAATTTCCCCCCAAGGAGAGAATACACAAAACAAAAAAAAAAATTTTTTTTTTATGTACAAAAGGGCAACAGACAAAATAATCTCACCTTATCTGAGATCTTTAGCAAACAATATTTAATGTCAGTCCCTTTAATCCCACCCTTGTTGAGAGAGAGAGAGAGATTGAGAGAGAATGAGAGCAAGAGAAGGGGAGAGGAAGAAAATCGATAGTAATGATGAATGGCAAGCTGGAAAGATAAGGTGGGATAAGGGAATCTGAAATGTCAGGGTGTCTCCTGTCCTGGGAACCTTTGAAGCACGCTCCATGACGAATCCCATTATCTCCAGGCTTAGAATATTCCTACAAAGATGGATAGAAAAACCAAAGGTCTTTGGAAAGCGGGGCCACAGCTCTGTGCTCAAGGCTGCAGTAAATTTTGCATTGCGTGACGTGAGGATGGGCGGGGGGAGCCCCAGGCGGTGGGGTGGACTGGAGGGGCACTTCTACCTGCACACACCTCAGCCGGGTGGGGAATGGGGTGGGGGTGGGGGTGGGGGTGAGGGTGGGAGTGGGTGCCGAGCTAGAATGCAAATCGGCCTCTTGGAGTGGCCAATCAGAAGTCAGGTGAGGGAATTTGGGTCCCCACCCCAACTGGGTGTGTCAGCACGTGTGTGGTGTTCTGGGACCTTTGTCCCGCAAAGTCACTCTGGGCGGGCACCCCGTGCTCCCTTTTTCTGGTCCGATCTGCTTGCCTCTTTCCTCCTCCACACCCACCTCGCGAGTCGTGTCTCCTCCTCATCCCGCCACAAATTCCCTCCCGCGCCTCTCGGGGTAAGAGCTCGCGGCACTGCGGCCCCGCGCGCGGAGCGAGGCACCCGCCAGGGTGCTGGGGCCGCGGCACCGGCCGCTGGCAGTTCCGCGCGGGTGCAGGCGGCCAGCCAGGCTCCGACACCGCGGCGCTCCTGCCCGCGCGGGGCCGTGCTCCGCCTGTCCTGAGGCAGCCCTGCCAGCCTTGCGCCGGCCGGCCCGCTCCCGACTGTGGGTCTGTCCTGTGGGGCTCCGGAAACTCTCGCAGCGTCCAGAACACAGAAAATAGACTCATCACCTAATTCGCCAGGGAGCCCAAGCGCTGCGGGGCCGCGGCGCTGCCTGCCCCCGCTCCTCCCCCCCCCCCCCCCCCCCCCCCCCCCCCCCCCCCCCCCGCCGCCCGGGCTCGGGCAGCCTCTCGGAGTCACACAGCACCCCCCTCCCACCCCCGGCAGACAAAGGGCCCGGGCAAACTCGCCGCCCGGCCTCCTTGCGCTCCGGGGAGGCGGCGGCGCCCGCGGTGGATCGCGCAAGGAGGCGCGCGCGGGGCAAGGAGCCGCGGCCGCGGGAGCGCGGTCCCGGAAAGAGCCGCGAGATGCGCCTTACTCACATCTGCTGCTGCTGCCTCTTTTACCAGCTGGGGGTCTTGTCGAATGGGATCGTTTCAGGTAAGTTCTCCCGAGACTTTGAGCTTTGCTTCCTGACTCCCCCGGCGGAAACCGAGAACGCACGGGGAGGCAGGGCTGGTGCAGCCGGTGCGCGGCGAACAGGGGGCTCCGTGGGCAGCAATAAAGAGGAGCGTGCGGGTGCAGATGAGAGGGTCACGCTCGCGAGCGAAGTGCACTTCTCTCGACCTCCTGGAATGGCCCGCCTTCCTCTGAGAGTAGAAATATTTGCAAAGGTACGTTTGCAGCACCTAGGGGGAAATGGGGGAGTACAGAAATTGATAGCGACGCTTTGCTCTGACATATACTTAATAATTTATCTGTGTTGGAGTCTTTGCACCGGGTTTCCTTCAGCAACCAAGCGCTGTCACCAAACTTTGCTGCCCCACTCCTTCACCCCTCCCCCCCCCATATCATCGCACTTTTATTTTGAAAATGCTGGGGTCTGTAATCTGATCGCGAGGCTCAGGGGTTGCAAGCGGTTCAGGGGCTAGTCGGGGGGTCTCCAGCGCATTAACACGAGAGCCTGGTGTCTGCACCGTGTGAGCCTGGGAATGCTTGTGCTCGTGGAACCGCGGCACTTTAAGCCCTGCACTTCTCTGTCTGCCCCGCCCGCAGGGCTGCAGTTCACCCCCGACCGCGAGGAGTGGGAAGTCGTGTTTCCTGCACTCTGGCGCCGGGAGCCGGTGGATGCGGCGGGCGGCAGCGGGGGCAGCGCGGACCCGGGCTGGGTGCGCGGCGCAGGGGGAGGCGCAGGCGCCCGGACGCAGGCGGCCGGCAGCTCCCGCGAGGTGCGCTCCGTGGCCCCGGCGCCGCCGGAGGAGCCCGCCGAGGGCCAGTCCGCACCCCGGCCGCCACCTCGGCCGCCGTCGCCGCCAGCGGGCGAGGAGGACGAGGAGTTCGAATCGCAGGAGCTGCCGCGGGGACCCGGCGGGGCTGCCGCCCTGTCCCCGGGCGCCCCGGCCTCGTGGCAGCCGCCGCCCCCACAGCCACCCGCGTCTCCTCCCCCGGCTCAGGAAGCCGAGCCGGACGGCGACGAGGTACTGCTGCGGATCCCGGCCTTCTCCCGGGACCTGTACCTGCTGCTCCGGAGAGACGGCCGCTTCCTGGCGCCGCGCTTCGCGGTGGAACAGCGGCCGAGTCCCGGCCCCGTCCCGACGCTGGCAGCGGCGGCCCGGCGCCCTCCGGCGCCGCCGGACGCCTCCTGCTTCTACACCGGGGCTGTGCTGCAGCAGCCCGGCTCTCTGGCCTCTTTCAGCACCTGTGGAGGTGGCCTGGTAAGCGCTCTTCCTTCCCCAGCTCTCCACTTTCCCGCCACTCCTCCCTCTGCCCTTAGAGACCAGGCTGCTTTGCATGGACCCTGAACTTCACCCTAGTCTGAACCACGCAGGAGTCCATCCCGTCCACCTCCCGCTGAACATCTCCAAGGCAGTCAGTGAGTCTGAAGGCTAATTGGATGGATTAACAGCCTTCTCTTTCTATCTAGTTGTACGTTTCTTCCGAACATTGTATCAAACTGCCTGGGGGTAACTCTTCCTGCTGGTTTTGCTTCTCTGTTTTCCAAAATAAGCTCACCACGTGGCTTCTTTTAGGAGTTTGGAAGACCACCAATCCGCTCACTGCGGAATCTCCTCCATTTTTGCCCCCTCCCAGCCCACCCCCAGTTCCACATTTATTCTCTCTCTCTCTTTTTTCGTGTCCTACTTCAAAGTTGTCGGAACACTGTAATCCTCTAGGGAATTATATTCTGACAGCTGTCTAGCATTTAAACACATGCACAGCCACACAGGACACCTGTTCAGTGTTCTCTGAGGGACAGGAGTTGAGAAGTAACTGAAAGATTGGGAGCTGCAGACTCTGATGACCTTAGAACCCACTCAGGAATCGAAAGGTCATGAATCTGTGGTTTAATTTTCCGTTTGCGAGGTTCGCGTGCCCACTCCACAGAAGAAAGTAGACATAAGGTAAAATGTACCATTTTAACTACTCGTTGATGTACAGTTCAGAGGTAGTAAGTACATCCGCCTTATTTGGGGCATCATCATCGTGGCCTTTATTTACCGGTTTAAGGCAAAACCCGCAACTGAAAACAACTGTTGTGAGTTGTGGCTTCATTTTGCCATCTCTAGTGAGCCATTGATGAAATCCACAAGGACTTGTCTGAAAACAACCTGCTCACTGATAGAAAAATCCAGTAGTAATGGAGAGCAGAAAATATTGGTGCAATCAAAGCCACCCAAAGCCATGAAATGGAAAAAAGATGGTTAAAAATCCAGACAAAATGAAACTGGAAATTTTTACCTATGCCCTCCTAAGGTCTCAGAGTCAAATGATGTAAATTGCTGGACAGGGCTATATTTTACCAGATGCTCATAATGATGAATATTCAAATATGGACATTTTTAGCCATGAGTGAAAAAAGTTGGCCTGGAAAAATTACACGAAAAGCTTTTAAAAATGTTTTTTGTGGAACTGATGTTTGAATACTTCACTAGGGGAAACATTTTGTGGGGATTTCATTGTCCATCAGTTTTTGGCCAGAGATTAAATAATTACATATAGAAAGTTCCTGGTGTGGTAGAAGCAGTAGGGGATAAAGCATTTCACTGTGTTGAAATGTGGGCTTTTGGTCAGATTTTCCAAATGAGCTATGCCTTCTCTCCATACTTAAAGGAGCAAAGTTAAAATTATGAGTAGGTTTTTCATAGACTGAATAGGAGTTTGACATACCTCCCTGTTTATCATGTTGGACTTTTACTCACTTTTCCTATTAGCCACATATGTATATGTTCTGAACTGGGAAGTCTTTGTTATTGAGGAAATCTGACATTGCCAGCAATACAGTATAGCAGTCAGACTTTTGAGTATAAAGTTAGGCAGATAGCCAAGAAGAGTGGGTTTGTTACTCCACACTCTACCAGGCCAGCCCTATTTCCCTTAAGAAGGTGAATTAGGAAAGAGAGCATAATCTGTTATCTGATCTTTACCATTGGCTTGTACTCTGACAATTGACAAGTTACTTCTCTGGCGTTCAGTTTTCATTAGTAAAATTAAAGGACTGAATGATTTACTTAAAAACCGGAGGATAGAGTTAAAATTCTATTAGATGTTAAAGGTTTCCTACATCCTACATTAGGGGCTTACAGATTAGGAGAAAGGCATCATACACAAGTGGTTATGACACAGGTATCGTTGGGACGATGACATAATGAATCAAGTCTTATGCCTGAGGTAAAATCCAGTTTGGGGAGTTGGAGAAGGCTTCCCAAAGCAGACAGAATTTAACGGAGTTTTGAAGCATCAGGAGGCATTCCCCCAGGCAGTATGGGGCAGAAGAGTGTTTTGGGTAGAGGGGTGAGGCTGAAGATTTAAAAGTGCACACTTTACCAAGGGAATGAAAATAAGAATCTCCTGCGATTAGGCCAGGAGGGACAATAAGGGGGAAATGATCCTAAAATGTCTGCTGAGACCAGACCTCAAAAGTCTTATCTGCTGGAGTATGGGCTTTTTCTAACCGTTGATTATCAAAGGGCTACGTACTTGATCTTCTTTATTTCCAGAATTCTGTGATCCAGTAATTCTAATGGGAGTCACGATGACTTTCTACGGGAGGTGAATTATTTATCAAGTGCAACTGCTTTTCTTTTGCAACAGTGTTTTTTTTTCCTTCTAAGTAAAAGCTTTCCGGTTGTTAGTTGCTTAGAAAAGAGTAGATAACTAAGTCTACCTTCCCCCACCACCTTTCAGCAGCTAGTTTTGCCTTTTAGTGCCTGAACTCAATGCCTTTTGGATTACTGCATATTTGAAAAGATCCCAAAGTCTCTATCAAAGGAAATATACCATCAGCTATCCAGTATTGCAAGGTGGTAAACACTTGTAAGGCTGGCCAATTCATTCTCCAGATATCAGTTTAACTTGTGCTGTGACAGGAAAAGTGCGAGAATAGATATTTGGGGTACATAGCTAGGTGATGCCTCTTCAAAGTACTTAATCATTCTGGATCTTGTGTTTCCTATTTATTTATTTTTTTTTTAATTTTTTTTTTTTAAATGTTTTATTTATTTCTAGGAGAGAGAGAGAGAGACAGCGTGAGCAGGGGAGGGTCAGAGAGAGAGGGAGTCACAGACTGAAACAGGCTCCAGGCTCTGAGCTGGCAGTCAGCACAGAGCCCGACGCGGGGCTCGAACCCACGAACCGCGAGATCGTGACCTAAGCGAAAGTCGGACGCTTAACAGACTAAGCCACCCAGGCGCCCCTTGTGTTTCCTATTTATAAAATGTACAAATTGTATTTGCATGTCTAGCAGCTGATGTATGAAGTGTTCTTACTGTTTCCATTTCCCCTTATTAGTCTCTAATATTGAACAATAATCTTATTTGAGCCATATTAGACCCAGTAGGCCCCTAAATATCATAATACCAAGCAATTAAACATTTATTGAGCAGTTTCTCTGAGCAAGGCATTGTGCAGATACAGAGAATACAAAAAGAAGATGAAGCAGCCTTGATAAGTTTCAAGGAGCTCGCAGCCTGGCTTGTCAGTGACAAATGGCAACAGAAGAATACAATAGCTTGAGATATGTACAAATGTAGGTATGCCCCAAGTGCTTTGATGCTACTGTGTTATGCCTTTCTTCCCACATCCACAACGTTACAAGATACCTGATTTTGAGTTGGCACTCAGTAAAAAACACTGAAGAAAATGCAGTATATACAATACTTTATTATATTTTATTTATATTTTAAATAACAATCTCTAAATATTAAAATGCAAAAAAGCAACAAATTAATTTTTATGAATGAGTGCAACAGTTATGCTTGCTCAAGATTAACACATGGGTTTTTAAAAAAAAATTTTTTTTAATGTTTATTTTTAAGAGAGAGAGACACAGAGTGTGAGCGGGAGAGGGTCAGAGAAAGAGGGAGGCACAGAATCCGAAGCAGGCTTCAAGCTCTGAGCTGTTAGCACAGAGCCCTCTGTGGGGCTCGAACCCATAAACTATGAGATCATGACCTGAGCCAAAGTAGGATGCTCAACTGACTGAGGTACCGAGGCTCCCCAGGTTTGTTTTGTTTTAAAACAAGCACACCTAAGGAGGATAAGGTAGATCAGTACACAACTTGCATATGGTTCCCTTTAAATGGACTTTGGAAATGAGTATCACTAACATTGGGATTATTCTTCCAGGACGATAAAGAGTGACTACTAAAACTTTATGCACTTAATTTTTAAGTGTTATACAGTAATTGTTTTTATTCTTTATACAAAATCTGCACCATGTGTAAATTCAAAATTTTTTTGGCAGCTTAATCCTTTTTTTGAATCACACAATATCTGATGCTCCAGCAAGTTTTGAACAGTTAAATATTTTAGGGTATCCATTTTGGCCAAGGTACTTTATTGGACACCAGTACTAAGGCAGGAGGAGAGGGTGTCAGGGAAGGGTGGGGGAAAGGCTCGTACACAAGTGAAATTGGGAAGAAGAAATGAAATCAACATCCAAAGGAAAAAAAATGAAGACTGCAGATTAACCTCACACATCTGTCTTCTTTGTTCAAGCTAAATCTTAGGAATGACAGAAAAGATCTTCTAAATAAATCAAAAGCATTATTATAAAAAATGCCACTAGATATGTTGAATATCTCCTGGAAGACTGATGACAGTTTGGACTGGATTAATGGAATACACAGATATTAGGAAACATCTGTGAATGGTGGGGGCTTGCACAGAATTATGGGAACGCAGGGAGCAGAAGTGGCATTGGATTTTTTTTCATGTCCAGTTATGACAATCCATGGAAGCCAAATGTGTGTGCCTACGCAAAGTCCTGGGCATGTTGGTGACACCAGAGGACCCTGTCTCCTCCTCAAAAGATGATCTGTTGCCTTCCCACACCCAGCAGAAGGTCCCACCTCTTTTGCCAAATAACTGGAGGAGTCACCACAGATAGGTGAGCGGAGAAACCAAAGGTTATGAGCTGATACCCAAGAATATCACAGTTCTAAGAAAAAGAACCTTAAGAGTCCTCGAGCTCTGGCAAGTTAATATATGAGGCAACAAAATTAATAGAATACATAAGGTACTTTAATGGAAGTACAAGAATGGATATATATTCATGGAAAAAAGAAATTTAAAAAATACAACAACATCTGCTACCCGGAAAAAAGGATTAGCTACAATGGATCTAAGAATAAGTGGTCATTAGAATTAAAAACTCCATTAGTGAACTGACAAGTAAATTTCTAACCTAGAAAATCAAACCCAGAAATTATCCCAGTACATAGTATAAATATTCACACAAATGGACCCACAATATGAGAGAAAAGTTGTGAGCCATGAATCATAGATCTAGATGTTTCAGATTTAGTAGCAGTTAACTTTTAAAAGTAAGTGAAAGGGTGGGATTTTGTGTGTGTGTGTGTGTGTGAATGTACTATAATTTATTTCACCAATGTCCTGTTGTTTCTAATTTCTCATTTTTATAAATAACTCCCTGAGAAAAACTTATACAGTAAACTTTGAGCACATGCCTGATTATTTACTTACATCCATTTAAAGGATAGAATTTTTTAAATGCATGCAATCTACCCTAATATACTACCCTATATAAATCACATATATATAATATATATATATAATATAATGTATATATATAATGTACATATATAATGTATATATATAATATTATATATATATATCAGTTCACCTTTGGGTGTGAGTGACCCTACTCCTTTGAAGGAAGGTCGGATAACTGGCATTCCTGGTGAGCCTTACTCAGAATGCATACAAATCAATTTCCAATATAGGTTTCTATGTTTGGAAGAAAAACTAAAGACAGATTTAGCCCAATTTTTTATTTTAATGTTTTTTTATTTATATCTGAGAGAGAGAGAGACAGCTTGAATAGGGGAGGGTCAGAGATAGAGGGAGACACAGAATCGGAAGCAGGCTTCAGACTCTGAGCTGTCAGCACAGAGCCCCCGGTGCGGGGTTCGAACCCATAAACTGCGAGATCATGACCTGAGCCAAAGTCGGACACTCAACCGACTGAGCCACCCAGGCGCCCCAGAGTTAGCCTAATTTTTGTGTAGAGTCCTTGACTTCTAAAAATTTCAAATCTTTTACAGTTGTTTCATCCCAAATAAAATAAGAGCAGTTTTCTTTTAGCGACTTCACCTTTCTAAAGTTCTTCCAGAATTTTCATGGAAGCAAGGACGCTTTTGCATTCATATGTCACTGTTAAATATTTAGTGTTCGGTTAGATTACGTGATTACAAAATGTACCTATGTGTGTTCAAACAAATGCAGCTGATTCTTGGTAAACATCCAGGCTGATTGGTGGAAATAATTGCATGTAGCAAGACAAGGGAGGAATCTCCTAGCTTTGCACATTCTGCATGTGGTATGCCTCAGTGATCATATTTTCTAGATGGCGTGTAGAGTGTTATTTAATTCAATGATTCGAGTTGATTTGCTGATGTAACCAATAATGGTTAGGTAGATGTTAACAGAGTTTTTTTTTTTTTTGTATCATAATCACACTTCCAGTGATACAGGAAGACACACACCTTCAGATAGAAGGATGAATCACCAAGGTCAGAGAGGCCTAAGTAGAGACCCATACATAGACACATTTTGGGAGAAATTAGAAAGTCAGAAATAAAGAGAAAACTCTACACGTTTAATAAAGGAATGATGATCGCTAATGGAATGAGTGTCAGGTGGATGCTAGAGGATCCTGAGTTGATTGTTTCAAGAGTTCTGAGGAAACGTGATTTTGAATCGTGCCCTCAGCCCAACTACCATTCGATTTTTTTTCAAGTTCTTATTTAAATTCCAGGTAGTTAACAGCCAGTGTATTATTAGTTTCAGGTGTAGAATTTAATGATTCATCACTTACATACAATACCAGGTGTTCATCACAAGTGCCTCCTTAATTCCCATCCCCTATTTCACCCATCCCCCCCAACCATCAGTTCTCTATAGTTAAGAGCCAAACTACCATTCAAACCTAAAGGCAAAATAAAATCATTTTCAAAATGATAAGGATTCACACTTTTCCAAACAGAACCTCCAAAAAGGTATTCAATGAAGTCTTCTTCCAACACCTTTTCTCCATTTTTTACTATATTCCTTCCTAGATGTAGGTAAGGTTATTAGTTTCTACTGTATGATCTAGAAGCAGTTGATGCATAAGCAAATAAACGTGTATATATCAATTTAAAGCTTTTAAGTCTGCATTATTATACACATACACATGCGTGCACATGAGATTATCACATGAGTGCACAGAGAGATTCCTCTTTCTTTTTTGGATAGTTTCTTTTTATCTGATTGCAAGTATGTTCCAGAATCTATTTAATCAGTTTGGTGTTGATGTACATTTGATTGATTCTAATACTTTCTGATTATGAGCAGTGCTAAATAAATAGGACTCTGTAGATATGCCATTTTGTCTATGCAATGTCAGTCTTTGTCAAAGGGCATGTATATTGGTAATTTGGGGTGATATTGCCTGATTGTACCCCACAGAGGTGGTACTACTTTATATTCTCAGGCCAACAGAGTATGAGAGTATATATTTCCCCTGTGCTTTTGCCAGTATGGGTGTTAATTACGGATACTGATGTTTGTGAAATCTAATAGGTAAAAAATGTTATCTCAGTATAGATTTAATTGATAGTCTTTGGGTATTTTTGGTGATGCTGAGCATTTATTCATATTTTTATTCTTTCCCTGGAAATGTACTGTTTACATCTTCTACTAACTTTTTAAGAGTTTAATTGATTTATTTTGAGAGAGACCGAGAACATGATGGGGGAAGGAGCAGAGCATCCCAAGCAGGCTCCACACTTTCAGTGCAGAGCCGGACGCAGGGCTTGAACTCACAAACCAGAATCATGACCTGAGACAAAACCAAGAGTTAGACACTTAACTGGCTGAGCCACTCGGGCATCCCTTCTATTCACTTTTTTTAAAAAGATTTTTAGTCTTTTTCATTTCTAACTCCAGAACCCTTTTTGTATTAGTTTTTTTTTTAAAGATAAATGTTAATAACAAAATAATACATGCTGAGTATAGCAAATTTAGAAAATATATAAAATATATCATCTGTAAACTTACCATCCATAGATACTTTTTAGTGTATATGTAAAAAAGGAAACATAAATATCAAGTACATATTCACAATTATTTTCAAATTTATTGGTAAGCCAGTAAAAGCAAATTTTCTCAAACATTATTTCTGGTTTCTTAGACTGGCACAAATTATGCAAACTAACAATATCGAGGGGCCATGCTTGGGGGACACCTTATCTTATACATTATGGGAGAGCTAGTTTTTAGAGCCTTTTGTATTATATGTACTTACATTTTAAGTGTGCTCACCCTTCTTTTCAGGAATGT
The DNA here is from genome assembly GCF_003009895.1 of Hyaena hyaena. Lineage (NCBI taxonomy): Eukaryota > Metazoa > Chordata > Mammalia > Carnivora > Hyaenidae > Hyaena > Hyaena hyaena. Next base: position 2,988,441 of record NW_024080747.1, read on the forward strand.
TCATATGTGTGCAGATGATTTACATATAAGCCTATTCATTGCAGTGTTGTTTTTAAGAGCAGAACATTGTAAGTATTCATCATTAGTGGGCTAGTTACATGTATATATTGTGCTGAACTCCTGGAGACCAAAAAGAGAAAAGAAATAATTCCTTTCTATAACATATTTACAGTCTTCAAGGAGCTGTTTCTTTGCCTCAACTTCTTGTCTTCCCTCTGTCCATTACAGTTCTCTGATTTAGGAGGTGTTCAGTGTGTCTTTATTAACGTGAAGAACACATTGCTTTAAGGCTTTCTGTGGTTTCTGGTTCAGAATTCAGAATGGTGTGGATGATCATGGTTCTGCCAACAGTGACACATGAGAGAAGTTTCTGTGTATGGAGTGTGCAGATACTCCATTCTTCTTTAAGGAAATGATACAGTGAATCCAAATTAAAAAAATCTAATAAGAATCATCATGCTGATGGATTGACATTGAAATAAGTTCTTTAATCATGTATTAATGTATATCTTAATATCTGGAGAGAATTCAGGCATGGACCAATTTTATGAGAAGAACTTTTGCTTAATAATATTTGCCTATTGAATATTATGTATTTATTTGAAAGTTATTAGCTGACTCATAATATGACATACTTTTTTAAATTCAGGAAATTCTTTACAGGGTCCTTTAAATATTTTTTTATGCAACCCTAAATTCAGCACGTTTTTATTGAGCTCGTGTGCAATTGTTTCTGCTTAATTGCAATTACATTTTTACCCCAGATGGTTTTATGGGTTTCTGTTTACCAAGTAAAGATAATGAGGAGTTCCAGGTTGCTGATAGATGGGAAGTACCTTAAGTTAGGAAATTGATTTTGACCTATTATGAGGCAGTGGGACAAACCAGTAGTCCCTCTTGGATTATGATTTGGGGGGTTTCCCAAAAGGAAATTTTAAGATTCCCTTAGCTAAGCAAGGACCATAACTTGCTTCAGAGTGCATTTAGGGTGCAGCCATAGTGAGCACATCATCTTGTCTCCATCTCATCTTTATTCTTGTGCCAAGCCCTAGACTGAGAGAAGTGAGAAAATGGGAACTAAGCCATTTTAATGCTACCCAGATATTTGTGCAGAATTATTGTGTGACGGTGTTGAGAAGGCCCTTGGGATTAGAGAGCTTTGTACTTGACTTTTCCAACAAGAGAAACTCCATTTCATTTCATAATTAATGTGCGTATATCTGCAATAAATTATTAACTGTTTAGGCTTTCATTCAGATGAGCAGGGAATGGAGCTTATGAGCCCAGGCCACTTTTGGCATTATTTAATATCTTCTGCTTTCCTGTTGCTTTCCGTTAAAAAAAGAAAAAAAAAAGAAAGAAAATCTCAGCATTTGTTTTCTTCACAAGCACATAAAGATGTTTTGCCCCAGGTTTGTTTTCATTTTCTTTCTTTCTTTCTTTCTTTCTTTCTTTCTTTCTTTCTTTCTTTCTTTCTTTCTTTCTTTCTTTCTCTCTCTCTCTCTCTCTCTCTCTCTCTCTCTTTCTCTCCCTCTCTCCCTCCCTCCCTCCTTCTTCCTCCCTCCCTCCCTCCCTCACTCTCTCCCTCCCTCCCTCTCTCTCTCCCTTTCTCTCTTTTGCTCTTTCTTTCTTTCTTTCCTCTGACTTCTGCCTGGCTTCATTTAAAATACATGATCAGTAATAAAATAAAATAAAATAAAATACGTGACCACTTTTTGCAGTGAGCCTACATCACTGGCTCTTTGTTCATGCTTCTTGGTGCTCTTTTTCTTAAAGTCTGGTGTGCAGACAGCTTTATCAAAATCATGGTAGTGGGGGTGAGATTGAGGGGCTTGGAATTCTCCATTTAAGTCAGAATCCCCGACTGGGTCTCAAACTCAAGAAATGCATTTAGAAAGAATCCAAGGTAATTCTTGTGCAAGCTAGTTTTTGAGGGTAGCCACTCAAATTTTAAGTGACTTTGAAAACTCCAGCACTCAAGATCTTTAATGACTAGATTTACATACACCAAACTTTACACCGTAGGTGTCTTGAATGAATTCTAATACTCTTTGGTAGCTCCTGTAGTGAACTTGGATACCTTCTGTCTTTCCCTTTGACATCCTCCTAGGAACCCACTCAAATGCTATTAAGCTGGAAAGGATTTTATGGATTTCAAATTGTTATTCAACAAGCTATAAATGTGAACTAGTTGGGAGGCGGTATAATGGGACCTTTATACCAGTATGAATGTTATCCTCCTCTTTAGGTGAAAAAGTGTACAAAACCTGAACCTTGCTTCCCATTTCAGAATTTAGAAGGCAGCCAAGCTGAATTACTACAAACTGTCATCAACAGTTTTCTGGGAAATCTAGCAGGAGACTCACCCCACATGTTTTACAGCACTTATTGTAGTGACATAAAGTTTATCAGCAATGAAACATTTCTTCATACTGAGAAGGACCTGCCTTGCCAGCAAGATCAGACCTGGATGAATGAGGGCTGCGGTGCATTTTAGAGGAATATTAGACAATCATTGAGAAAATTATAAACTTTTTTTTAAGAGGTTACCTGTACTGGAGTGGCAGTGAGGTGTGGTCAGGTTAAGAGGACCTTGGAGATGTGTTATCATGAAAGGGTAAACGATCTCAAATGGCAGATGTAAAATAACAAGTCTTATCTACTCGTTCACCTTCTGTGACTTTGGATGTCAGGGGTCCTGTAAAACTCATTAGATTTAACAGTCAAAACACATTAACCTACTAAAAGGAATAGCCAGGCAGATAATTATATCAACTAATCTGATAGGTGCAAATAGTGTGTTTTCATTATTCCTTGGCTTTAAATGTATGTAAGTAATATGTGATAAGTACATTTTCATGATAAAAGTATTATCAGCAAATATTTTAGTGTGCCCACTTCATAGACCAGCAGATCAGTTATTGACCAAGGAACTTACATATATAATTGGCATAGGGTCTCTGTGTTGTTTTCTGACTCTGGCTGTGTGCTTGCAGACAGAATAAATGACACTGCAGAATTTTATAGCAAGAAAATAGAAAGTTTGAGCCATTTATTATGGAACCAACAATTATGCACAAATATAACTAACAAAGTATAACGTCTGAGTGGTCCACTGTGGAGATATCTATTAATAAATTGAATTTAATGTCCTTTTTTATCTACTAACATGGATAATTCCTATGTCTTTGTAGATCTCCAGTTAGAATTTTGTCACTTCAAAATAGGTAGTTCTAATTAGTAATATTTTAAAAAGCATTGAATTGGTATCTTTTTAAAAAAAATTATTTACTTTGAGAGAGAGCACATGCATGCGCACACATGCAAGTTGAGAAAAGACAGAGAGAGAGGGAAAGAGAGAATCCCAAGCAGGCTCCATGCTGTTAGTACAGATTCTGATGACTGGCTCCATCCTATGAACCTGAGATCTTAACCCGATCCAACATCAAGAGCAAGGCATTTGACTGACTGAACTACTCAAGCGCCTCCAATCAGTATCCAGGTTGGAAGTTTCTATGTAAACATTTTTCTAAGTAGAATCTAATTGTTTCTCATTAGTGAGACAGATTCATGAATACACCAAGCCGATTTTTCTAGGGTAAATCTGTAATTAAGATGTAACATAAAGGACATTGTGAATGCTTTTTTCCCCCTATTATCTCCTTTCTGGTATGATTTATATACCCTAAAATTCCCCCAAATGTACAATGCAGTGACTTTAAGTACATTCACAGAATTGTGCAGCCATCGCTGCTCTCCAGTTTTAGAACATTTCCATCACCCCTTTCACTCAATCTCATTTGCAGTCACTTTGTTCCTCCCCCGTCCCAGGCAACCACTAATCTACTTTCTGACGCAATAGATTACATTTCATATACATGAAAACATAAAATTCGGTCTAACTTCTTAAACTTTGTGTAATGTTTTTGAAGCTTGTCTGTGTGGTAGCATGTATCAGTAGTTCTTTTTCTTTTTCTTTCTTTTTTTTTTTTTTTTGCTGAATATTAGCCATTGTTGCTATAACACCACATTTTATTTACCATGTTTGGGTTGTTTCCACTCTTTCTCTATTATGAATAATGCTAATATGAACCATCATTGTGTAGGTATATATATATAGTCATTCCCAGAAGTAGACATCTAGGAGTAGAGTTGCTACGTTATATGGTACATATAAGTTTAATATTTTTGAAATCAGGCAGATTCTTTCACAAAGGACTGCATCAGTCTCCATTCCCATCACCAACATGTCAGGATTCCAGTTTCTCCACATCCTCAACAGCACTTGTTATTGTGTCTTTATGATTATAACTAATAATGTGGCTCTGCAATAGTATCTCTTTGTGGTTTTGATTTGCATTTCTCTGGTGTCAGTGTTGAGTATCTTGTCATGTGCCGTCCTGTAGCCACTCATAAATCATCTTTGGGGAAATGTTTAATCTGATCTTTTGCGTGTTTTAAATTAGATTTTTTTAAGCTTTCTAATATTTGCTTTTTAAGAGTTCTTTATATACTTGGGTATAAAGGTATAAATCTTTTGTCAGATATATGATTTGCTAATGTTTTCTTCCAGTCTGTGTGTTTTTGTTCAGTTTCTTAATGGTGTCTTTTAAAGCTAATTTCTATAAATTTTGAGAAAAAATCCAGTTTATCACTTTTTTTCTTTATCAAACATACTTCTGCTATTGTGCCTAATAACTCTGTGTCTAACTCAAAGTTGCATAGACTTTCTCCCACTGCTTGCTTGGGTTTTCTTCCATACTTTTGGTTATCATATTTAGGTTTGTGACTTATTTTGAGTTAGTTTTTGTGTATGGTATAAGGTCAGGGATTCAAATTAATCTCTTTGTGTGTCTATATCCAATTTTCTCTCAACACCATTTACTAGAAAAAGTATTCTTTTCTCATGAAATGCCATAAGACTTTTGTCAAAAGTCAACCATAAATGCAAGTTTACTTTGAATTATTAATATTGTTTGTTATATATATGTTTATCCGTATCTCAATCTCTATCAATATGTTTATCCTTATGTCACTACTGTCAGTCTTGATTTTTGTAGCTTTATAATCTGTTTTGAATTTTGAGAACTTTAAGTTTGATTTCTTTTTAAAAAAGTGTTTTGGCTATTCTCTATCCTTTGCATTTCTATACAGACTTTAGCATCAGATTGTTAATATCAACGTAAAGTCTGCTGGGTCTTTCATAGTATTGTTTAAAGATCGATTTAGGGAAGCATTTCCATCTTAAACAACACAAAAGCATTTTTGCTCTGGAAATTATTATTATTTTTTTCTGAGAGAGACACACACACAGCGTGAGCTGGGGAGGGTCAGAGAGAGAGGGAGACACAGAATCCAAAACAGGCTCCAGGCTCTGAGCTAGCTGTCAGCACAGAGCCCGACGTGAGGCTTGGACCCACGAACCGTGAGATTATGATCTGATCCGAAGCTGGATGCTCAACCGACTGAGCCACCCAGACGCCCCTGGAAATTATTATTATTAGAATGATCTTTCGGGGAGGTTTTTGAACACCATGTTGATTGATAAGGAATAGAAGTAGCTACTGATAGCCCATATTATAGTGTACATCATTTAAAATTAATAAGGATTTATGGGGGCAAGAAAAGGCACTCATTTGGAGTTATACCAGTAAGATATACAAAATAGGAGATTGTACAGTCGTGTCTTTGCAGGACTGGGAACTGAATCTAGGTATCATACTCCAGGGCTGCTTCATATACTCCTCTGCTGTGAAAAAGACAAAAGTTGTTAGGTTCAGGGTTCAAATAAACAAATAAATCCAAACAAACTTACAAAATCTAAATCATCCTTTTCAGGAAGTAGCTTTCAGTCACCAACACTCAGAGTTATTCCCTAAGTGTAAATTTATATCCGAATTATTGTATGTTTATTTAAACAGAGCCAAGATTTCCAGTATACGACCTTTTATTAAAAAACCAAAGCAGTATGCTTTCTCTGATAATCTGAGTGTCGACAGATGTCTTCCAGCTATAGGAATCACGAGTGAGAAAATGATAGGCTAATAAAGGCCCTTAGATAGTTCATGTATTTGTCATTAATAATGATATAAAGAAATCTAGTAAAGGATAGAAATACTATATTTAGTGAATTCCAATAGATAGTTTTTCACATTTTAGTACCTGTTACATAGGGGTGTATCAGAAAACTGAGAGCATCTTAGAATTGATGAAATTTAATGTGAAAGCAAATACGGAGTTGGTGTCATTTTAGGAAGTGAACATTTATGAATGTCTAGTTGCAACACTTGTCCAGAAAAAAAACCTGGCTCATGAAATAAAAGGTAACAATATCCAAATAGTTATATTTAAATATTTTGAATAACAATGTAGGGGGATGTACATAGGAAATCTTTATAGTGGGTTTCATTTTTTTAGTGTGCTTAAATTTCTTTTGCTTACGTTGACTGTGTGTCAGGAATAAGCCAAATTTTCATCACTGTAAATCTTAATTCTTAGCTGTAAAGAGTAAAATGATGGCCCAAGAATTCTAGTGGGACAGATGCTTTGGAGTGGTCAGTGGAAAATGGACCAGACATAATAACAAACACCACTTGAAATTTGGGTCCAAATTTAAGCTGATAGAATGGTAAATTAAAGAAATATGTTTGACTACTAATTTAATTCCCATGATTGCTTATTTTGCATTTTCAGTTTCTCTAGTTCTTTCTCCTTGTCAGGCCCGAAGAGTTTACACAATTTGTGTGAATCGACACAACCTTCCTTGGAGAGAGGGAGAGTCAGGAAGGGGGTTGGTGGTGGGAAAGATGAAAGAGGAGATGCAAACCCACTGGTGCATATTTAGAGTGTGTTTTAACTTAAGAACGTGGAAACCCATTATATCTATTTGAAATGCTTTTGGAATAACATGCTAACGCATCCCTGGGGACTGGCCAGCACTGCACATTAACATGGTTTAAGAGAGCTCCAAAGCATTTGCCTATAGTTAGCTCAGTGGTAGTATTTTAGTAAGTGTTCTAATAACTTGGCTGCTCTGGCCTTGGCTGTGGAGTCTCCACAAGTGCACAGTGTCCAGTTTTGGGGTGCTTGGTCACATGGTCTTACGTGTTTTGAACCTATTAATAACTCACCATAGGCTTGTAAGAGAATATATCAGACTCTATATTGGAACTGCATAATCAACTGTCTACTTAACCCTTCCGTCATTTCTTTCCTTTACCTATTCCTCCAGAAGATACACATTCAGTTCTGTTCAGTGCTTACATCCCCTCCTATTCCTGTAATTCTGAGATGGATTTTATAATAAATTAATCTTGGAGACTTCAAAAGTGTACAGTATAAGTGCAAGAGAAAACAATGGAAGACCACCATAGTATTATAAATGGTTATAACTCTGATAATAATGTAGGTGTTTATGGTACTTTACAGTTTATAAACTGTATTTACAAAATTGTTTTTTTAACTTACTTTGAGAGAAAGAGAGAGAGACAGAGCACATGCATGCAAGCAGGAGAGACACAAAGGGAAAGAGAATCCCCAGCAGGCTACAGTGAGGAGCCCGATGTGGGACTCAATCTCACTAACAGAACCCTGTGATCACAACCTGAGCCTAAATCAAGAGTTGAATACTTAACCGACTGAGCCACCCAGGTGCCCCTACAAAATCTTTTGTGATATGTATACACATTTTAGAAAGGAAGTGACCTGCTCAAACAAGTGCATAGGTGTGAATAGCTTCCCGTGCTAGTGGTATACAAGAAACATACCCACAAGAAATGGAAGAGGTATTGGAGTTTTCCTCTAATCCTACCTACAAGGGCAGTAAGCAAGTGTTGCCTCCACCTTTTCCTTTATCAAATCAATAGAGAAAGATGAGTGAATAGAATTCTGTTTGCATCAATTTTTAGAAAGAAAGACCTGAGGCCTAGTATATAATAGCTATACTTTCTGAGCACTACTGTATGCCTTACTTATAAGCACCCTGCCATAGGGATGACTGATATCATAGAAACCCACTGAGATACATACTGTCACTCGATTTTATAAATAAGGATCCTGAAGCTCATGGATATGGTCTAAATTACCCATATTAGGCAGCTGGTAAAGCTGGGAGGTGAAATTCAAAGTCACATCTGTGTGTGTGTGTGTGTGTGTGTGTGTGCGTGTGTATGTGTGTGCCCGTGCGCGTGTGCACAGGTACACGTGCAGGTGATGAAATTATTTTGTAGCTACTGTTTTATTTATCAGAGGCATGCAACATTCACATAATTTTAATTCTTTGATCCAAAGTACAGAGTGGAAATTGACATGGAGGGGATATAAAAATAGAATCTGACATGGTAGAAATTACTGATTTTTTATTTTTTAAAATTTATTTTTAGAGAGAGAAAGTGTGTGAGCAGGGGAGAGGGGCAGAAGGAGAGAGAGAATCTCGAGTAGGCTCTGTGCTCAGTGCAAAGACCAACATAAGGTTTGATCTCCCGGCCCTGAGATTATGACCTGAGCTGATATCAAGAGTTGAATGCTCAACCCACTGAGCCACCCAGATGCCCCAGAAATTACTCATTTTTAACGCAACCTGTCTTTCCTTGCTTCTAGTTGCTGTCTTGTATTAGTATCCTTAAAAAAATTAGAGCAAGAAATTAGCACACAGTAGAGGGATTTTCTTTAAAATATGCCTGCCAGAGTCCAATACCATAAATACTCCTGGAAGCAAAGAATTCATTAATTTCACTTGCCAGTTTCATTTTTGGAAAATGCAGTTGGAAAATCCTGGCATATCTTGGACATAATCTTGGTTTTGTTCTTCGGAATATATAGAATGCTGTATTTCTCTTGTGACAGATGGTAATGATGGTGACAACTGCTACGAACAGAATGATAATTTATGAATCAGTTTAATTTGGGGCAGTCTACCTTGAGGTTTCTAATAGTTACATGATTAATTTTTACAGTAATTTTATAGGCAGTAATCCCTGAGAGAAAAGAAACCAATGAGGAATTCACGTGTTCTGTCCCAGTTGACAGCCTGGGAGAGGCTGCAGCACTGAAGGAGGAAAACAGTAGAGCCTAGCATTCTTACTGAACTCAAGAGACAAGATTGGGATTTGAGAGAGGCCAAGGAGGTCAGAATTTGCCAAAGTAGTAAAGAAGACGGAGCGGTGCATTTAGGGGAGCCTCACGTGCAGAGGGTTCTTCTGGAGTCTTTGGCTGAATCCTGATCTAAGTGACATTTGTGGGACGTTCTACCCCACCACCCCAGAACACACATTATTTTTCCAGTGCACAGAGGCTATATTTTCATATAATACCTTATTCTGGGCCATGAAGTAAGTCTCCGTCAAGTTAAGGGGAGTGAAATAATGCAAAGTAAGTTTTCTGAGTCCAACCAAATTAAAATAGAAATCATCAAGGGAAATGTATTTGGGATCTCCTCAAATATTTGGAAATGAAATAATATACTTTTAGATAACATAGGGGTCAAGGAATAATTCGCAAAAGAAAATAGAAATTATTGGGAGGTGAATGCAAATAGAATACAACATATGATTTGTGCAGTGAATGCAGTGGAAGTGGTGCATAGAGGAAATACTTGCATCACATACATAGAAAAACAATATCTCAATGACCTAAGTATATTCTTGAAGAAATTAGAAAAGGAAGAGCAAATGAAACCTAAACTAATCAGAAAAGTGAAATAAAAATGAGAGCTGATATCATTGAAAAATAGAATAGAACAGTAAGAGGGAAAATTAGTCAAATCAAAAGCTGATGCATTAAAAAAATTAATAAACCCCTATTTGTCAAGAAAAAAAGATAAAAAACACAAATTCTTCCAGGCACCTGGGTAGTCCTATCAGTTCAATGTTTGACTCTTAATTTTGGCTCGAGTCATGATCTCAGGGTTTGTGAGTTTGAGCCCCACATTAGTATCCATGCTGACAGCACAGAGCCTGCTTGGCATTTCTGCTCCCCTCCTCAGCTTGTGCTTTCTCTCTCTCTCTCTCTCTCTCTCTCTCTCAAAATAAATAAACTAAAAAACCCCCACAATTTTTTCTTCCCAGAAGAAAGATTAGTAAGTCTGAACAGCATTATATCTAACAAGAAATTGAATTTGTAGTTAAAAACTCTACTGAGGCAAAAATGACTCACCTCATGATTCTATCCAACATTTAAGAGGCTTCAGTCACCTAGATGCTCTTTGTAGGAGTCAAGTTGAATTATCCCCTCACTCTTTTTGCTTTTCTGTCCCATATATGTGGAATGGAAGATACTTCATGTGGAGTATTTTGTTCCCTTTATGTCACCAGATTATGAAACCTACCATGTTTCTTAATTCCCAAAGACCACGGGGATCCAAAAAAAGTTACATCATATTATACATATATTTGCAAAATTTCCATCGAGTGCTGCTCTAAACACTTGTTTACATTACAACAGAACTTGGAAGAACTGAGAACTGTTCTTGGTGATACTCCGTGACATCACAGTAATTGTCTACTACTATCTACATCATCCTCTCCCACTAACCACCAACCCCTTATTATTACGTTTCTGGAGGTCGTACCATCACCATTTGCTGTGTTCCCTGACATATTTGTCATCAGTTATTTTTGTGTTGAGATTTTCTAAATGAATTTTTATAAAAACATCCTTTTAGGAAAATTCCATTCTTTTTCTAAAAGTTTTTAAAATGTTTATTTATATTTGAGAGAGGGAACAGGGGCAGAGGGTTAGCAGGGAAGGGGCAGAGAAAAAGGGAGACACAGAATCTGAAGCAGGCTCCAGGCTCTGAGCTGTCAGCACAGAGCCCGACGTGGGGCTCGAACCCACTAACGTGAGATCACAACTGAGCTGAAGTCAGAAGCTGAACCGACTGAGCCACCCAGGTGCCCAAAGAAAATGCCATTCTTAGGATATTCTTTGGATGTATACATAGAGCCATAGGTAAATAATATTTATGGTCTTTTCATACACTTAATTTTGCCAATAAAATATAAATGGGATTACATATTCTCTGTCTTCTCTAAATTTTGACTTAACTGCATGACAGATTTTTATTCAAATGGGATAGTAATAGTTTATTAGTTATATACATCACAAATCTTGAAGTTTATAGGCTTGAGATCATTGCATGCCATTTATGTAAATCTTTTTGTAAACAACTATATAACAGTCCATTATATGAGAGCCCAATAATTTACTTAAACTGCTAATATAACTTTTTAGTTAAGAGCTCTGTCACCTATTATCTTTTACTTTGGATAAGATATTTAGTCTCTCCAACATTCTGCTTCATATTTAAAACAAGGAAAAATATTTCCTCTTTCATATGGTTGTGATTGAGATTAGAGAAATAAGGCAACTAATTACTCCCGGAGCAGGATTTCTCAACCTCACCACTAATGACATTTTGGGTAGGATCAATGCTGTTTGGGGGGCTGTTTTATGCATTGTACGATGCTTAATAGCATGCCCCGGCAGGAGAGGCAAGAATGTCTAGCCATGCCAGATTCTGCAGTGTCCCTCCCTGGAGTGGGAGACCCAAATACATCCACTGAGAATCACCATTGTACACAAGTGGTATCAAGTCTGCTACATGAAGCTGGACATACACAAAGCAAAGGCTTCTGGAATGATCTTTGTACCGACTGCATTATGGGTGGCTCTTGCTGCACTTGTGCCTGGTAGTGGCCGTTAAGAAAGGTTCCCATGTTGCCAGGGTTTTATGTTGCTGCCATTTTTACACGGACACAAATAACAATAATTTCACAATACCACAGTCAGTTACGTAGATCATCGTGTACCTCTATGAGTATATCTACCAGCAATATTCCTGGAGATGTTATCTTTGAGGAGAGAGGCAACACAGGGCTTGCAGTATTGAAATTTTGGTGTATTCTGCTAAATCACCTTCCAAAAATGCTAGACCAGTTTACACTCTCACCTACTGTACCTAAGAGCGCCCTTTTCCTTGTAATCCTCATCCATAATGAATATTAACATTCTCTTTATGAAAGCATATTTTATGAATTTTTAATATTTTTTCATAACTCATCTTCTGTGGTTTACATGCACATAATCATTGCCTGTTTTCCATTAATCCTTTTGTCATTAAAAGCTACACCTCAGTCTCCAATAACACAACTATTCAAGGGAACAGAAAAGCACAGAGATTAAATACAGCTAGCACCCAGGTCTCATGGATGTTAACATTTTGCCATTTTTGCTTAAGACTTCTGACATTTTGCATATAATATTGAACCCCTCATGGTACTCTTCCGCAACCACTTTCTTTTCTGAGTCCCCATATGTAACCATTGGTCTCCAATTTGTATACATATTTTCCATCCATACTTTAATAATTGTATTAAATAGGTATGCATCCATAAAAATGTATAATAGCATTGTTTTCTATTATAAAAATTTGTGCAAATGGAATCATACCGCACACAACTTTCTAGAACTTGGCTTTTTATAATTCCTATTGTTTTTTTGAATTCTTGAATTTAATTTTTTAAAAATCTGGAACACTTCATGAATTTGCCTCTTACTCTTGTGCTGTGGCCATGCCAGTCTTTTCTGTGTTGATCTAGTTTTACTACATATGCTGCCAAAGTGAGCACATCTTGTCCACCTTTTAACTGTAATGTTTGTTTGTGTACTGTATAGTTTATACATTCTCCTATTGATAAATATTCATTCGCCTCTCCCTCCCTTTAGTTTTTATAATAATGATCATCTTTTCATGAGTTTGGTGTGCAAACGTGTGGGAATTTCTCTTGGGTGTACACTATCAATAATATGTTGCCTTAGGAGATACTCATCTTCATATAATTATTATAAATCAATATATGAATGTATAAATAATATAATTATAAAAATATATAAATATGTTATTTATAATTTGTATTATATCATAAAATATATATGAATATATAAATTATATATTATAATAATATAATTATTATAAAAATAAATAATATATTTGTTATATATTATCAAATTGTTCTTCAAGGTCATTATTGATACTTTTTCCTCTTGGCTGCTGTGTGTCTTCCCACACCCATAGCAACAAACTCATGATATTGTCAGATTGTTATTTTTTTCTTCTAATCTTTACTCATATTTTTGTAATTGGTAGAACAGAAGAATTTGTTTTTAAAAATGGGAAAACTGAGTAATGCCACAACTCACTTTATTTAACTGGCACTTGCAGAAGATTTTGTATTTAATGCACATAGAACAGTAATCAAGCTAGATCACAAGTGAGGCTGTGAAATCTTCTCAACAAATTTCTAATAACTGAAAACTTACTGATGTATTCTCTAGCAACAGTGGAATCAATGAAAATCAGATACAAAACAATATCTCAAAATTAGTATAAAATTGTAAGTAGGAGGTGCCTGGGTGGCTCAGTTGGTTAAGCGTCAGACTTCAGCTCAGGTCATGATCTCACGGTTCATCAGTTTGAGCCCCACTTTGGGCTCTGTGCTGACAGCTGAGAGCCTGGAGCCTGCTTCTAATTCTGTGTCTCCCTCACTGTCTGCCTCTCCCTGGCTCACACTCTGTCTCTGTCTCTCTTTCAAAAAATAAACAAACGTTAAAAATTTTTTTAAAAATCATAAGTGAGACAGTACACTACTGAATAATGCATAGATAAAATAAAACAAGGGAACTTAAAAAATATTTTGAAATGAATGAAAATGAGAATACCATATCAAAATATATGTGATACAGCTAAGTAATACTTATGGGAAAAGTTCTGTCATTAAATACTTAGGTCAGGAAATAAGATTGGAAAAGAGAAGCAAACCCAAAAAGTTTAGAAGAAAGGAAATAATATATGGAAGAATGGAAATAATTGAAGTTAAATAAAGCAGAAAAATTGGAGAAAAAATTTCTGAAAGTGATAAAATTGCTGTTGATCAAAGTAAAAGAAAACACAAATGATCAATATTAGGAATAAAAAGAGGACTTGCAAAAGTTTCTTTGGAATTGAAATTATAATCATTATAATAAGGAAATATTATAACCCCTTTATTTCAAGAGCGTTTACAACATTACATGAGAGGGACAATCCTTGAAAGATACATATTAATAAACTGACTTAAGAATCAATGCACAATCTCTGTGGGGCCCTAAATATAGTTTAATTGAATTTGTAGTTAAAATTTTTCCCACAGAGAAAATACCAGGCCCAGAGATCTTCCTTAGTGAATTTCATCAACCATCTAAAGATGAAAGACTACAGATTCTTTCAAGTAATTTGAAGGGACACAGCACATCTTGATACTTTTATGGGGCCAGCACAATCCTGACATCAAAAACAGATAAAGACAATGTAAGGAAAAAACATGTAGTCTAATTCGACAGAAACATAGACACTAATATTCTTGCCAAATATGAACAGATCAAATCCAGCAATATATATAAAGGATAATACATGATGAGCAGAAAGAATTTATCCCAAGAATTCAAGGATGGCTCTACCTTAAAAATATCTAGCTATAGTGTCATTCACTATACGAAACAAATGAAAGAGAAAAACTATACCAGTAAATGCAGAAACATATTTTAACAAAATTCAACATTAATTTATGGTAAAAGTGGTCAGCAAGCCAAGACTAGATTGTACCTACCAAAACCTCTTAAAGCACATCTACAAAAAAACAAAACAAAACAACCCCTCCAAAAAAAAAAACAAACAAACAAAACCAAACCAAAACTTCCATGGTTGACATTATTTTTAAATGCAAAAGACCATGTACTATCAGCAATGAGACAAAGATGCACATTTTGACCCCTTCTTTTTAACATTGCATTTTGGAGTCCTAAACCAGTACGATAAGCAAAAGTAAATAAACTTAAAGATTCAAGATATGTGGGTAGAACAAGTAGAGCAAAATTGTCTTTATTTTTAGACAATGTGATCATATATGTGGAAAATCCTAACGAACCTATAAAAAAGCTCCTCAAACTAAAAAGTGAGTCCAGGAAGGTCACAAAGTGTAATGCCAATTTCTAATAAATGAGTGTGTGTGTGTGTGTGTGTGTGTGTGTGTGTGTGTGTGTGTGTGAGAGACAGAGAGAGAGGGAGGGAGAGAGGGAGAGGGAAGGAGAGAGGAAGGGAAGCAAGGAGGGAAAAGAAGATGCCAGTTCTTTTCTCCTTTGCCTCTAGTATTCTCTTGCTCACCCCTGTCAGGCTCACATATTGTTTAGCTTACTGCACGTGAAACTTGAATCAGATAGTCTTTCCCATATAGTTATTACTGATCAGAGTTAAGTTGAGGCAACTAAAACTTCTTTCTTAGATGTCTATACAACCTATGATTGATTATTTTCTCTTTTCAGAAGTATAGTTGGGCCCTGTCAAGCTGTAGAGAAAATTTCGAGTCAGAGCTAAAAAAGCTAGATGGTAATTTTTCAACATATGATGTTATTTTTTATATAAATAAAATGTATTTCAACAATAAAGTTAAACTCAGTATTTTAAAGTTCTATAAAGTTGCTTAAAAACTCACTCTGTAGTAAGTAAATACTAAGTATTTCTATTTTATGGCCTTTGAGGTCTGTTTTTAAATTTAATAAAAGTATGTCTCATAGTAACTGTATATATATGTATACATATACATACATATACATATATACACACACACACACGTATATATATATAGCTTATAATAACACAGGACAGACTCAGCTCACTCTCTTGCATAGTGTCTTGATTCAGTTGTAAATGGTCAGATTTCTATTCATGGATCATAATTTATATAAAAATATATAATACAATTACCATATATAGTAATTAATGTAACTGGATTTTAATTTTCTTAATTTTTTTTTAATTTCTGAGAAAGAGAGAGAGAGAGAGAGAGAGACAGCATGAGCAGGGGAGTGTCAGAGAGAGAGGGAGACACAGAATCTGAAACAGGCTCCAGGCTCTGAGCTAGCTGTCAGCACAGAGCCCGACACGGGGCTCAAACCCATGAACTATGAGATCATGACCTGAGCCGAAGTCGGACGCTTAACCAACTGAGCCACCCAGGAGCCTCTTAAAAATTTTTAAAAAGCATTTACTTATTTTTAAGTAAGCTCTAAACCCAACCGTGGGGCTTGAACTCACGACCCTGAGATCAAGATTTACATGTTTGACCAAGCCAATCAGGTGCCCCACTTTTCTCTCTGTTTTTTTTTTAATTGAAGTATAGTNTGAGATCATGACCTGAGCCGAAGTCAGATGCTCAACCGACTGAGCCACCCAGGCGCCCCTAATGTAACTGGATTTTAATGTTTTCTGATTTTCTTCTTTTTATATATGTGAAGTAATAAATATGTTTATCCTTTCTCTTGGTATTTGTACTGAATTCTAAATAGCATAACGTTTTTTAGATGAACTTA
Source organism: Hyaena hyaena (assembly GCF_003009895.1). Classification (NCBI taxonomy): domain Eukaryota; kingdom Metazoa; phylum Chordata; class Mammalia; order Carnivora; family Hyaenidae; genus Hyaena; species Hyaena hyaena. The sequence continues at coordinate 3,004,842 of NW_024080747.1, forward strand.
TTTAGTTTGAAATAATTAATTTCAGTTTGTCCACAGGGGTGGTCTTTGTTCTTACTAATTAAGATTGTAATTAGCAAATCATTAAGAATGTAATTAGTAAATGTAATCAATAAACCATGTGTCTTCAGCTATTTAAAGCAATTTACTCTGGCATATACTGAGTTAGAACTGTATTCATATGTATTCTTTGGGTAGTTCTTGAATCAAACCTAAAGGGATTCATACCCATATATGGATTTGAAGTCTACATGTTGGATAAGTTGAATAAATAATAAGTCACAGATAAATTGCAAGACCAGAAGAAAGCATGAGGCAATGTTGTAACTGTGTATTGTGTGGGTGGTATGATTTTCAGGCCTCTGGTTTTATTTACTTTCTGTTAGAGATCCTTTTAACAGTCATAGGAAAGGAAATATACCAAGCTTTTATGTTGAATTGAAAATCGTAATTATCTAGAGATAAAGTATTTGGGACTTTGTAAGGTAGAGCACAGGAATAGTTCACTTTCTGTAGAGATTTATAGTTGGGTGAAGTGCTTTCACATATATCCTTTCATTTAATGGACAGGAAATGGTTATTTGTAAGATAGGAAAGAGTTGCTTTAATTTCACTCTTAATGTTGCCTTTGTCCTGGTGAAGCTTTATACAGACACTCACACCCATTTTTATCTTCCAGGCATCAGCCCAGCAACTAAGGCTGAAAAGTGAACCACATTTGGTGTGAGTGTTCTTTAAACCGATGAGTGGCATTTAAGGAAGTTAATCCAGAGTATAGAATACATTAAAAAATGTTACGCAGCCTCAGTAGCCCATGAAGATCAGGCTTTTAATGTTACAATTGAGACGGTTTAGCTTCATTTCATAGTTTTGGCTTACTACCCAAGTTGGTAGATAATAACTCTGATGTCATTATCACTTAAGGGCTAGCAGGTATCGAGTGCCTATTATGAAAAGTCAAGTGTGATTTATATACTTAATTAAAACAATTGGTGGGTCTTCTCATCTGAAAACTTTTTATCAGAAGAAAAAAGAAAAGGTGTTGTGGCAAAAGTGAGAGGAGACAGTGCGTCTTGAATTCTCTTTTCTGTACCGTTCCTTGTGTTCTTCTCTCTGACTGGGAAGGTGTTAGTCTATTAGATCTTGTTGGCGGCATGTGGTGGGATGCTCAATGAAGTCACTGTGAAGAAGCTCATTTCAAAACCTACTGGCCTATGGCAATTTCAGTTTTCAAACAGAATTTCAAGGCACGTAACCTTTCCTTTTTTTTTTTTTTTAATTCAGTGATCTTAAAGCTTCCATTTTATTTTTTATGAGATTCTTCTCAGGACCATTGGCTCATAGTATTCTGGATGGATGAACAGTTCAGTTATGATTTCCTGAGATTGCTTATTTTCATATTTTCTAGGAAAAATACTTTGAGTTACACAGATGCTTTGGAAGCATCCACCTTCTGTGAGGGGGGCTCCGGTACTGTTATTTAGAATAGTGCATAGTGTTTGTTTTGAACATTGCAGTTGGTGAGAATTTTTTATAGGTTAAACTGTTAATTTCTCAGCAGCCATGATCAACTGGACTCAATACTTTTTCTCTAATAATGAGAAAAGTAAGAACCAGTGAAGTTACGTTACTTGCTTAAGCTGACACAGGTCCTCACGGATGGAGTAGATAGGGAGTTTGGCCTTTTAGCGCCACATCTGCTGCTTTTTCCTTTACAATTTTGTTCTAGATAGGTTGAATTTTATAAAATTGTCAATATATGAATTTTGATGTACAGTATAAAGTCATTTCATATGCTGCAACTTAAAAAATACCCAAATACCAAAAATCTCCATTTAGGTAAAAGTTCATTTCACATGCAGCTAAAACAATAATTTTTTTTGAAAGTTTAATACTTAGTTTGTGGGGGGCGGGAAATAACCTAAGTCATTACTAATTGCAATGGAATGCCAGAGCAAACACACTTACTTATGGAGCTCCTTGGCTCCTTTACATTAAGGACTCAGGAGCCAGGTTGTGGTATTTGAATCTACTAACTCTGTGACCTTAAGACAATTTAGTTAACCACTCAGTGCCTCTGTATCTTTGCCTTTTTTTTTTTAATGTTTATTTTTGAGAGCTAGGGAAAGCGTGAACAGGGGAGGGGCAGAGAGCAGAGAGGGATACCAAGGATCCAAAGTAGGTTATGTGCTGACAGCAGTGAGCCCAATGTGGGGCTCAAACTCAAGAACCATGAGATCATGACCTGAGCCAAAGTGGAACACTTAACCAACTGAGCCACCTGAGGCACCCTATATCTTCACTTTTTAATTCAGTAAGTTACTTGAATGCCTCACTGTAAATGTGTTTATTAAGTGAAATAGAAATGAGGAATGGAAAATATTTTGGTCAATGTATTAAATAGTCATCTAGACTTTTTTAAATGCTACCTATTAGATATTTTTTAATTAATTAAATAAAGAAAGAATATTAAATTAGGTTAACATAAGAAGTAGTATGCCCATGTGCAATTTGTATATCAATTTGTTTAAATAAATCTGAAAGAAAACATAAACCTAACTACCTCGGGCATTCCAGGAAATGTCTGTTGGTTGACTGAGCAGTCAAATGAAGTTTCTCACTAACATTCTTCCTCTCAAATTCCTCTCAAATTTTTAGTGCTCAAGTGGCCTCTAGGATCTGATTTCCAGAAGGGCTCTTACACTTCCCCATCCAAGTACAAATAAATGACATAGTGACTTCCCATGGCCAAGTGATCAAAGTGACTATAAAGTGCACATTTGCCGAGATGATGGGTTGATTTGCTTGTTTTCCGGTAACCTTCAATTTCCTACATGGCCTTCAAAAATTTCAGAAGAATGTGTAGGAGGAAGAAGTGAGAAGAGAATGTGCCTGGGTAGCCTGCTAGGGACTGTGCTAAGCACTTTACAAGGTAAAAATAAATTTGTAATACTAAATGAAAGGCACACAAATGCGTGCGCTCAAATTTGTTATGTTGCATGAAAGTGCTCAAATTCCTATGTAGAGTCTACCAAATAAGAAATAATTAATTAAATAATTTATTTACAGTTTGTGAAAGATAAAATAAGAACTGGCCACATGGAATTACAGTCTCAGTAGGTGATGAGATGAGAAAATCCATAACCCTTCCAAAAAATCCATGTGTTCTGATGCATATGTGTCATTCCATCCCAGGTTACTCAGAGACTTCACAGAGTCAACACTGAACTGCTGTGATTGTCTTTTAAAACATGTATTTTATAACCACCTTATTCTCTTAGGTTGACTCACATGGAGATCACGTACGTTGTTGTCTTGTCTAATTACAAGAAACAATTTTTTAAAAACATTTAAAACATATTTTTCATGTTTTTTATTTTTCAGAGAAAGAAAAAAAAAACCAGAGCATGAGTGGGGGAGGAACAGAGAGGGAGGGAGACACAGAATCCAAAGCAGACTCCAGGCTCAGAGCTATCCGCACAGAGCCCAATGTGGGGCTCGAACCCACAGACATGTGGTCATGACCTGAGCCAAAGTCAGACATTTAACCGATTGAGCCACCTGGGTGTGCCACCCTCCCTTTAAACATTTTAAAAAGTTTTAATGGTTATTTATTTTTGACAGAGAGACAGACAGAGTGTAGGTTGGAGAGGAACAGAGGGAGAGGGAGACACAGAATCTAAAGCAAGCTCCAGGCTCTGAGCTGTCAACACAGAGCCTGATGGGAAGCAGTCTACTCTGCTAGTCTTGAACTTGCCCTCTCCCTTATGAACATGTGCAAGTATTTCTTTTGGTGAAACTGCCAAGACATTGAATATGTACATTTTCATTTAAAAGAGAGTGCAGAATTGCTCTCCCAAGTATTCATACCATTTAATCTCCACCAGTGCTGTTTCAGAGTACTTGTTATTCCAGTAACCTCTCATCCCTTGATATGCTCTAGTTTTACATTTTACTGCCATGTAACAGTGCATTTGTGCCTGCTTGTTGGAATTTATATTTTAAAATTACTAACAATGGTTCCATATCTATGTCTCTGTGTGCTTTCATTGTGAATTATATATATACCATTTATTCATTTGGTGTTAGGGTCTGCATGATCAACATTTGCAGAATCATTGTGTTGTAATCATATTTATTCCAGATGTTTTCCCAATCCAAAATGTTTTGCATTTTTTTAAAAAATATTTTTGTTTATTTCTAGGAGAGAGAGAGAGAGAGACAGCGTGAGCAGGGGAGGGTCAGAGAGAGAGGGAGACACAGACTCTGAAATAGGCTCCAGGCTCCGAGCTGGCAGTCAGCACAGAACCCGACGCGGGGCTTGAACCCACGAACGGCGAGATCATGACCTAAGCAAAAGTCAGACGCTTAACGGACTAAGTCACCCAGGCGCCCCCCAAATGTTTTGCATTTTTAATTGAACTCAGTTAAAGTTTTCCTTTCAGAGTTTTGAATAGCATTTGTTTTCTTTCAAACGAGATACTCTGTAGTAATTTTTAAAAAGTAACTCATTTAACCATTTAGGATGAGGATATTTAGGTAGATTTCTAACTATTTATTTATTTATTTTTTTTTATTTTTTTTTTTTTAAAATATTTTTATTTATTTTTAGGAGAGCTAGGGAGAGAGAGACAGCGTGAGCAGGGGAGGGTCAGAGAGAGAGGGAGACACAGACTCTGAAATAGGCTCCAGGCTCTGAGCTGGCAGTCAGCACAGAGCCCGACGCGGGGCTCGAACCCACGAACCGCGAGATCATGA